>NC_035446.2:112850651-113176651 GCF_002127325.2 Helianthus annuus
TTTTTCCTTCAATATTTTAATAGTATTATTAATATCTAAATAAATCATTAATATCTCTTAAACTAATATGAAAAAATTAATTCATAAATACAAGAATAAAAAAGAAATTGAAACCACATCGTGTATTATGCAGATAATAAATAAGTATTTAACCATTAACTAAAGTTTACTCTATTAATATATATATATATATATATATATATATATATATATATAGGGAGAAGATCATACGAGAACCACCTCTTATTGTGAGAACCGCGAGAAACAATGTGAACACACAAAAAATGCCTAAAAATAGCTAAAAATCACACAAAAAGATTTTTTTTTGAATTTTTTAATATTTTTTATAAAAAAAAATCGCTACTTTTCGAAGCCAAAAAAAAAAAATTTTTTTGGCTTCGAAAAGTAGCGATTTTAACATGAAAAATATTAAAAAATTCAAAAAAAAATTTTTAGATTTTTTTTTTGATTTTTTTAGGTTTTTTGGGGGTTTAGTTTTTAGCATTTTAGCTTAGGGGGGGGGGTGTTAGGTTTTTGGGGGTGGGGGAGGGGGGTTTAGGTTTTTTTTTTGGGGGGTGGGGGAGGGGGGTTTAGGTTTTTTTTTTTTGGGGGGGGGGGGGGGAGGGGGGGTTAGGTTTTTTTTAGCATTTAGCTTGGGGGGGGGGCTGTTTAGGTTTTTTTTTTTGGTGGGGGGGGGGTTAGGTTTTTTTTGGGGGGTGGGGGGTTTAGGTTTTTTTTGGGAGGGGGTTAAGTTTTTTTTAGCTATTTTAGGTTGTGTTCACATTGGTTCTCAAGGTTCTCACAATAAGGGTGGTTCTCGCATGAGCCCCTCCCTATATATAGGGTAGGGATCAAGAGTGAACCATGTTTAGATAGTGAACAAAAACGAACAGATCCTGGCCGTTGGATGATAAGATCTTGATTATAGGATTTAAATAATTTTTACTTTAATTAAAAGAATAAATTCATATAAAATAACCGTACAAGGGCTTTTTTGTAAATTTTAGTCTCTGAAATTTAAAACTCGTAATCATAGGCTATTCAGTTATAGGTTTTGTGTAGTTTCATCCTAACTAAACCACCTCAACGTCAATCAATAACCTCTATCAACTCAGAAAGAAGAATCATCTCCAACCTCTCTCCCTCAAAGGCGATTTCTGTAAAAAAGGTTTAACATCAAGAAGAATCAGTTAAACAAGGTATCGTTACACAATGTAGTTTTCATTAAACGATTGTGAATGTCCCATCTTTATACACACGAATCTTCACATCTCTTAATCTAGGGTTTAATTGGGTCTATGTAATCAGTCGCTTAGTAGTGTTGTTCTACTGATTTTGTAGTATATTGTTGACATTTGTTCATATGTTTTGGCCGATTGAAGTTTTCTGACAAACTATTATGAATGATTCTTTCCTAATGTCTGAGAATCCTTTTAATCCAAAAGCTAGGGCTTAGTTTGCTGGGACTGGTAAAATGATTAGGTGTGTACTTGTTCAAACATTATCATATACCATTAAGATATGTTGTATTTCAGTTCCGACATGTGTATCTTGATTGAGTCTATATCCATTATTCATCTGGGTATTTTGGGGGATTGCAAAATACAAGCATTGTTTAAAATTTGGGTATATTTTGTTGTCTATAAAGAAACAAGTATTTGTGTATTTGGTCTGATTACATATTGTAACAAACTATTTTTGTTATGTATTTGTGTCAGTTTAGTAGAATCTTTTAGTTCAATGGCATTGTTTTGTACCAAAAAAATGTTGTGAGCTGATGTTCTTAGAAATGGTTTAACCTGTTCGCTTAACTACTATACTAATACACATGTGTAAGTGCTTTGAATACACATGTGTATACACATGGTGGAGATTGTTGGGTACATAGGATAAGATAAGTGTTGGTGACGAAATACACAAATTTTGAATTTGGTTTACACAAACTATACAATCTATCGATTTAATTGGTCTGAAAAAATGGATTTTAACTTGAGGTTTTCAAAATCGTGTAAACCGGTGGCTTAATTGTTATGCTAATACACATGTGTATGTGATGGAAATACACATGTGTTTAAATATTGAGCAGAAATAATAGTACATATATCTTGGTAATGTGATACATTCTTTTTGGTTTGAAACACGAATGTGTAGAGGAATGACATATTCTGTACTACCTATGGCACCCATCTAATACACTTTTGTATACTGGATCTACTACCAAATGTGTGTCTGAGTTATGGGATCATAGACTGTTGGGCTACTATGCTCAATCATGAAGAAGTCAAAAGAAGAGAAGGTACAATGCCGAGGCTGTTTGGTCACACCACCCTTTTTGTAAGAACATTTTATCATTTTAACCAGCTCCAGTTAACGGCTTTTTTACATAATTAGATAATATATCTTATGTATTTATATATTTTTTTTGGGTTTCTAACGCCAGACCGAGGACACGCTGACCAACTCAAGTTATGATGACAACAAACGGTTAGAGATATTTTCTAGTGCCCTGTTGGTTGTGTTGGAGGAAAAGGATGAATTAATGAACTCGAAAGAATACGGGAACCTTATTTTCCCAATTCTTGAAAGTGTGCGTTTTTATTTAGTTTGCTTTGACTTGAAGAATCTGGCAATAACCGTAATCGATAATATGGATCCCTCTGAAAGTCCAGTTAAAGTATTTGACAATGACGATTTTTCCTAAAGTCGACTCCGTTAAAAGTGGTAGGTGATTGTTGATATATATATAATACACATGTGTACCTCGGGTTTAATTCATCAAGTTCTTTTATGTGCAGAAAGATGTCGTCGTCAAGTACCTGAAGCGTGTTCGTCATCCACGTTGTTATGATATTTCAGCTCGGCATCCTGTTCAGTTGGAGATTGGTTGGACAACAATAGGAAACTATGAAGACTATGGAATATACGCAATGCGTCACATGGAAACCTGGATGGGGATCATTGAAGATCGCTGGGACATTGGCTTCCCAACCGAAATGGCTAAAGCAAATACGAAAATTGCACAACTAAGGAGGAAGTATGTGGTGAAATTGATAACATCGATGTCGAACAAACATCGGAAACGTATTTTAGAAGAAGCCTACCAATTTGTCGGCATAAACAGAAAGAAATAGATCAAAAGAATGCTACTAGATTGTATGACGTGTAGTTTAATTATGTTGGTGTTCAAGCAATAACTTTACTTTTGTTTCATTTGTTTTGCTCAACAGACTCGTTACTATGCTTAGTTTCGCTTGGTAATAATCATGTTACGTGGACCGATCATGTATAGTATAACGTCTACTGTCAGCGTAATGTTCGTTTTCTGTATATATAGTTGTTGGTTTTACGGTCGTGCGAATGTGCATTCTTGAAATTACAAGATAATACAGCTCCTTCAAAGTTGGATTAATTAGAATATTATTTCGTACATGTGAGCAACCCAAAAAATTGAAAGTACTGATAGTAATACAAAAACCAAATACACATGAGTTACGGTAGAAATAATAACCTACTGAACTAATAATCGACGAAAATATATATGGTTTGTCAATTGTCATGGAGTATCGAATTGCACATTTGTATTCATATAATTTCAATTGGATCTCAGTTTTTTTTAACTTGTTGTAGTGATGAACGTTTTATCAATATCCACCCCGACCCGATAACGAATCGAACCCACCCGATAACGGGGCATCTTGTAGATTATTACACGAAATAATATCCAACATAAAAGGGTCAGTTCCGACCCATTTTACACTCGGTTTTGCTTACGTATCAGGTCACTACCCCGAACCTAAATCTAATTGAAATCTTCATCTCCAGTAAAGGGTGTTTTCACCTCCAGCATTTGTTCAATACCATCCAACATCATTTTTTGGAACAAACAAATTAAAGTATTGCATCTGTTTAATGGAAAAGTGCAATGTTTAATGATGAAACTGTCAACTATGCTTGTAAATCTCATATACAAAAGCTATACATTGTTGTTTAAGACTTTAGGTTATCGTATGATGTTGGGATTCGACCCGAAATAGTTAGTAAACTATGTGTTTTTGGGACCAGACTGTGTAATTCGATTGTTCATAATTCCCGACACCGAACCGACCCAATACCAAAATGACTACAGTAATAGGAACCGAACAAAAACCTGAATTACTGTATTAGGGTCGGGTTCGGGTACTATTCACTTCGATGATTATCAGGTTTTTTTTCAGGTCGGGTCTCCTGTTGGTCACCGCCGGCTTCTGGACTGCTACTGGTTGGTTCTTTCTGAGTTGTTTTGACATTTTCGTTGGGTATGTTAGGCGCCAAGTTGGAGCATAAACTTATCAGGCGTATTCCGCCATAAATCAGTGAAATTGGCTTTAGTTTCATTCAAAACCTGGCTAGATTGACACATGCTATTTTTTTAAAAAAACTTAAAACTAGGATGACAAAAAGTAGACCCTGATGATTTCTTAGCTAATGCGTAGCGTTTATAAAAATCATTTACAGAAGGCATTTGCAAAATATAGCTATTTCTAGCAACACAAACAACACATACACAGGTACACCTCTAAAAATGTTATCCTACTGGGCTCCAAATACACATCTGCAGGTGTACCATTATAACCTACTGGACTACATGTTAATGTAACCTATAGCATATATCTCAAGTCAATATAGTCCAGGTGAATGTCATAACTTGTAAACATTAATGATTATAAAAACTGATAAAAAACATAATACAGCTATGTGAATGTCATAACTTTTAAGCATTAATGATTATAAAAACTGACAAAAAAACATAATACAGCTATGTATTCACATTACAGCGATTCTGGCTACAAACTTGTATAAACAATAGTTTTAACATAATACCTTGATGTTGTTCTTCTGCTTGTTCAGAGCTCAGAGGAATTAACAAATTGGCTGCACCGCTGCCCATATCGTTCGTATCTTTCATAAGGGTACCCTCTATTAAATATAAAATCTTACGTATTATAAAAACTACACCAAAAACATAATACACCAATGTATTACCATTACCGCGACAGTGGATATTGATTTGTATAAACAATTGTTTAAAAATTATACCTTGATGATTATCTCCTGCTCATTCAGAGCTCTGAGGAATTAACATCTTGGCTGCAACCTTTGGCTGATCGTTCGTATCTATCAAAAGGGTACCCTCTGTCGTAAGTTACAAATCTTAAATGTTTTGAAAATAAAACAAACCATAGTACAACTATCAATTAAACTTACAACGACATTGGACACTGAATTGTATAAACAGTTGTTTCAAAGTTATACCTTGAAGATGACTTTGTGCTCGTTCAGTGCTCTGAGGAATTAACAAAATGGTTGCAACATCGGGATGATGGTTCGTATCTGTCACAAATTATACATCTTAATAATCATAAAAGCTAAACAAAACATAACACAGGTATGTATTCGAAATCCTGTTAATCCAAAAGCTATGGCTTATTTTGCTGGGATAAATAAACAAATTTACGCGCGATATTGGATACAAACTTGTATACACAATTGTTTTAAGATTATACCTTGTTGTTGTTGTCCTCTTCGTACAGAGTTCAGAGTTCTGATGAATTAACCAATTCGTAGAAGCAACATGCTGATCGTTCGTATGTATCATAATTAGTAAATCTTCAGTGGAACAAATTCGTTGCTCAATTGCTTGTTGATGATCTGACGAACCAATTGAATGATGGTTGATGATCTGCAGAACGAACTAGAAGATATGAAGTGTGGACGCAGTTTTTTTTGTTGATGGATTGAATTTGAATTTGATAGACATATTGAAGCGTGGGTGATTATGATCTGATAACTGCCAGAAAATAATTAAAAAGAAAATTATATATAAAACTATAAATGTTAAAAGACGATCCTACCATTGTGTATTAGTTAAGAAGATCTATGGCCAGGATTTGTTCGTTTTTTTCATCAATTGGGAAGTGTTCACAAATGAACCTAACTCTATATATATATATATATATATATATATATATATATATATATATATATATATAGGATCCTGTAAAAAAGGCCTAAAGTATGAGAAGGGTAAGAAAAAATCTCAGCCATTAGATCTTTTGATCTATTAGATCTTTTGATCTAATGGTTGAGATCAATAGGGACCAAATTGTAAAATATTTTCATTAATTTGGACTAATTTGAAATATCCAAAGGCAATATAGTCTTTTAAACCCACTAGAAATTAGGTAATGCACATGTAACTTCCCCCCGTCTGTAACACCCGTTCTTATTATTCAAGGTTTAACGTAAATTTTACGTAAAACAATCATGTAATTAAGATTACATAAACATTTGGAAATATGGGTTTATTAAAACTTTTACAAATCATAAGTTATTCTACGTAACGTGATTAAATTTGTTGTTTAAAATTTACTATGTGTCAAAGTGCGGAAGCGTGTGTCTTTATCGTGTTCGGTTCTTCACTGAGCTTGATCGTCTTCCGGCATCCAAAAGTACCTACATTTCAATAACATGAAATGCTTTAGTCATACGGGGTTTAAATCATGTCCGAACGATGTCCGGGAAACAATTGATTTTTCAATTTGAAAAAAAAAACAAAATATATAAAAATCTCCACCGTAAATTACGGTGGAACCGTAATTTACGGTGGCACCTGGGTTCAAGCTTTTCTACCGTAAAACAGTGGGCCACCACCGTAAATAAATCATCTCCACCGTAAATTACGGTGGGACCGTAAATTACGGTGGACCCTGGGTTCAGCCTTTCCATTTTGCCGTAATTTGACACGAAATCTTCCGTATCTTTCAAACCGCTTATCCCATCTTCACCTACGGTCAAAACCATGTAAATAATTAGTTTTGACACTTTAATAATCGAGTATAAACAAGTTCCGTGCTTAACGTAACAAAACAAGAAATTATTTTTGTTTTGTTTTCAGCCCCTTCACCCGGCCGTGTCAAAAAGTCACCCGGCCGTGTCAGTTAACATATATTTTTCACAGCCCAGCCACCCGGCCGTGTCAAAAAGTCACCCGCCCGTGTCAACTCTGCACGTCTATTTTTCATTAGTTCTTACCGAAACGGACATAACTCTCTCGTTTTTAATCCGTTTTACACGATTCTTTTTCCTACGCGTCCGTAATTTAATTCTCCATCATATGGAGTTAAAATCCGACATCCGGATTAACAAAAATTTAAGACTTTTAAGTCTTCGGCTTATTACCATTTTTACCAAATTTTGACCCGTTCATGAATTCATCTAACAAACTTGATTGTCGCCCTTGTTTCTTTCGTAAACATAATATTATGATTATTTCCTATTGTACAAGGTTCAAATCACGGGTTATTACACATTCTTAACTCGTTTCGCTAATACTTCTATTTTGACCCGTTATGGGTATTTACGCATTTTGGTCTAGAACTTGTGCTTTCTTTTGATACTACAATATTTTCCATGTCTAATTAACTAGAAATATTCCACCACAACTATTTTGTGGTGGATTTAACATATGAACCCCTTTTTCCCAATTTTACCTATCGGTTGGTCATTTTTCCGCAATTAACTATTTCTAGGCGTTCGACCCACAATTGTTTTTTTCCTAGAACTTTTATACACATCTAAGGGTTTCAAACTCATAATATAAGTTTCTAAGCAACCTCTAAGGGTCGTTTACATTGTTTACCTATTAAGGGCTCTTTGGTCACATTTAGTCCTTCATTTTGAAATGAAGGATTTCGGCTAGATGTTAGACCTTCTTGCTCTTTTAACTATAAATTCACGTATGCGTACCTGGCTCGGATCATAGTATTGACCCGTTTACATACTCCTTGCTTTAAATTTTCTAATTAAAGCAACGCAACACATGTTATTTCCTGAAATCACAAAACTCAACAAGCGATCGTCAAATGTTATTGCCAAATGGTGTTATCCACACCATTTGACCCATTTAGTCTAATTGACCATTTGTCCGTGTTGAGATGGTATTTAATTACCATTTCACCCCTTTTACCTATCCCGGTTTTCTTTGAACTTGTTTTACTTAAAACCGTTTTTAATTATTCGTCATTACATGACTAATTTACCATTTTCCCCTCATTCCAACTCTCATTGAATCGCGTCGGAATATCATATACCAACCACTTAGTAGCATTCATATCATTACTTGAAATTAAGTAACTTTGCAAATAATGTAAAGGGGCGTAAGCTCTACTTACCTCGTATCCGAATACGTTTTCTTCTCGTGCTTGATTCGTTTGACCGCTTCTTTTCCAAGCCTCCACCTAGCTCGTTAGGCGACAAACTATCATTATTCACAAGGTGGTTAGATTAGTCATTTCAATTCACGACTATTCCACCTTACGTATTTAGTCAAACAAGGCAGTTACGCGTTTCATTCGTAATCTCAACATATAACATTCACTTAGGCATTTTAACAAACACCTTGCGGGCATAATTTCTCACAATTTATTAACAAGCTCAATACTTGTCATTTAGCCATGGTTAACATCAACTAGGCATGTTTACATAAATTTTCACATTAACAAAAATCTGAATTTACTTCCTAGAACTCAAATTACACTAGAACCACAATTAAAATTCTAGTGTTTAACATGTTCCTACTACACCCACTTATCACCTTCAATGGTGATTGTGAATTCACAAGAAATAAGCATGATTTCAACATGTGATTGACTAGGGTTTTACTCCTAGACATTATATCATCCCTATTCTATCAAATTAACAAACATGCATCATCAAATTTCAGATTTCCCAAATTCATGAGAATTTCAAGTAGAGGATTTTCATGAATTTCACATACCTTATGATCTCCTTTCAATGGGGATCACGAATATATGCTCGATTTTCGTTTTGGACTCGATTTGATCCTACAATTGGTGGTTTTTGATGTGAACTAGGGTTTTGGGGAGCTTGAAGTCGCCCCCTGCCTTCTGATCGAACCCAACAACACAAACAAGTGTTGTGTTTTAATTTTTTTTTTGTTTTATTATTACTAGTTTTCACTTACACAACTTTAGTCCCTCAAGTTTCATTTTTCTTTTGTTTTAACATTTTAACTACTCATAAGTTGTCATTTAACTAGGTTAATGCCAATCCTGGTTAGTTTATTTTACCAATTTTATTTGTAACTAAATACAAATTTAAAAATGTGTATTTTCGGGATGTTACACCCTTCTTATTTTAAATCCACAATCCCTCTTATTAACTAAACCATACATTTCTAGTTAACTTAGCGGGGTTCGGGGATATTTACGACTAAGTTTATTTTAGGTCCCGTTAACTCAGACCTTTTATAAACTTTATTTATCCATAGACCTTTATTTATCTTTTTATTAAATATTAGGTTTATTTACTTAAGATTCCTAATATTCACCGGGTAAATTTTATTACTAATGGTACTTTACCCGTCTTTTGGTATTAACGGAGTATGATTACCAAACCCGTTTTAGGGGTGTTACACCGTCTTTTTTAAACCTCGATAACTTTTTATACGTAACTTTTTTTTTTAAAATTACACCATAATAACGAGCGTTTTTTTATCTTTAATATGAGTACCATATTGATATACTTATATAGAGAAAAAATATGTTTCGATCAGATGTTTAGTCAATGAATGGTGTTATATACTTGCTGAATGGTGTTATATACTTGCTGAATGGTTTATATACTTACTGAATGGTGTTATATACTTGCTGAATGGTGTTATATACTTACTGAGTGGTGTTATATACTTGCTGAATGCTGAATGGTGTTATATACTTGCTGAATGGTGTTATATACTTCCTATAATTAAGGTGACAGTTATGGGAAGTTTTAATTAATTGAATTAATGATAAAATTACTTGTTTACCATTTTCAATTAATTTAGATCTAATACCTGAGATTCTTTCTTACCTTTCTCACACTTTTGGTCTTTTTTACAATAACCCTAAAAGAGTTTATTCAAGATAAATTATATTTATATTTGTTTAATATATTATTATAGAGTAGGGTTCGCACGGAAAGTGTGTTTTTCCTAGAAAGTCTAGGAAGCGATCTGGTCCATCCGATTGGTGTGTTTAAGGGTTGAGATTAAATCAGTGGCAATCTTGTAATATTTGAGTTTAATTAATTGATTGTTTTAAATGAGTAGGGGCAATTTTGTCAAATGGCCGTTTTTTTTAATCAATCAAAAAAACTGTCAGGCAATCACAACTCCTATTTTTAAGCGAATTTCCTTATCTCTCTCAACCCACATTCGGAAACCCCCAAAATCAT
Source organism: Helianthus annuus (assembly GCF_002127325.2). Taxonomy (NCBI): domain Eukaryota; kingdom Viridiplantae; phylum Streptophyta; class Magnoliopsida; order Asterales; family Asteraceae; genus Helianthus; species Helianthus annuus. Next base: position 112,860,924 of record NC_035446.2, read on the forward strand.
ACCAATTATACCTAAAATCATGGATGAAGATTTCCCCTCTTTCTCTTTCTCTTTCTCTTTCTCTCTCCCTCTCTAAACCCACCTCCAAAAACCGCTGTCGGCCACCCCTTCATCAAATCATCATCATCTTTAACAACAAATCCTTATCATTACCTAAAACACCCCCCCCACCCTCTACCGTTGATGGAGCCACCACCGACTACAGCCGGCACCACCACTCCGCCTCCCCTGAAACAATACACGACTAGCCGGAGACGTGGTTCTAACAAGATCTGAAAGACTGAGAAGAAAATATAACGGGACCAGGGCTTACCGGAGAAGAAAACGCGACCCAAGCGACCAGAAATCTGCTTGCTGTTAAAACACAACGTCAAGAAATCTGCTTGCTGTTAAAACACAATGTCCAGCAATCTGCTTGTTGTTAAAACACAGCGTCAAGGAAAACTGCTTGCTGTTAAAACACAATGTCAAGAAATCTGCTTGCTGTTAAAACACAATGTCAAAAATCCTCCAGGAATCTGCTTGCTGTTAAAACACAGCGTCAAGAAATCTGCTTGCTGTTAAAACACAACATCAAGAAATCTGCTTGCCGTTAAAACACAATGACCAGCAATCTGCTTGCTGTTAAAACACAGCGTCAAGAGTGTTAAAATGCAAAAGAACTGTTAAAACACATTCAGAGTGTTAAAACACAACCTGATTATATATTGACTTCAGAGTGTTAAAACACACTGACTTCAACCTCTCTGACTTCAGAGTGTTAAAACACATTCAGAGTGTTAAAATGCAAAAGAACTGTTAAAACACAACCTGATTATATATTAACTTCAGAGTGTTAAAACACACTGACTTCAGCCTCTCTGACTAGTAAAACACATCACCAAAAACCTTCTGATAGTTTTCCAGATAAACACATTGACCTCCATATTTGAATTCGAAAACAACAAAAATTCCGAAAATCAAAGAATGTTAGTTAATGAAAAATAAATTCCAAAAATAAAATTAAAATGTGAAATTACATAGTTTCCCTTTTAGTTAAAATAACTCAATGCCACATGTCCAATTCTCATTGCTTCCTAGACTTTCTAGGAAAAATAGACTTTCCACCCAACTCCTACTCATTATTATATATAGTTACAGTGATTTTTGTCCTTTTGTAAAAAAAAAAATTCATCTTTCCTTCTTTCCTTCTTTTGTCTTTTTTTTTTCTTTTTTAAATTCAATTGAACCTGATGTTGTACATGTAACAAAACGAACGCTCTAACACTGACCAAACAATGTCAGTTTGGAATACACATTCGTATTTATTGTTTCGATCTATGTAAACATCTCTCAGTATTTTTTTGGTCGTATCATGACTTTTTTTGTTTCTCTTTCGGTAAGTGTCAATATACTAATGAACCGAACCAATTTCAAACGAGTTCCTGCCATTGACGTTATTTTTACTATTGCGTCTACGATTCGATTAAAAACTAATGTTTTGGTTGAGATAACACGATTTTTGGAGTTCATATGCATTTAAATACACTTCGGATAGGGCAACTCCTATCCAGTTAAATCTCTTTAGCTGAACCGATTTGGTGCATTGGACGTAGAACATGTATAGATAACCCAAATTGACCTGTTTATATATAACATGTCTCATGGTTTTCATTTCTAGATATATAACTGGATTTATTACCTTGTATATATAAGTTATTGAATTAATATTTTACTCATTATTTTTATTGTTATTTATAATAAATAATAAAAATATAATATATATAAAAGTTAAAACTAGAGATTGTAGGGCTTTACCTCGAAAGGGAGCCCTTCCAGAAATTCTCGACGGCCAAGGGAGACCCAAAGCCGAGGAGGGGGTTTGGAAATAGTTTTCAACCAGCAATTGACGCGCCTCGGTTGTTACCTCATTAGCTGCGTCATTGCCTCAAGCGCAAAGATACTTTCCCTCTTACCAGGGGCAGACCTATTAAGAAAGCACGGGTTCCCAGGAACCCATTCGGTTTTTAATTTTTAGTGTAAGTGTCACACCCCAACCAATGGCGGAAACATCGGGATGAGACGAAGTGTGAAGATTGCTCGAGACATCATAACGCTAATAATTGTGACAAGTATTTAAATAATCCTATTTCATTTCATAAAATAAATTGTCAACATTACATGAAATTCAAAGACAACAAGTTTAACAAAAATAACATGACAACATAACAAAATTGATACAACATATTAAACCTAAACGTCTATATGAGTATCTAGGCATCAACGCTACTTCTTTTCATAGCATCGTCATCATCAACCTGTAACATGTTTAAATAATTCAATGCAAAAGCAAAGGCGAGTATACAAGTTTAAGCATAAGTATAGGTATAAGTGTAAAAGTTTAAAACGAATCCACATGGCAACTTAGTCTATACGAGATCAACCTAGCGTGGCATGCAATATTTCTAGCCAACCTCTGTTTACGCAAGAAAGTTTAATTAATTCAACATGACCCAAGTTTAAGGGGGGCGGTGCGTTACTCCTATAGCGTTATACATGTCGAAGGGAGGCTCGTGAGAGCTAATGACTAAAACATATCACATAAGTATGGTCCACGTAAGCATCAAGTATCATAACATAGTATTCATGTATAAGGATTGTTTTGTGCATTGCATAAAGAGATACGTTTAAGTGTAGTTTAATAGTAAAACATGTTACACCCCAAAAAGTGGTAAACATAAAAAGGGGTTGCGAGTATACTCACAAAGTTTGCATATGCTTTCCGATTATCCAATGTGACAAAGTTGACGAGGTTGGAAGGTTGAATGCGCAAGGGTTTAAGTTTAAGCATGTTTAGAGTCGAGATTCGGAATGAAAGTGACATGAAAATATTATATCAAAATATTCATCTTCCCACATAACACTTGTATGACACTTGGTAACCACAAGGGTTATAATGATTTTATGAGTTGAACACCCATAAGAATCATATCAAGGTTTAGGTCCTTAGATGATAACCTACTATTTTGACAAATGAATATGATTTCAACATCAAAGATTCGAGTGTACATAGATAGTATTTAGGTCGTATATTATACACATATTATTAAGTCCAAATGTTCAAGTATTCAAGTAAGAGGTAGAAGATTACATCTTCATTTAGGTACCTCAAGTTGGGTCATGGGTGTCATGGATGGGGTAGGAAGACAAGGCTTCCATTTAGGTACCCCTTTGATGTTCACCACTACACTTGATGTAAAAACAACCAAGGAGGGTCATGAACTAAGGTCACTACAAGTATGTAAAGTAAACTAACCAATAGAAATCATCAAATCACGTGAGGATTGTATGTTTGGGACAACCCAAGTTGTTCCATAATCACTCATGTATCAAAGGCTATGTTTGACATGATTTGTGGGTTAAAACCCTAGGCAAAACACCAAGTTTATGAGGTTTAATCCTCTGATTTTAAATATCTCAACCTTGTTTTTAAGCTTAACCAACCATGGGATAAGTTGTAAGCATTAGAACATAGGCATGAGATGTGTTAGACACAAGTTGCATAGGTTTAAACAAGTTTTTAATGAACATAAAAACAAATAGAAAGTTTATGGACTATTTCGGGGCATTTCCAGGTCTGACTTCTCCAAGGAGAAGTCTAGGAATCGAACCCCATGATTATCCAAGCAAGTAGGAAAAAGAATCAAGTGATTTCGTTAAGAAATGAGCAAGTTATGCTCACTTTTGTAAAGATGTAACTGTCCGAATTTCTGAAGTTTGCAAGAACTTGAGAGTGTTTGAGAGAGATTTTGATGTTGTGAAAGTGTAAAAATGCTTGGAGAGGATGGGTATTTATAGGGGAATGAGTTAGGGTTGATTGGAGGAGGTTGGAGGTGGATTAGAGGCCATTGGAGGAGGAGAAAACTTGGGATTTCGTGCATTACCGCGACCATTTCAAACCTGCTGCCCGCCAGACCCCCTTACGGACCGTAAGGGGAAGGCTTTGCGGTCCGTAAAGCCTGGCCAGGAAGCACATTTTTTTGTTTTGTGTTTTCTTGATTTGTAACATGTTCCAAGGTTGTATGTTACGGGTTTTGGGACTTATTTAGGTATTTTAAGTTTATGTAACATGTTCTAAAAGTTGCATAAGTGTAGGTTGAGTACGTTTAAGTACCAAATCAACATGTGTGCATAGCATAAAGTATGTATGACACAAGTTTTATTTACGAAGCAAGTTCCGTGTTTTACAACGATTACGATGAAAGAATGGTTATAAGAACACAAGGTTTCCAAAGATAGAATTTCACGCAAGGTTTCTAAATGTAGGAAGTTTGAAAACGCAGGGCGTTACAGTAAATATACATAAAAAACTGAAAAGGAACCCATAAGTAAAATATAATGGGAACCCACAAACAAAAAAGCCTTGGTTCTCCACTGGTTATGTCTGCGGTATTCTCCCCAAGACACCTGGGTTCGAATCCCGTATGAGGCACAATTAATATTTTTTGTTCCGTCAGCTACTGTTCTGTTTGGCATATGCTTGTTTGTTTACAGGAAAAGAAAGCAGAAGAAGAATGGTAATGTTTCTGCTATATCCGAAAATCTTAATCTTTCCAAAATGTGGATTACCTACAACGTTAGATCTTTTTATCTATAGGAGTAAATAGGGTTGTGTTGTTATGCTTCGAGAAAACAACTTTGGCAGTGACAAAAAGAAGGAAGATTGGGAATTGCCATTGTTTTTTGTTATGCTTCGACAAAATATTTTTTCAGATGATTGTAAGCTTGGTGAAGGTGGGGTTTTGGGCCTGTCTACAAGGTAATATTACACATAAGATGGGCAACCACTTCCAAATCATGTTTCATTTACGAAGATCTATTTTTTTTTAAATGGAAACTACAATCTTACAATAAATGGTATGAGTTTTTGATGTCCAATTGACTTTAACCAGTTTGACTTGTTCAACCAATTATGTGATGAACCTTACCTGATTCGAACTGTCGAACCGACCCGAAATTTTTTAGGTTCAGTCATATGACATTTGAGTATCTAAAAAAGTGAACCCAGTGAAAAAAAATCCTGAATCCGCCACCGCCTCTTACCACAAACCCCTCTTTTATACACCCCACACCCTGCCCCCTTTCATACCCTCCTCTGATGTGGGATCAATCACAATTCACAAACTCCACTTTCTAACCCTAACACCATCTCAAATTCTCAATACTATGAAACCTCAACAGCTTGAACAACTGATGTTCAGATGATGATGAAGTTAACAAACTAACACTTCTGTTGTAAGAATAAGCAATCTGAACTAAAATTTGCCAATAATGAATGGGTTTTTTTTCTTTCTTTTACTTTAACATCTCCATAATATGTTCAAGATTGTTCTTTGTTTGAAAATATGAAGTGATAATTTGTTAGCAACTAGAAACCAATAAACAGAAAAGACCCTGGTCTTGTAGTTACTGCAGAATTGTTTGGCAGCAAGTATCCTGTTTGCGTGTTGCGGTGTTGGGCACCTTACACATACATTTCCAGTTGATATAAGTGTTTCTTGTTGTTTTCTTTTTTCGGAAAATCTATGTGGTGACATTTGTTCATTCACTCCAATGTTGGTAGAAGTTGAAATTTTGATTTTTAAAGAAAAAGTCGTCATCTTCACTTTATAAAACTTTACTAGAAAACTTTTCGTTAAAGAAAAACTCATCTTCAGTTACACCTTTGCTCATTGGTTCTTTCCTCAAAACATTCTTCCCCTTTGCACTGGCTAGAGACTGCAAACATCGTTTCAGTTCAATCGGAGGAATCCCGACTGCATGTTTAGTTTCTTTGTAACTCAATCTATCTGCGTAGTTGAAAAGCATCAGAACACACATTTGATGTGTGGAAACGTTCAGCTCATGTTTTTAGCCTCCTGGAAAAGTGGCTTCGACATTTGCAGAACCTAGATTTGTTTGTCATGTTAATCTGCGCCTGTTGTGCAGTGGCGGATCTATAAAATTACTTAAGGGGCAACGTTTCAAAAAATTTTTTTAACGTACTTCATAGTTCATACAATGTAAACGAAACAACGATAGTAGCGCGGTAATAAATAAATTTAAACACGTACCTAAATGAGTTCTCCTCTTCGGTTTTTGAAAGCTTGAAACCGGGCCATGACATCCTCTTCTTTTACTTTACAAAAACTTTCTTTTTCGACCGCACAAATTAGAGCGTTGTTCAAATACTCATCACCCATACGATTGCGTAAATCCGTCTTGATAAGCTTCATTTTAGAAAAACATCTTTCAACGGTTACGGTTGCAACCGGTAAAACCAGTGCTAGCTTCAATGTTCGATAAACCAAAGGAAAAGTTTCATTTTTTCCGGTTTCCACCATTACACGAGCAAGGTCACTCAATCCAGTTAAATTTGCAAATTTATCATCTTCCTTTAAAGTGTGATAAAATGTCGAAAGATCACCCGTAAGAACCCCTCTTTCTTCTTTATTAAAGTCATTCGGATACATTTCAGAAAACTTCACTATCTTTGATATGTCAAATTTAGCAAACGAATTACAAGGATTTAAACCCGACATATTTTCTATCACACTAGTTGAGACCTCACTAAATCGGCTTCCAAGTTCTTGAAGTTGCATATCCAAAACCGTATTAAAAACCTCAACTTCAAAATGATGTCGGTTAGTAATGACATACTTTCGGTTTCTTTGATTACCATAACTTTCCGCCATGTCTAACATCTTAATGTTGTTTTTTTTTCACAAAAAGATGTTACGTTTGCCAACATATTTTCAAACCCATTTTGTCTTAAATGATTTAAAGCTCGTTTTGTCCCACTTATCAAATGAGATGCTTCTAACAAGTCTTGACTCTTTTTTTGAAGATGTTTTTGTAAAACCCGTGAGGATCTCTCAATGATATCAAACTCTAACTTGTGAAAGCGCGGAAATCAATCACAAGCCGATTCAAGAATATAAACTAATAAACAAGATGAAAACAATAATCAAAACACAAACCGATATCTTGCATTCAAAGACTCGCTATGACTGATACAAGAGATCGCTAGGAACTCGGTTCCTTCCTTGATGTCGCCCCCAACTGTTCTCCAAAAACAACAACCTCAAACAATGAGGTAAATGTTGTTTAAATACAAAACCAACTGGGCCGAAATCTAAGCCCATGCGACACCCACTATACTAGCCCAAACCTTACATAATTAACCCAAGACATAAGAAATAAACAAGTACATAATCAACCCCCAAACTATGCTAACCTACATGAGTAAACCTTCGGGTTCCAACAATCTCCCCCTAGGTTTATGCATGAAGGTTCTTCTAACTTCAATTGCCTTGATCACCACCACTTATACGATCTTTATATCCACCGAATCCCTTCTTTTGAATATGCAGAACAGACGCTACAGCAGACGTCCAACCCTTAGCAATTTCTTCATATTTCTCTGTAACTCTGATTTGATTGCTTGCCAATACTTCCAGATCTTCAACTGCAAGATTCAACAAGTCAATCTGATCTACCAAACAATAACTTGCATTTCCATCACAAACTATCACCGCTTGCCCAAGACGTTCATCGTATGCCCAAAAGTGTAATGTTTTCAGTGCTCCTTTGGGTATCTTTCTCACTAACGGGATTGTCTTCTCTTTATCTGTAGCTGGCCAATGCACAATCTTCATACGTTTGTTTATGTAAGGATCTCTAATCCCTTTAGCTGGTCTAACAATGGAATCTGCCGTACGCATCGAGGGAAAACCTTTAGCTACCTCCCTCTTCAACCTCTCAAAGAATGCATATCCAGGACCACCAGGCTTATCATCCACATAAGGTGCATTAGACAAGTCTGTCAAATCCACCTTAGTGAAAGACTGAAACTGTCCTGAACGTTTGTACCACTCGACAGGTCCAACTTTTCTTTTTATCCACCATCTCTTACGATCATGGTCATATCCCCAGCTAACTACACCAGAACGATTTCCAACTTTATCATAGAGAGTTTCACCAACATCCATTAAATGATGAGTTGCATGAGCATCTTCATCATCTGGATTCACATTCTTGTTCTTCAAGATCACTAACTCTCTTTTCTTTTTCATCCTCTCTGCCTTCTCTCTGTCTGCAACTGAATCTGTAACTCTTGTGAAATATTTCTCCATTGCAGCACTTCTTTCAGCATCATCTTTTGCAATAGCTTTTCTTCTGTTTTCAACATCAGTTGGATCAGAAAATTCTTGCCCAAACTTCTTTTCCAACTTTCCTCGTAAATCATAAACAATGTTGAACAACAAGCTAACGTCTCCTTGAAGTTGTTCAATCTGTTGATCTTTCTTTACAATAGTGTCTTCAAGTTGAATAATCTTTGCATCTTTATGAATCGAATCTTGCTCAAGCACAACCATTCGTTTCTTCATATCTCTCATGCTGATAAATTCATCTTCATCACTTGAATCACTATCAAATGGCATTCTTAGTGGTTCTTCAGGCCTTTTACCACTAAAACTGCCAGGTTCTTCATGAACAATTCCAGAAGGTCCAGCATCAACAATTCCAGAGGGCCCAGCTTCATTGTGAACTTCAACATTAGGCCCAGTTTCATTTTGAACTTCAACATCCATCGTAGCTATATCATCTCCTTGAGTATTCACGTCAAAATCAAACATATTCTCTGCAGTGGTGGTAGTATCGCTAACATTCTTTTCAAAATCGAAGTCATACAAACCTTCGTCATCATCAGCAATGTTTACGGATTGATCTTTTCCTTGTTCAACAAACATTCCAGGTCTAGGATCCCTCCTTTTCCTTTTTAATGGAATGGAATCAGAATCCCTTGGGCTTTCAACAGGCTCTTCAGTTGACACTGACAGATCGGAAGGAGGATTTCCCATCTTGTCAGTTACTGACTTTATTAGCATAGCCAAATTTTCAGCAGTAATCACTGGCTCAACCGTAGGAACAACATCAGCATTAACTTCAGGAGGAAGTTCTATGTCATCATCAGAGTTACACATTATCTCAACACCTTCATCGTCAGAGTTAATTGTAATACGCTCTGGCTCAGGCTCATCTTCAACTCTCCTTGGAATATCATGTTCTTCAGCAACAATAGCACGTGCAGATACATTACGCTCTGGAACAGATCGTGCCATCACTGGATTCTCACCAACATCTTCTGTTTCTGCAAACTGACCAAATTTCTCCAACTCAATCAAACCTTCAAACTTTTTCTCAGTTCCTTTCTTTGTAGTGAGAGCACCAAAACATGAAGGACCCGTAGGCTTTAATTCCAACATGTTACCAGATCTCTTCAATTCCGGATAACGCTCATTCAAAATCATTTGCACAAATCTTGGATACATAAGAAACTTATCCTTCCGAAGCCCAATTGCATTTCTCTTCATTGCTTCCAAGATATATCTAGAATAATTAAACGGCTCATTTGTAATTACACATATCAAAGCAGCAGACTGGGTGATATTCAACTGATCAATTCCCCCTCTATTTTCTGTCATGCACAAAAGGAACATGTGCAGTAATAGACGCCAGTAAGGATGCACAAACTTCTTTACCAGGGGAGGAAACTTTCCTTCATAACTTAAACGAGGTAGAATTGCTTCCACTGTTCCAGCAGGAAGTTCTATAGGATCTGTTTCCTGATCATTAAACCTTAACACATCTCTAATCATCTGCTCGGTCACTATAACTTTCGTCTCTTGAATCTCAGCAACTATAGCTCCCTTTCCTTCAACGATTTCAACATTAGCAGTCTTCCAAAAGTCTCGAATAAGGCTTTCATAAACAACTGGATTCTCACGAAGAGCATGAACAATCCGGCATGTATTTAGGCCTTTCATCAACGACGTATACAGCTGCTTGTGCTTCACTGGTGGAGGTGCTAAATATCCAACTTGATTATGAGAAGATATAAACTTTAAATCCATTTTCTGCACACAACACACCTCAAATAAGTTTCCAACTTTCGAATATAACAGTGATAAAAATAAAAACCAAAACAAACACTGTTACTGTTCACTCGAGACCATGAGTCGCAACTAAAAGGTCTCGAGTCGAAACCAGTTGTCTGCGAGTCGCAACCATGAGTCGCAACCAACAGATTTCGAGTCGCAATCATGAGTCGCAACTGACAAACATTGAGTCGCAACCATGAGTTGCAATCTTGATGTTGCGACTCGTAACCACTGGTTTCGAGTCCTAAGTGTTCTTGATTGCGAGTCAACATCTTCAAAACTTCATCGGAAACATCATCGGAATCTTCAAATCCTCATCGGAATCTTCAAAACTTCATCGGAATATTCAACAAACATTCATAATTTCCTGCAAAACTTGAATGATGACGTCACAATACCTTGATGATTAACGAGATAGATTGCGAGTCGCAACCGGAAACAAGTCGGAATCTTGATGATCACCGGAATCTTGAGAGAAAAAGAGAGAATTGATTGCGAGTGTACAAGGGTTATGACTCGTAACCTCCCTTTTATACTCAACTGTTATCATGGGCCCATGTCTTATGGGCTTGGGCCTTATGGACTTGGGCTCAAACAGATTTATCAATAAAATTTTTAAACCCATTTCAAAATCTGATTTAATAAAAACTATCCATTAAACCTTTTGAGCAATGTTTGCAAAATAAAAACCTAAAAAACAAAGATAAATAATAAAATATTATTTACAAAAAAAATAAATCCGGAAATTTGCATAGATACTCAGGGATCAAATCACAAGGTTTCGGGCTTGACTTCACTTATCAACACTGATCTACTACAGGATGTTCTAGACAACTGCCAGTATATTTGTCCTCTTAAACTCATCTCCCTAGACCTTTTCCATATAACTGCCTGTACCTCATTTTATCATGTTTTGATATTTTAACCATGAACACCCAAACAAATACTAATCAAATCCCGGAAATATAAACAGCACACTCTATCATGCAAGTATCTTCCCTACCACATATTTCACAAGTCCAATCCAGATTTCTGAAATCTTAACTGAGATTAGATTGAGAAGAGAACAGAATAGATCTTAAGCAGAGATGGTGTAATATACAAATCAAATGAGTTTTCTCAATTTGATATAGGTTTCATGGGTTCCTTTTGGGCACTTGAGGGCCTCTTTCGGGTGTTAATTGATCTACAGATCGACAACGTACAGCTAGGTCAGCATGTATCTGGATGCAGCAGAAGCTGTAGTTGCCTAGCACCTCCAGGTCAGCATGTATCTGGATGCAGCAGAGGAGGTACACGACTTTTTCCGATAAGATTTCAGAATCAGATCAAAATTGTGTGTATCGGGAAAAACATACAGACATTCAAATAGACATGAGCTAATTCCAGGTGATTTTCTTTTCTGAGGTCATGTACTAGTTTAGTTCTGAACAGAAACACCTAATGTTTCCAATCTTAAGGATAGAGCCTACCAACACATCATACTAGAGTCAAACTTTTTCGATACTGGTCTTACATGAGTCAGCCCTCGACCATAATGTGAAAATTCATTTCATTTCCCAGTCCAGCCACACTTCTTTTTGTATTTTTCAATTTTTTAATGTTTTTGTATTTTTTGATTTTTATAATTTTTTTTTATTTTTCGATTTTTCTCCCCCTAAATTTGAGCATAAATAAAAAACTACCTAAGAATAGAAAACTTTATGAACAAATTTACCTACGAAAATAAAACAAAAACATGCTCAATCAGTAAAACGGATCATTTTTAGAAAATCCACAAGCACTCTGAATTTCGAGCTGCTGACAGGTTTGGTGAACAAATCGGCAGCATTTGCATCTGTGTCGATTTGTTCAAGAGTAATAAGACCTCTGTCAAAACAATCTCGAATAAAATGAACTTTAATATCAATGTGCTTGGTTTTGGAGTGAAAGACAGGATTTCGAACAATTTGTATTGCAGCATCATTATCGCAGTAAATAGTAGTGTTAAGATAAGTCAAACCATAATCCTGCAATTGATGTTGCATCCACACCACTTGAGAGCAAGAAGCAGAAGCAGCAACATACTCGGCTTCAGCTGTAGATATCGCCACTGTTTGTTGTTTCTTGCATTGCCAAGAAATGAGCCGATCACCCAAAAATTGGCATCCCGCAGATGTAGATTTCCTGTCACTGTCAGTACCTCCAAAATTGCTGTCAGAGAAAGCAAACAAGTCAAAATTGGAATCCCTCGGATACCACAGGCCAAACCGAGGTCGGCCTTTAAGATACCGAAAGATCCTTTTAACAGCAGTAAGGTGAGAAGTTTTAGGATTAGCCTGATAGCGTGCACAGTTGCAAACAACAAACATAATGTCCGGACGGCTAGCTGTGAGATACATCAATGACCCGATCATGGACCTATATTGACGTTGATTGACAGACTCTCCTTCTTCATCTTCAGTCAATAGTGGTCTCTCTGCCATAGGTGTTTCAGCAGGCTTTGCGTCCGTGAATTTGAATTTTGCCAGCACATCATCCACATACTTCCCTTGATGAATAAGAATTCCTTGTGAACTCTGCTTGACTTGTAGACCCAAAAACAGTGTCATTTCCCCCAGAGCACTCATTTCAAACTTCTTCTTCATAACTCTCTCGAACTCCTTGCAAAGATCCTCACTTGTAGATCCGAAAATGATATCATCAACATAGATTTGAACCAAGATTTGATCACTTCCTACCTTCTTGATAAACAGAGTCTGGTCTATGGTGCCACGCGTATACCCATGAGCCAAAAGATGCTCTGTTAAGGTAGCATACCAAGCTCGAGGAGCCTGGTGTAACCCGTACAATGCCTTGTCTAGCTTGTAAGCGTACTCAGGATGGTCTGGATGCACAAACCCTGGTGGCTGCTCGACAAAAATTTCTTCCTTCACATCTCCATAGAGAAACGCGGTCTTGACATCCATCTGATAAACAGTGAATCCCATGTATGATGCGTAAGCTAAAAAGATCCGGATGGCTTCAAGTCGTGCAACCGGAGCATACACTTCATCATAATCCAGTCCTTCAATTTGTCTAAATCCCTGAACCACCAGCCTTGCATTGTTTCGAACGATGACTCCTGCAGACTGCTTGTTTCGAAATACCCATCTAGTTCCAAGCTTACGTTTTCCTGTTGGCAACTTGACGAGCTTCCATACTCCAAGTTTTTCAAACTGGTTCAGCTCTTCGTGCATAGCATCTACCCAGCCAGGTTCCTGCAAAGCTATATCAATGGTTTTAGGTTCGATTTGAGAAAGATAACAAGAATATAAGCAAGTGTTAATGGTTCCTGATTGACTCCTGGTCAAAATTCCTGCATTTACAGGACCAATCACATTCTCGATTGGGTGATTGCGTTGAACGCTCGTAGGTATGGCCAAATCAGGTACAATCTCCTCTTCAGTGGTGGTGTTGCTAGACTCCTCCTCATTAGGTGCTGTAGTAGTATGAACTACAGGAGAAGTGACAATACAATCCTCAGGAATTGGTTCAGGAAACAATGCACAGTCACTATTTGATGCACCCTCAGGGGATCGATTGACCATCGGAGTTGGTGTAGGATGTTGCGTAAACACCATTCCCGGTGGATCAATGGTATGATGCCTCACGTTGTCTTGCATCTGTTCTTCGTCTTCCATATCTTCAAACGACAATGGTTGTTTGGGAATAGACACACCTGCAACTGAAACATCACTTGACAAAATGTTAAATGATTTAAACAGAGCAGAATAATCGTATAACTAATCTGGACCAACTCTAGCGTCCGTAGCATTCTCTTCAAGCCATTCAATGTTGCACGACTCGACGACTTTTTTAGATACTTTGTTGTATACCCTATAAGCAGAGCCTTTAGAATATCCAACAAAGTAACATTCGTCACCTTTGACTTCAAACTTTCCGTTGGAGTCCATTAGTAATAATACACATGGACAACCAAAGATACGAAAGTGTGAAACCGAAGGTTTATGTCCTTCCAGAATCTCATAAGGGGTTTTCAAGTGACGTTTGTTTACTAAAGCATGATTCTGGATATAACAAGCCGTGCTAACAGCCTCGGCCCAAAAGAAGCTAGGAAGCTTTGAATCAGCCAGCATAGTACGTGCAGCCTCAATGAGAGTACGATTCCTTCTTTCAGCTACTCCATTTTGTTGTGGAGTTCGAGGCGCACTGAACTGACGATCGATTCCCTTATCAATACAGAAAGTATCCAAAGTAACGTTCTTGAATTCTGTCCCATTGTCTGATCGAATAACCTTCACCTTAGTACTCGCTTGATTTTCAGCCAAAGTAATGAATTGTTTTACCAAGACAGCAGTTTCATTTTTGTGGCGGAGAAAATACACCCAAGTGTAGCGAGAGTAATCATCGACGATTACCAGACAGTAAGCTTTCTTCCCAATACTCAGCACATTCACTGGACCAAAAAGATCCATGTGAAGTAGTTCGAGTACAGCTTTTGTCGAGGGTACTGGTTTAGTCTTATGAGGTTTTCGATGAGCTTTCCCTTTCGCACAAGCAACACATTTCTCCACCAACATGAAGTCCTTGATTGGAAGATCACGTACCAGTTGACCTTTAGCTAGATGGTTCAGATTTTTCATATTCACATGCCCAAGTCGACGATGCCATAGCAGACCATCATGCTCCGAAATTTTTGAAAATAGACAAGTGATCTCTTCACACGGTTTCTTGTTCATATCAATGACGTAAGCATTTCCCTTTCTTTCAGCTGTCATTAAGAACCAGTCTTCTGGAATTACAATCCCAGGCTTAAGAACATTACATCCCTTCTTCGTGAAATGAACTGAATTCCCTCGATCACAGATCTGCGAAATACTTAACAGATTGTGTTTCAGTTCTGGAACATAATTAACATTTTCAAAGCTTAAGACACCGTTTCGAACAGTTCCTTTTAACGTGATTCTACCTGACTCTCCTCCCGCAAATGAGACATATCCACCATTAAACTCTTTGACATTTACCAGTTGGGATAGGTCTCCTGTCATGTGCCTGGAACAGCCACTATCCATGTACCAGAGGCGCACGGTAGTCCTCCACAGCTGTTCCTGCACGATTAGCGGGATTAGTTAGATTTAGGAACCCAGCTCATAGTGGATCTGGGTTTTCCTTGTGCATCGATATACGTCACCCTCTGCCAAACTAAATTATCTTTATTCAGAAATTTTGAAACATTCCTTTTGGCGACATTTTGATGATATGATTTCATTGAATTGGATTGCATGCCATTAGCTTTAGGTTTCCAAAACTGTCTTGACCAGTTAGAATTGAAACTTTCAAAAGCGTTACCAAAAGAATTACTTCGATTACGCTGAAAATTTGTTTGTCTATTCTGATATTGATTATAGCGTTTGGCTGCATTCCAATCCTGATCAGAAGGTCTAGTCCTATGATGATAGTTGTTCTTCATCGTCTTAGTCCTTGCAGACATCATGGACTCCGAACAGTGATATCGGTTAGACGTAACCTTCTGATTTCGCCCTGATGTTTTCTTATTCGGTGTCCTTGGGAGTTTACCACAATTTCTGGCAATGTGACCAGCAATGCCACAGTTAAAACATGTTTGACGTTTCACATTTTGAATATTCTTGACATTTTGACTCTGTTTGCTTGATTTCGTGTGATTCGATGTTTTAGTTTTCTGAACATGTTTGACTTGTGGTTTTTCTTTAGACAAATTTTCTTCTAATGATTTCTCTTTTAGATCAGCATCCTTTTCATTGTTACTTAATCTTGATTCCGAATTTGAACATGTACGAGTTTCATCCAAATGCGTTTTATCAAGGCATTTATCATCTGAAACTGATTCAGGTTCACTTCCCGAACAAGAAGAAGTCTCAACAACATGCTCTTCCTCAATGCATTTGTCATGTGAAACTGATTCAGGTTCCTTTTCTGAGCCTGAAGAAGTTTCATCAACGTGCATTTCCTCAGAGCATTGATCTTGTGACATAGATTCAGGTTCATTATTTAACACAGTTTCCAATGGGGTCCCACTAGATTCAACATTAGGGACACCCACTGAGACAGATTCAGAAGAAGAATCAGGATACTCTTGATTTTCTTGAGAAGTCGTTTCAGTGGTTTCACTGAATGCATCCTGAGGGACCTCACCTGTAACATTTTCACAAGCTGAAACATTAGAGATGTTAGGATCACAAGCATTAGCTGAAAAACAATCACCACACTTATTGTTCAAATCATCCACACAAACATTATCCGTTTTGCCCAAAACAACAGGCTCACAAGACGAAACATAAGCTGAAAACGACGCAAACAAAGAACTAGTAAAAGCAATGTCAGACTCAGTTGGTTCAGAATAATGTTCAAAATATGGTTTAGAAACATTTGAAATAACGACTGGTTCACTCCCATGAACATCACCACACTTTACTTCAGAGCTATCATCTGCACATGACGATGAAACGTTAGGATCAATTGTGCCTTTAGGAACAAAATTCAATGGTGACTTTTGTGGCTCAACATGTCTGTTATGAACAGACGATTTGTTGTTATTTGAACCATAAGTCATTTTACTTTCGTTCAACATCTCCTCCTCAGTCATTGGTAAATAAGTGTAATTATCATTGTACGGAGGAGGAGTCTGATTATAACCCAATCCCGACCCTTTCTTTTTAGAATATGCTAATTGTTGATCACACAGATTTTTGACTAATTTACTGGAGGAATCGAATTTTTTAATGTTTAACTGATTAATTTGGTATTTATCCCTAACATTCTCCAGTTCTTTAGTCACCTCACACAGTTTTTCTTTGACTATGATGAGTTGGGCCGTAGCTACACTAACATCGTCCTTGAGTTGAACGATGTCCTTACGCTGAGCTTCGATTTTCTCTTTGAAAAGTTTTTCGTTTTTCGTTAAAGTGAAATTTTTCCGTTTAATTTCATTATAGTCTTCGATTAGCTCAGCGTTGTGAATTCTATAAGCCTCAACTCGTTCCCTACATTCAGGAGTGCAGAAAACAGAAATTACCTCTTCTTTCGTGAGACCTTTGACAGGTGCTGACAGGATTTGAGTCATGAATGCAAAATCATCAGCTGCAGTCTCTTCCTCTGGCTTTGGGCTATGTTCGCTTGAAGTCATGAAAGCAATGTTGGATGTAGCAGTTTGATTCTCTGGAGCTGATATGTTCAGACGCTCAATTTCTGAAGACCAATCAAAGTTGATGTTGGGCTGCACCACCAGTGCTTGTGCTAATCCTTGCGACTGTGCACTTCCAGAAGCGGCAGCATCTGCTATACTTGTAGTGGTCACAAGAGCTCTTTCTCGATTAGGAGTTGCAGGTTGAGCAGGAGTTGTAGGAGTTTGATCTCTGTTTACAAGTGGCTTCGGGCAGTTTCGAGCATAGTGTCCTTCCTCATGACAGTTGAAACAACGAAGATTGAAGGGTACTTTAGCAGCTCCATTCCATGCATTTCCCCACCTGTTTTTACCTGTTCTTTTCACAAACTTTTGGGCTCTGAAGGCTGCCATTGCCATCTGCCAGGTGATATCCATTTCTTCAACATCATCTGGATGAACCTGTGTCAGATCATCAGGACTCCACTTTGGTGGATCAAGCTTTCCTGCAATGAAAGCATTCAGACAGTTGATCACTGAAGCTGCTATATCCAGTTTTTCCTTTGATTGATTTGCGAAGAAGGCCATCATTTCGTTGTTTGCAGCGGAGGCAGAGGTAGGAGCAACAGTAGAGACATTTCCAGCATTTTGAATTGAAGCAGGAGAAGTTGGAGAAACGACTTGATTTGAGGATCCAGATGAGTGCACCTTTGCTGAAGTTGGAGAAGCGGATGAAGTATTGCGAAACATCTGAAAGCCTCCTTGAGACAATAAGGCTGTGTTGCTGTTGTTGTTGGAGGAGGCGGGAGCAATGGAGAAACCAGCAGCTAGCATACTGTTCTTGTAATTTGTTTCTCTTTGCTTATCATCCAGTTCGCATGCCTTAATGTGAGAGATCATCTCTGACAGAGTGCATCTAGCTAGGTCTTTTGTCTTCTTGATCATAGCAACATGATGATCCCAACTCTTTGGTAGTGCATTGAGAAGTTGTCGATTTGAGGATGCATTTGTTGTATGAATTTCTTCCATTTGCATTTGAGTGACTAGCTTCACGAATCTCTGAATCTGATTGTCTATCGTTTCACCATAAATATGGTTGAAATTGTTGAAGTTTTGTTGCAGCAAATTTCTTCGGCTCTCTTTCATGTCTTCGTTTCCTTCATATACCTCGATCAGAGAATCCCACAATTCTTTGGCAGATTTGCAGGTGCGAAAACCAATAGCAATATCAGGACCCAAACCCATGGTTAAGTAGGAGAGAGCTCGATCATCTTCTTCAACAATGAGCAAATCATCTTCAGTGTACTGATCTCGAGGCTTCTTTATTTTGACATCTGGTTCTGTGGGGCTTTCCATCATAATCTCCCTAGGTCCTCTCAAAATGCTTCGCCACAGCTTGTAATCCTTAACCTTCAGATGCTGTTCAAAGCGCCACTTCCACTCGGGAAAATCATTAGCATCAGTTAACCTAGGAATGCGTGTTGTAGTTCCAAGCTTTGAGTCCAATTCTTGTTGTTGATTAAGGGCGGTCAATTCACTGTTGTTAGACGACATGTTTAATTAATCAGTTAATTAATTAATTAATTTTTGTTTTAAGTCCAAAAGTCAACAGTCCAAATGTCCGTAAATCAGTGTCGTTGCGAGTCGTAACAGCTGGGGTTGCGAGTCAAATCTACTGTGGTTGCGAGTCGTAACTGCTGAGGTTGCGAGTCGTAACTAAAACAGAATGAGCCGAAACCGAGGTTGCGAGTCGTAACAGCTTTGGTTGCGAGTGGAGACTGAAATGATGGTTGCGAGTCGCAACTGAAACAGGATGAACCGAAACCGTGGTGAATGCGAGTCGAAACCAAAACGTGATGAACCGCAACAGTGATGGTTGCGAGTCGTAACCAGAACGTGATGAGCCGCAACTAGATGGTTGCGAGTCGAAACCTGCAAAAGAATAAACGATAAGATCTGTTTACTCGCAATCCCGATTTTTCAGCACTTCCAAAATTCAAAGATATTGTAATCTTTGAATCTGTTGACCACCAACTTCCCGCAAATTCAGCAAACACCTTTTTCAGAAATCAACAAACCAAAATCAGTATACTTTTTGATAAATCGGTCATGAACAGTTTGAATATATCACTGCAAAAACACGCAACAAAATAGATCAGTAGCACAAACGATTCTTGAATCCGAATGATATTGTAACACCTCGAAAAAATTTCGTCCAATAATGTCTTGACACGTGTCATAAGGTTCCGTTATGTGAAAACATACTTTAGAGGGACTAAAAGTGACAAACGGTGAAAACTATGGAACGTAAGGGTCCAAAGTGTCAACAATGGATAAATAGACTCTATGATAACCCTACATAATGTTTATAACCTTAAACGGATGGTTCATGGATCATACGACGCGGAAATTGCACAAAAGTGAAGTATTGCAAACTATAGGGGCCAAAAGTGTCAACATGTTTAATTTATACCTCTGAGTGAACTTTTGGCAGACCCGAAGCTTTGTATAGCTAAAATATACTCACTAGAATATGTGGTAAAAATTTCATGAAGTTTCGTCAACGTATGAGAAAGTTATGGCCAAAACCGTACTCAAAGGACTAAAAGCGTCAACGTCGAATTTCATGGCTTTTCGGTTGAGCGCAAAGTTATCCGAGGACATTACCATGTTGGTAAAAGTCCTAAGGTCCTTAGAAACCAAGTTTGGGGGTTTACGGGTCGAGAAAAGTAGCCGAAACATCGCGTACAAGTTCAGGGGTCAAAGCTGTCAATGTTTGAAACTTGTTTGGCTGAACCAGGGGTCAGGCGACCCGCCTGGGAAAGCCCAAGCGGGCCGCGTGGGTTGCCCAGCGACAGAAACTTCGAAAATGGTTAGTTTGGGTCCGATTTTGGGTGGTAAACAGCTCAATTGCACCTCCAATTGCTCCAATCAGAAGCCTTGCATGCCTACATCAACAGTAAACCTCAAAAACTCTGCTTTAAATCCGAATTCATCTCATTTCTTGGCATTTACAATTGTGAACAAGAACACCAAGACTTGCAAGAGCTATCAAAGCTTCTCTGGAGATAATCTGATCATCAAGGCCGACTTCTAGTGTCCACTAAACATCTCTAGGACCTTTGTAAGCTTTCAATTCGTTCTTTAATCTGTTCTTGTTGTGTTTATTGCTAAAAGTCAAACTGGGTGTTCATAACCTTTGACTTTCTGATTAAACAAATTTCTTTCAGTCATTTCTCGAATCGAAACTTGTTATAGATTGGTATTTATGTGGGAAACAAACCCTCTAAAGGATACAAACTGATTCCCACTACATGCATGCTAAATGTCGAGTCAAACCTATTTCTAAAAAGTCAACAGAAGCAATTTTTGAGAAAAATAACATGATTAACGATATAGATGACATGCAACCTGATTGATCATTAAAAATGACTTGTAATATATATAAGAATGTGGTTTAATCATCATCAACTCGACAATCTATAGTATAGACACGAATCGGAACCGAAAGTCTTATAAAACGATTATTTCGTAGGCTATCGATTCGGATTCATACATGCATGTTCGAGATCTGTATTGAAAGGCATTTTTGACCATTTTTATTTTGGTTAAACTTTCTGGAATTTTTGTTATTAAAGTCTATGCTTAGCCTATTCGAATGCATGTTTCCGATTTTTGCATAAAGTTGACTATCTTGCCCTTTTTGATTTAAAACGGGATTTTTGGAAAAGTAAAAGAGTAGAGATCTTTATTTTGATTATATAAACTTGCACCGAAAATTTCGGATCAGTTGGTGGTCCAGATTGTGAGTTACGGCCATTAGCGTAAAACTATATTATAAATTTACATAAACGGTCCTTTTCGCGTAGAACCCGTTTCTGGCCACGTTTTGATGCAAAACTTTTTACCAACAGAAGTAATATAATATTCTGGGAATTTTGATGATTTTTAATTAATTTTTGGCTGAACGGATCCTAGATCGCCTAGTCATTTCGGCTTATGTCGGTTTTGACCGTTTAAGCCATAAAATGAGTTTTACACATCCTTTTGACCCGAAACCTTTTTCTACTGATTTTATATGACGAATAAATTATTTTAAGTATTCTGGAAATATAAAAATCTCAGATTTTATTTGAAAACCCGAAAACGCCCTTAAATCGCATATTTAGCGTTTTAAGCGCATAGTAAGCGTTATACTTGTTTTAAACATATAAGACATATACCTACTGATGTGTTTAGCATATTTTCATATAAAAACAGTAAGTATAAGTATATGAACTCAGATTTCCAGTTTTGGCATTTTTAGCCCTTGTGAAATTACTAAATTGCCCCTACGGTGCATAGTTTGGTTTTAAATGATAAATTTGATTTATGGGTCATACCCTACTGATATAATATGTTATATTAAGTATATTTACTGTATGAACCAGACCCGAAACCCAGATTTCTAATTTCACCCTTTTATTATCTTTTAAATGACCAAAATGCCCTTCTAAGGCATAAATTGGGTTTAAAATTATTCCGGGCAATATAGAACATAACTTACTGATATAATATCATATTTTAAGCATATTATCTCAGGGAACTTGCATTTGAATCAATGGTCTACCCGTATCGCCCTTTTCGCGTTCGGTTCGGTTTACGTAACTAGTTTGCGTAAATTGACCGAAACGGGTCAAACGATATCATTTTTATTTCAAAATCCAGAATGTATTTAGTATACCCATATTATACAAGTATTCAAACTTGTCGGGTCTAAATCACATTCTATCCGGTCTTTCGCTTAATCGTGCGTAAACCGTATCATTCTTAAGACTAACCGGTCAAAGCTTAGGCTTAAATAAAAGACCCGTTAGGAATCTAATAGGTTAATTATAAACCTTTGTTCCAGATTAGGAAGCCCGGTAAAAGCTACCACCACTTATCATTTGTGACTTATACTTGCTCAGGTAAATACATTTGACTTATTTTCCCTATACGGGCTTGGGGTACGGTATTTAAAATACCGCTTGATCGGGCGCACAAGTCCTGCGCCCTATGGGTGTACAGTCTTGAATAGCTTGTGTGATTTCGTTTAAACAGTCTTGTCTTACTTAAAGGCTTTGGGGGGTTATTGACCGTGTCCCGGATATCCTTGGCATTATCTTACGAGATGGCCACGACCAGAGCACGGGGTGTAGGCGTACACCCGTCGTGTATAACTCTTTAATGTGGTGTGTCAATTAAATCTCTAGCCCGGACAGTAGATCCCGGGCCACCAGAGATATAAGTGCATGTAATTCGTTCACAAGTTTATATTATATAATTATCCCAAGTTAATAAAAATATTTATGCCTTGTGCATTTAAATCAATTTTCAATCATTTTCAAAATGAGTCAGTCGATCTGTATTTACCAGTGTAAACTGACGTATTTTTCCCAAAAGGTTAAGTGCAGGTACTATACGAAAATAGGCTGGCTGTTTCCTAAGAGCGTCCACTATAGTCTCGCAAGCTCGGACGACAAATATCTGTTGAACTATTTTATCTTGTTTGTTTTTGATCCGCCTGTGGATCCGTTTCAACTACTGTGATATTTATTATTGCAATTTATTTAAAAGTTGAAATGTATCTATTCTGCTTCCGCTGTGCATTATTATATTGTGTTGATTGTCTATGACGATGCCAACTACGTCACTGTACCCCACACCGGGCCCACCGGTGACACGTGGAAATCGGGGTGTGACAGATATCAAAACCGAGCCCTTGAAAGGCTTCAATGGCTCTGATACCAATTGTAAAACCCGTGAGGATCTCTCAATGATATCAAACTCTAACTTGTGAAAGCGCGGAAATCAATCACAAGCCGATTCAAGAATATAAACTAATAAACAAGATGAAAACAATAATCAAAACACAAACCGATATCTTGCATTCAAAGACTCGCTATGACTGATACAAGAGATCGCTAGGAACTCGGTTCCTTCCTTGATGTCGCCCCCAACTGTTCTCCAAAAACAATAACCTCAAACAATGAGGTAAATGTTGTTTAAATACAAAACCAACTGGGCCGAAATCTAAGCCCATGCGACACCCACTATACTAGCCCAAACCTTACATAATTAACCCAAAACATAAGAAATAAACAAGTACATAATCAACCCCCAAACTATGCTAACCTACATGAATAAACCTTCGGGTTCCAACAGTTTTGATAGAGCATTTGTGAGGCCTAAGATATCGTTCAACAAGTGTATGTAAAACACAAATTCAAGACTCTCAAAATATGATAGAATACCTGACGCATTGGATCGTTGTTGAAAGGTCTCTCCATCTTGTTTAATAAAAGTAAGTACCTCAACAACTTCCGGAAATAATTTCAACAAACTTATGATGGTTCTATGATGAGAACCCCATCGTGTGTCTCCGGGTCGGGCAAGGGAAACCTCTTGGTTTAATCCTTTTCCTGTTTTAATTTCACCCGCTAGAATTTCGTTTTCCACTCTCTCTTTTTTTGCCTCCAACATCATATCTTTTCTTTTGCAAGAAGCACCAACCGTATTAACAACCATGCCAAGAGTTTCGTAAAATTCTTTAACACCATCATGCTTTTTTGCTACAGCCACAATCACTAACTGAAGTTGATGAGCAAAGCAATGTATGTAATGTGCCGATGGATTGTCTTTCAGAATTAAAGCTTTTAATCCATTAAACTCTCCCCGCATGTTGCTTGCACCATCATAACCTTGACCCCTGATCTGTTTAAACAAAAAACAAACAATAAAATACAATGATACGACATATAATCTTTATTATAGTTTATGTAATGAAATTATGAAACATATAACTTACTTGATCTATGCTTAAATGGTTATCGGCTAATAAAGACACAATGGCTTCTTTAAGAGTTAAAGAATATGTATTCCTCACATGAGCAACTCCAATTAAACTCTCTTTAACAACTCCGACCTTATCGACATATCTCACAACTACGTCCATTTGTTCCTTTAAAGACACGTCGCTAGACTCATCTACTAACAACCCAAAGACATCGTCTTTAATTTCTTCACAAATCATTTTGGTTACTTCTTTCGCATAGCAATCGACAATCTCTTTTTGAATCGATGGAGCTGTCAACTTATTATTCTTCTTGGCCTTCCCTAAAGTGTACTTACCAATATCCGGGTTGTTCACACTAATCAACTTTAAAACCAAAAGAAATATACCTTTATAAAGAGACTTTTCAGATTCGTCATGACCACGAAACGGTAAACTATTTTCTAAACAAAATCCAGCACTACGAACAGACCCCATTAATCAATACCGATTTCCAATCCTTCTTTCCTTGTTACGCCTTTTTTCATTCGCATCATAGGATCGCTTTTGGTTCAAGAGATTTTCACATTTTTGCACCGCCTTATTATGTATACTATTAACTAACCCAACATGTTCTTTTAAGACACCCGGTTTACTCCAATTACAAAAGCCTCCACTTACAAAAGTCTCTCTTCCACCTTTATTACCAACACTTTCATTAAACAAGTAACAATATAAACAATATGCTTTTTCTTGTTTAGTGCTATACTCCAACCAATGATATTTATCAAACCATTTAACATTAAAACGTCTTCGGCCACTAGAATAGTTTGTCCATTTAAAGTCATGACCTCGTGGTTGAAAAGCCTTTTTAACAAGATACGCTCTTCTTATGTCGTCTATTTGATTTGGATGATAACTAGTAATAGGCGGTCTATCGGAGGGATCCGAAGGAATATCATTCAAATCGATTTTGTTTCGTGTTGAAGGACTTGAAGCCAAAGTAATAATTGGACTTGGAGTTGGTCCGATATCTTCATTTTCTTGCATATCAATATCATTGGATTATTTGGGTATGGGGTTGGGACTTGGGCTATGATAATTGGGCTTTATAAGCATTGGATAATTAGTTAAGTAGAATAAAAATTTTTGGGCTTACAAAGGGGTAACATAAAATTTATTAAGGGGCAACGAAATCCGAAAAACGCAAAAAATTTTTTTTTTTTTACACTATCGCGGCCGAGCCAAGGGGCAACGCGGGCTACCCCTTAATATAGGGTATGTCCGCCCCTGCTGTTGTGTCTCCCAAGGTAATCTGTTTTGAACCTATCGCACACAGTGAGGATTTCGGGTGGAAGGTTGCAGGTGGTGGTTGATTGACTCGCCCATGACCCGGTTGTGAGAACACGTACCTTGAGCGTCGGTTCATCAGCTAACATATGCCCCATGGAGTCATAGAATCCTTGCATTATGTCTTGAATTGTATGTCCGGTCCAAATCATCATACTTATATTTTTAAAAACTAATGAAACGAACACGTTTTGATATTACGACTATATTTTTTGGATTTTTATTCCGTTTGTCAGAGCGAGTGCTTCAAAACAAACAACGTTTCCACCCGGTGCAAGGTACGGGTTTGATCCCACTAGTTTGTATATATTTTTAACTTTATATATATATTGTTTAGAAAAAGATATATCTAAGTGGCCTAGTTATTTAACAAAAATAAAATATCAAAGTTGGAATGGGCCATTAAAGTTGGAAGTCCAGTGGCGGACACAGAAAGTATTTGTCGGGGATGCGGATGAGGTGTCCAACTATATTTTCAAGGGGTGCAGTCGGGTTTTTTTTACCTAAAATATACACTAATTTTTTTTTTCAAGGGGTGCGGCTGCCCACCCTGGCCAAAGGGTAGGTCCACCCCTGGTTGGAACCACGGCCCATGGGCCATTCAATCCAATAAGACAAATACTCATCCTAACCTAAAACGAATGGTCCACACTCACTCGTCAACCATCCATCTGCGGTCTGTAGAAACTCGACACCGTATACTCGCTCAATATTCAAATATTCCCTCCACTGTCAGATCATATTCCCTCTCTCTCATCTAGGGATGGCAATGGGTCGGGTTCGGGTCGGGTATTGGCAATCCCATACCCATACCCGGTTGTAAAATCATGTCCCATACCCGACCCAATACCCGTCGGGTATATGTCGGGTAATTACCCGTCGGGTACCGGGTATACCCGCGGGTATCGGGTATACCCATTAGTTTGTTAAAAAATTTACATTGGGATTTCCAAATACATTTTTACTATTATAATTATTATATAATTTTATTTATGTAACAACTATTATAAATTAAAATATACATTACATACATATAAGTTTTAGCATAAATTAATAATAACTTTATAATATTTATATACTTATATGTATATACTTCACAACATACAAAATATAAATACTATCATCAAATACATATGCTAAAAGAAAATTTATTAAATCATTAATAGATAAGGGTTAATGGAAAATAAAAATATAAATTAAAAACTTCGGGTATATGATCGGGTATATAGTTCGGGTAAACGGGTATGTGGTTTCGGGTAATCGGGTCGGGTATCACCTAATCCCATACCCGACCCATACCCACGAAAATTTTTAAAATTAAACCCATACCCGGCCCAATACCCGTCAGGTATCGGGTATACCCGTCCCATTTGTGTCGGATTTCGGGTATACCCGTCGGGCTCGGATATTTTTGCCATCCCTACTCTCATCTCCTTTGATTCCAATCTCTCACCATCCCATATATAAATAATAACAATCATCATCTTAGGCTATACGGTATGGGGGTCGGCCCCGGGCCGTCGCGGGTCGGCGACGGTCCAAACACCGTGCCGCCCCCATCCCGTCCCGTCCCCAACGTCTCTTTTCCGCCGGTCTCGACGAAGCAAAAAGTGGGCCCCCCAAATTTAAATATGACCGTTAATAAAAAAAAAAATTAAATTTCCATTTTTTGAATAAAGCCAAACGGCTACTTTTTTAAAATATATAAATTAAACCCCCATTTTCACTATCAAACACCAAATTAACTTCCACAATTCACCATTTTCTCCTATAATTTTTACACTCTCTTCCACTACACTCTCAACCTTCTTCCACATAATTTTCATGGATCCGTTCAACAACCCCGATACTCCCAACACGCCTTCGAACAACCCGAATACTCCCACTAATCCGACCCAACCAAATGTTTTTTCGGTTCCGGGGTATTATCCAACGCTAGAACCGAACCAATTCTCCCAATTTTCATCGAACGCTTTTGCGTCATTCCAACAATCGCCCAACCAATTCACTCAAATCTCCCAAAACCAAGCTCTTCAACAAATGATGATGCGGGGTGCTTGGAACTTTCCACCCCAACCGATCCCGACACCCCCCGTTCAACCCCAACCGATCCCGACACCCCCCGTTCAATCCGAACCCGAAGATGATGTGGAGATTGTGCCCGAAACCCAACCGCCAAAAGGGAAAGGAAAAAGAAACAAAGGGAAACAAGTAGCGGGTGATGAAGCGTCGAAACCGAAGGCGATTAAATGGACCCCAATCGAAGAAGAAGCATTAGCCAAGGCTTTCATTGGCACTTCCGACAACCCGGTAAAAGGTTCGTATTTTTTTAAAGTTTACATTTTAAGTTTTATATTTTTTTTTGGTTTAAATTTAATATTTTTTAAGTTTAGTTTTTAATTTTTTTAACAGTAGGTTATGTTTAGTTTAGTTTTTTAGTTTAGGTTTTTTAATTTTTTAACAGTTAGTTTTTTAATTTTTAGTTTATTTTTTAGTTTAGGTTTTTTAATTTTTTAATTCATAACAGTAAGTAATTTTTTTTATTATTTTATATGTTTTGTTTATTTAATTTTATTTGTTCGTTTTTTTATAGGTAACAATCAACCGGGTGACGGGTTTTGGTCCAAAGTATTGACCAAGTTTCTCGCCATGATGGACCAAGGCCCGTATAGAGATATCGACTCGGTTTCCTCGAAGTGGCGAAAGTTGAACACGACCGTTAATCGGTTTTGCGCGGAGTATAACAAATTATACACAAGTGACCGTCGTAGCGGGTGGAACGACGAAGATGTGTTCAAAATGGCATTGGAAAAGTATAAACAAAATCATGGTTCCAACTTTCCTCACGTTCGCGCGTGGATGGTTCTAAAAAACGACCCAAAATGGGCGCCCATTCCTAACGAGGTGGCGATGGCGAAACGCCAAAAAACATCGGAAACGGGTAGTTTAAGCGCCGGTGGGTCGGACGCGAGGTGTCACATTAACTTAAATGATGACGCCGACTATGACGAAGACGAGTATAACGTACGTGAACCCGACCGTCCACCGGGCCGAGACAAAACAAAAAAGGAGCGGGCCAAGGGAAAAGGAAAGGAAACGGTGGACCCGAACATGGTTGAGTTTATGGAACACCTAAAAGTGTACAACGACATATCGGCCCAAAAGTCGAAGACGAAGGAGCGGGCCGTCGAAGAAAAAAGCCGTGCATCGGACGAGAAGTTAAAAGAAAAGGTCCGATTGTCGAATGAGAAAATCCGAATCTCCGATGAAAAAATTCGGCTTAAGGAATGGGAAATAATGATGATTAATGTCGAGAACGAACCCGAGCCGAGACGTTCGATGTTGAAAAAACTACAAGACGACATCATGAAAAAGCATCAAATTATTTAACTTTATGTTTATTTTTATTAAGTCTTTTTTTTTAAGTTTATGTTTTTTTTAATATTTATGTAATGTGGGTTTAATATTAATGAAAATATTTTATTAGTATATTTGTCAAATGTTAAAAAAAAATAAAATAATAAAAAAAATAAAAAAAACATGGTGAGGACTATGACTAGGATCATCCTACCATGCCTTGTAGTTTTGGAGGATGGAGCATCTTAGTGAGGATTGTGACGTGTCGCCTACGTGGCGGACCATCCTCCAAGGATGGTCCATCACCATACCATGTAGTCTTATCTTCACCTAAATTTCACCATCATCATCATGGCTCAACAACCTCCACCCGACCACATAAAACTCATTCACAACCTTAACCTCTTCAAAATCAAAAGCAGAGACAAACGCGGCCGCAAGATCTTAAAAATCATAGGAAAACACTTCCCAGGTAAATTTGTGTGTTATTTGTTAAATGACGTCAGATTAACGATTTTTGACGTAATGTTTTGCTGATATTTTTTACAGCTAAGAGTTTAAATGCTGATTTGTTGAAGAAGTATTTGGAAGTGAAAGTTTTTCCCAAACTGGAACGGCCTTTTGTAGTGGTGTACGTTCACACTGACGTTTGTAAGAGCGAGAATTTTCCCGGGTTTTCTGTTCTCCGAACGGTTTACGATGCGATTCCGATTAATGTGAAACAGAATTTGGAATCGGTTTATTTTGTTCATCCCGATTTACAGTCTAGAGTTTTTCTTGCTACATTTGGAAGATTTATCTTCAGTGGAGGGTACGTCATGCTTTTTCCGTTAATAGTTTAAATTCTTTTCAGAACAAATTTATAATCTGTTTATGCAAAGCTTAACTATGTGTGCAGGTTATATGCAAAGCTTAAATTTGTGAGCAGATTATCGTATCTGTGGGATCATGTCAAGAGGAACGAGATCGAGATTCCAGAATTCGTTTACGATCATGACGATGATCTGGAGTACCGTCCGATGATGGATTACGGGATAGAGAGTGACCACCCTAGAGTTTATGATGCACCCCCGGTGTCGACGTACTCCATGAGGTGCATCTCTTAGAATTAGTTATGCAAAACATATGCTTTCAACTTAATGAAAAAGCAAAAAAGCAGCATGTAGGCCTGTAAACAAATCCTGAATCATTTGGCTAGAAGTTCATTTATGTTTGTTTATTTGATAAAAAGATGAACATGGACAAAATGTGTTGTTCTTTGATCAAATGACTGAACATGAACACATGTCTTGCTCATTCGTTTATTTTTGATTGTTTACATATTTATTCAAATTTATTTATTCTTTATAAATAGTAGCTAATTTAATAAAATGGTTTAGGTTTTCAACTACTATGCATTGATTTGGCATGTGTGCATAAAAGAAATACCATTAATTTAAGGGTGAATAACCATGAATAAGTTAACAATTAAATAGATTAAACACCCACAGTTTAAATTCAGTCCAAGATACTGATATGAATTTAAACTGTTACTGATTTTAGGAAGAAACCAGCTCTGTGTACCCCGTAATTCGTCCATACAACATATGGATGATCAAGCTGGGTGGACGAAACTTGCAAGGAATTTTTTAAATAATTTCATGCATTTTTTTTTATCGAAGTGAAATTACCAAAACAGTCCCTGATGTTTCATCAGTGTATTGTGTTCACCCACAACCATTGTTTAACAACAATACAAATATACTCTCATATCTGTTTTGTACATTAAAACTGACTCTGCTTTATAATGATTTCCCTGGCTTCACTAGTACATGCACCATTCAAAAAGACCAATATACCCTTTCTTGATCAAGTGACCAAAGATTTCTCCCTTTAAGCGACACAAGGCTTCTATGGTTGACCGACTCATGCTGCATGCAATGCTATATACTCTTTTCAACATGAAAGGTTAGAGCGGGTCATATTGAAGAAACAATTTATAGCGTTCGGCTATCTATAATAAAAGTCATCTGTGCTGTTGAACAACTAAAACCGAACCACTAATATCAAATTCACTGGAAGCCAAGAAGTCACCTACTACACCGAGCTCGGGGCATTCTTCCCACTCACTGATTCCCGTAGTTAAAAGGCAGTCACCTCTGCGACCCTTACCTACTATAAACATCGAGTAGGTTTCTGCCATTTCTCTTAATACCATTCCTGTTTCAGCCCCGTTATGTACATATTTTTCAACAAATCTCACTTTCCCTGACGTCACATACCTGTAAAAACAAGTATGAGATTTTGACGTAAGTAAAAACATAAAATAGTTAAATTAATTTATGAGTGAATTTCAGTGATTGTCCTTTATCTTTATACCCATTATAAGACGCTGTCCTTTATGTTCAAAATTGACGAGTTTTGTCCTTTATGTTTTCATATCATACACGTTTTGTCCTTTAGACCTAATCCAGTTAGGTTTTCCAGTTAAATTTGGTCATGTGCTTTGCACATGAGGGCATTTTTGTCAATTCAAAGGTTGCAGAAGCTTTGAGCTGTAAATCTGCCGTTGAACTTAGCTTTGAATTGATAAAAATGCCCTCAGGTGTAAAGCATATGACCAAATTTAACTGAAAAAACTAACTGGGTTAGGTCTAAAGGACAAAACGTGTATGATATGAAAACATAAAGGACAAAACTCATCAATTTTGAACATAAAGGATAGCGCCTGAAAATGAGTATAAAGATAAAGGACAATCATTGAAATTCACTCTTAATTTATCATACCTGTGATAAAAATTTGCTAAGGCCGAACTATCTGCCTCATCAACTTCTATTTGCTGATCCTGTATAGTCACTACAACATCATCCTCTTTTCGGGAAACATTAATTCCTTCATTAGGAGCTTTCGCTAATGTCGGTAGAAACCTAAATATAGTAACACTAGAATGATGATGTGTACTAAGACGTTTACTGAACCCTAACGCCTCACGGTCATCGGGCCCACCAAAAAACAAAATCGCAATCTGCTGCAAGGATTCAGAACCAGCAGCCTGCGTACCCGATGTAGTATGACCACGGTCAACAAGAATAGCCACCGAACATTGAGCATTTCTCAACACTTTTTGATTAGTACTCCTAATACCATCTTTATCGTTTTCAAATTTCCCATCAATTCTTTGATGCTTATGAAATGGAAGAACAATAAACGATGTCCGGATATCATCGGCAAAACGGCAAACGTCTTGATACATGGTTGAAAATGGTGCTACGGTTTTAACTTGATGAATCATCATTTTTGTTTCTTCGATGTACATATCAACAGCTTCGTTTATTTCCACTGCGTCATTACTATCGTCAACTTCATCATCACTAAACTCATCTTCTTCTTGATCATAAAAGGATGAGTTTTTTTTAGTTTTTTCAGGAAGCTCGATTAAATGCATTAGATATGGAGAAATGGGAACGTTGTCTGATCCCCTTAGAGATACAACGAATTTTACCATACAATCGACAGGGTGACGACTATGCACGCACGTGAGTAATTTTAGTTCTTTATCAGGACTGTGATATTCCATTGGTATGTGTTTGGCGCCGATTGTATCGCTTTCTCTTCTCACTAGGAAACTGATTAGTGGAGCTGTGATTAGGGAACTAATCACTACAGCTGAAACCATTAAATTGTAAAATATTGAACTGTTCAAAACCTGCATTAGCACAAAAAAAAATTGACTATCAAGCATACAATACAAACATAAGAAAACCACTAGATCAAGATAAAAAGAGTAAAATGCCATTTTCGCCCCTGAGATTCAGCCAGTTTTTCGATTTTCGTCCAAAGGTTTGTTTTTCCGCATCGGGATCCAAAAAGTTTGAAATTTTGCCATTTTCATCTGGCTCGTCAACTTCATCCATTTTTCTCTGTTAAGTCAATGGTATTTCCATCATTTTTGTTAACTAAAAGGGCAATTCGGTCTTTTTCACTTTATGTAAAAAGACCGAATTGCCCTTTAAGTTAACAAAAAAGACGGAAATATCTCTGACTTAACGGAGAAAAATGGATGGAGTTAACAAGCCAGATGAAAATGACAAGATTTCAAACCTTTTGGATCCAGATGCGGAAAAACAAACCTTTGGACGAAAGTCGCAAAACTAGTCAAACCTGAGGGACGAAAATGACATTTTACTCTAAAAAGAACTTACCTTGTTCTGCATAGCTGTGGTCAAAGTCAAAATATCCACATGTCCCTTCATGTTCATCAAAAAAGCAAGAAGGACACCCTCATTTAGCGGTGTCTTTAAATACCAACATGCGGCAAGGGTCCCGACAATCTTGCCACCAATACTCAACACAATAACCATTAAAACAATTGCAACTCGTTTCAACTCATTCAAATAACTTGTATCTGCTTTGAACCCTGAGTAGCCAAAATAAATTGGGAAAATGAAATTGCGGACCGTATATGTGAGAATGGCTAATAACGTTCGAGCTGATTTCCCGCCCCGTGGGAATGTGGACCCCATTAGGAAACAAGCTATTATGCTGCTAAATCCCATAGTTTCTAGTGTCATTGCAGCAACAAGAATAACCGAACAAAGTAACATTACTTCTACAGCTTGAAGATTCTTTTCATCTCTGTTTCGTTTATTAAGCCAGTGAACTAAATGCGTTGTGAAAATAATAATTCCCACAAGAAGTAAAAGTGAACAAAAAGCCATGAGTGCCCAACCGTTAACTGTTCGCTTCTGTTTCTCACCGGATATTAAGACCAAAATTAAAACAGCATACATGTCACCAATTAAAGAAGAAGATATAGCTAGTCTTCCAATATCCGAGGTCGCAAACTTCAAATCAGCAGCCAAACGGAAGACGATTGGCGATGCAGTGTTGGCTAAAACCACGGTGATGACTAATGCTAATGTGAAGCGTGATCCACGCGATCCTGTTTCTTCGTATACAAATAAAGAAATGGCGGATGCAAATATTGTGCACATTAAACAACCACCGCAAGCGATGATGATTACTGGACGTAAGTTTCTCATTAAGTAAGAGATATCCATTTCGAGGCCTAAGAGAAACATGATGCTTATTCGGCAGTATAATGCCATACTTTCGTAGAAATCGACAGCAAAATTCTGAAAGAAGAAGACGTGTATTGATGGAGCTCTTGATAAACCTGACGGACCTAGCACAAACCCTGCCTGTGGTAAAAAATAAGAACCCAAATAAAGATTGGAAACAGTATAATAGTTTAACATTATGCCGAATTAATCAATAAGATGCAACGCCCTAGACAATCCCACATTGTAGACAAGAGAGATGTGTTCGTAAGAAATGCATTGACTTAGATAGCACCAATGCCTTTTGGGTTGACTGTGGATTAGGGAACTCCACATCTAGTTGTGCTTGGGTGGGAACTGAGCAATCAGTATGGGACTGAGTGTGTGATTCGTTTTAGCAGTTTTCACGGGTTTGGGAGGGGTATGGGATTAGGTGATACCCACTTGATTACCGAATAATCGAATATGTTAATACATCATATAATTTTATAGAGTAGAATAATAAAAATGTTAAAGTTTTTAGAAACTTGAAGTTATTACAATTACAGTATAAAATTATTAGACACTTAGTTGAATATTTTCAAGTTGCTTTTTGAGGTGATTTTAAGATCAGGTTTCCGGTTATGGGCATCATTACGGGTAATTTTTAACCATAAGTCCATAAACGGGTATGCCCGCGAACCCAATGGATATTGAGTAATGGGTACCTAACAAGTATGAAACGGGTCACGGTATTCTAATTGAAGATAGGACCAAGATTACCAAATACCCCCATCCCATTGCCATTCCTAATCCCAGGATAGGTAACCTCTTAAGAAGTCTTTACTACGGCAACCAAAAGCAATAATATGTGTATATGGATCTTGAGCTGAACCTTCTTACTACAGACACCTCACTGTTGAAACCAACCCCAAATCACATTATTCAATTAGCGCAGAAAATGCAAAACAACAGGTACAAACAAATTAAAATTCTGTAATTTTCAAAATCAGACTATATTTTACTACAAGCAATAAGACCAAAACATCACCAATCCAAGGTAAGGCATTGGCATTCGTATATTGAAAACAGAATATATGTTTAAATTCAACGTATTAGAAGACGTACAGCATAAATAATAAACAGAAAGAATACATGGATGGAATTGAGAATGTGTGATGGAAGAGGTGACATACGTACGAGGATCTGGGCAAGGGGGGCGGGCTGGCCCAATGGTTTGAGGAAGATCTGAAAAACATGGGAGAGAACCAAAATGGCGGAGACCTGAGTGGTCATCGTCAATGCTGGGTTCATCATGTCGTTTTCTGGGCATGATAACTCTGACGTTTCATCCATGCTATTTCAAAGATCCAATTCCTTGTTTTTCAATTTGTTTTTTTTATCCCAGAAACAATGAAGAAAAAATGATTTGCAGATGAATTTGGAAGGGAGAGAAAGATCATCAAGCAAATTTCCCACTTTTTCGTCGACAGCGTCTATTCTTTTTCTTTTCTTTTTTTTTTTCCCGGTAAAATAACATATATAAAACTAGTCTCAAGTCCCTCGTCGTGCGGGGCCGGGACGTAAATCCGTGCTACTCGAGTTGCGGGGCTGGGCCGTAAAACTGTACTAAGTAGCAGCCAAATAACAACCAAAACCAGAAAAATGCGTATAAAACATGAATTTTCAATACCAAATGACTCGCATGACTTAAAAAGTAGACAAATTCGACACGTTTAGAAAGTCAATAGGGTAAAAAAAACCCGAAGGACTGAACATGACCATCAAATATCGTGCTAAGCAGCAATCGAACGACGACAAAATACAGAAATAAAAAGTTAACAAAAAGTTATCAAAAAACAAAACACGTTTAACTTTTATGACAAATTACCCTTATTCTTAAAGAGAAAGATCGGTAGCTAGCCACCGGCCAAAACACAATAATACCCTTTCTTCAACAGAAAAGTCTTAGGCTTTAGACAAGTGTGTGGCCAGGGTTCTTTTATTCTTTTTTCTTTCAGATCTTTCTTTCATTCTGCTCTCACTATCTCGATATTTCTTACTCTCACTATCTTGCAACCATTGTTGCTGTCAATATCTCTCAACGGCTTGGTGTTTAGGTTAGTATCAAATTACTTTTCTTATCTTTCGTTTTCTATATTCATGCTTTGCAAAGTAAAGTTTAGTGTTCTCCTGTATCAACAAAAATGGAAGATATCATCAATTAATCATTAGATATCATCAATTAATCATTATACAAGCCTGAACCCTAATTTTTCTTAACAAAAATTGTTCTTATTCAGCCAAAAATGCAAACGCACAATCTGAATGTGGGTTATAAAAAAGATTTTTGTAAAGATTCTTGGAAGATTTGAAAAAAAAAACCTTGATACAACATAAAACACTGTTTCTTTATGGAATCAAAGATTTAGGAGAAAAAATAGGTTTTAGAGAGAATGTGACGGAGTTTAAGACATCGTCGGAGTGGTGGTGACGATTTCAACGACTGGGTTAAGGAAGGTGGAGGATATATCGACATCTCCACCAGGAGGTAGTGGGTGGCGGTGGCGCGGCGGCATCCACATTTCTGTTGTGGTGGCGGGCTGGTGGCAATTTAATGGTGATGGACCGGTGGTGTTGCGTTGGGCTGGTGATGTAGATAGAGTGGGGTGAGAGGTATTTCACGGACAAAGACATAATGTTTGGAAGCTTTTGCTTCAAAATTATCACATGAGAGAGTTGAGTGTATGGATTTTAGGAATAATAAGAATCGGATTTCAAATGTTTTTATGAATTAGAATTAAGTAGTAGGGTACCCGTGCGATGCGGCAGGGGCGACACTTTACATTGTGGCATTCATTTCTGGTAGTTTATTATTCTTTTAATATTTATGATAATATTCTTGTGGTGGATATATGTCATATAAAAATAAAAAACAATAATTGACTCGTAAGTACGTTTTACACCTTTAACTTTAATTGTTAAATTTCGTTTTTATATATATAAAAAATTATATTTTATAAATTTTAAAAACCGTTTTTAGAAAAAATAAAAGATGTTAAGAATTTATATCTTTATAAACTTATCATAGTAAGTTCAGTTTTTAGTTTAGCTTTAAAGTTTATTACTTTATTATTTTTTTAATTAAGAAATACAAATTATTAGATTAATATCCAAGAATAACTGCAATATTTTATAATTTCAGCTTGACTATTGTAACACCCCAACCGATGACGGAATCATCGGGGCGTGGCACTAGGCGAATCAGATTGCTCAAGAAAATCCATAACAACTAGATTGCGACAGTATTTAATGCGTTCATCATCCCATACTAACAAACAATACATTCACATAAGTTATCACGGATTTCTTGTCCTCTCGAACAGTACAAATCCGACATCATAGATTTTAGGTGAGTTTCTAGACTTCCTAGCTTGATTTGATGTAGACTGCGACTAAACCTGCAACATACGTTAAAACAACGTCAATACAAAAGTATTGGCGAGTATACAAGTTTTGATAGTGTAGCGTAAATAGTTAAAAAGTGCTGCGAATTACCAAATACATAAACGAGATACCTCAACATACATGCATACAAGACAGATACTACCAGCTAAGTCTCTCGAGTTGCGATTGCGATTGCTATTCATCCTAACTAGACCCCGTCGGGTTCTATAGTACTATACTAGTTAAGGCGGGACCTTGCGAGTATAAGTCCTAACACATATGTAACTAGCATCACGTGTAAATATGCATAACAGTTATTCGCAAGTGATAAACAGTTTGATTGATTAATTCGTTTTGATAGATTTGATTTGATAGAAACGTATGTTACACCCAAAATGCGATAAAAAGGGCACGAGTATACTCACAGTTGGGGTTCAGCAAGTAACACAACTTGGTTGGATTGAAGGGAGCGCGTTTGAGATTAGCCTGATTACAGATTGATAGCGTAAGCGTCGAATAGTGCGTTAAACGGTGGCAAGTGAGCCAAGTGTCGAATGGTAATCCGATCGGATGGCGATTCGATCGGGCGGCAATCCGATTGGTAGGACACTTTAGTGAGAACAAGTTCACAGCAGTTTGTCACTCGATCGGATTGCAATCCGATCGGGTGACAATCCATACTGAACATGTTTGAAAATTGTTTAAGTCCCAAACGTCACACGATCGGACGGTCACTCGATCGGATGGCAATCCGATCGGGTGGTAATCCATTTCAACGTTCAGATCCTTTGAATAGTTTGAGAAATAGTTTAGGTATGGAACCAAGTGCAGCCCGATCGGACAGCCGGTCGATCGGGCGGCAATCCGATCAGGTGGTAACCTGATCGGACGGCAATCCGTTCCGACGGTCTGATCGTCCTAACACTTGATTTGGTTTGAAGTGTTGTAGCTTTGAATGAGACGTTGTGATAATCGTGCTAAACAACAGAAACCCCATCAAGACTCAAGTGACCCGATCGAACAGGAATCACCCTAGTCCGATCAGTCCATTGTTCGAGACAGTTGTTCATGCTTAACTCGAAATCGGTAGTCTCTTCGATAGGACTCAAATCTTGAGCTGACACATCACTAAGAAAGAGTAGAATATCAGAACGAGCTCTGATTCTATCGGTTTTGAGTGCATTGAGTGTAAAAGAGTGGAAAGAAAGTTAGAAAAACCATCTTTTAATCCTTTTAACCATGAATATGTGTAAATCTATGCGGAAACATTGTTGATTCTTGTGGAAATCCTTCAGATCTGAGTTGTTCTTGGTGGAATGAGGCCAAGACTTGAAGTTCATAAGAACTCCATGATGACATCATCCTAGAACACCTCAAATCCATTGATTTCACGGTTAAAAGTTAAGATTCAAAAGAGAAATTGATGAAGAAGTGCGTGTAGATCATAGAAGTACAAGATTTGAGGTAGATACTTACAAGAATCGCGAGGAATCGAGAGAAATAGAGCCAAAAGTGCGCTGGTCAAACGAGAGCTGTCACATCACTGTTCAAGTGATGTGACAAGTGTTATTTATAGGTGAAGTGGAGTGAAGGAGATGGAGTGTCATGGATCGGGTGGCAATCCGATTGGGTGGCAGTACGATCGGGTGGCAGTACGATCGGGTGGCAATCCGATCGAGTGGCCACTCGATCGATCAGCCACTCGATCGGTGGTCTCTGGCGAATTGCGTTTCGATGTTTCGTTTTGTTCATTAAGCCTTGCGATAGTTTGGTTACACATCTTCATACATACATTCATATATTTATTATAATTAGTCACAAAGGGTCGTATAAATATTCATATTTCAAGGTCTGTGTTGCAATAATCGAGTTGCGCATTTCGAATATGCGTTGTGTTGCGACACATCACGGCTATCGAGGAGGGTAGAATAGGTCCTCACTCGATGTCATCATGGGTGTTAGTACGTGCGATGTGATGTGTCATAGCGATAAAGTATGCGTAATATGCGAAAATACTGTGAAATAACGATGTATGCGATATAGCTACATTATGATCCGAATCTCTGGTGCTAGGCGTAACGAGTATAACGAGTAGTAACAACGCACGAACATGCGGATTGTTACAACTATATCTAACTGCAATATCTAACATGCTAAACTTATGCCTCTGAATGACCTCACACAATGTTCGTATTCTTGAATGAGTAAATTATCGGGCGTAAGAAGCCGTCTGTAAAAGAAATCAAAAGTTTTCAAGACAAAGGGGTTACACATGTCAACATGTTAATTCTTACCTCTGAGTGACCTTTTAACGAACTCGGAGCTTCGTAATGTTTGATTATACTCTCAAGAATACCTGATAATGAATTCACGAGGTTTTGGTACCATTATATGGTTAAATCTGCAAAATTCCAAGAAGAGGGGTTGAAAGTGTCAATACGATAATTCTACTCCCGGGAGACCTTTGTAATGAACTCGGAGCTTAAAGGTACTTGATTATACTTCCAAGAATACTTAAAACCCATATCGAGGAGCCCATAGTGCTAATTATGTGAGAAATGGAAGTTACATAAGTGCAGGGACTAAACTTGTCAACAATTAAACAAGTTTTGATTTTGATCTGCCCCGCGTGTCGCGCCAGACCCTCCTGCACCTGGCGCGTGTCGCGACGGAGACCAAAAATCAGCAGGTTTGGACAGCTGCCAGCATGCAGCCTTGCTCCCTACACAAACCATGTCTGCAATCCGATTTCGAAACCAGCAGCATGCAAACGGATTTTTAAAACCTCTTGGACACATGGAGACATCTTAGAGCACCCTAGAACACTTGGATTGATCTTGGATCACCTCCTTCAACTATAAATAGGAGCTTCAAGTTCCTCTTTACTTGCTCATTCACAAATTAAATCTTTCTCACTCTATTCTAAGGTTCCTGATACAAAAGGAAGCTCTCTCTAGTTCAAAGTTCAAGCTAGGACCCTTTGTAAGTGTCCTTAGCCACCTTAGTCCAGTTTTTGTTTGTTTAAAGACCGAAAGTCAAAGTTGCCGCAAAACGGCTTTGACCTTCGGTTTAGACCTAAATGGTCCAGCCATTGTTCAAGGCAAATATGGCTACGTGATCATAATTAGGCAGGTGTTAATCCCTAAAAAGGGCACCTCCTAATTATCACGTTTACTTAGTTAATTGTCGGGTCAAAGTAATTAAATAAAAAGTCAAACTAGTCAGATTTTTAAATAAAAATATAATATGATAATGTAGAGGATATAAATCACGTTTTGTCACTTTAATAACTTGGTAAATATTATTAGAACATGTCTAGACATGTTCAACCCGACAATTCTAAGTTTAAGCTCGGTTCGCAACCGAAAGTCGTAAAAGCTTTACTTTTGCTTTGACTTTCAGTTCTGACCTGATTAAGCTTAATTCCTCTATATTTTAAGTTTCCATAATGACCATATAATGTTGTTTGGAAATTCTGAATTTTATGCATGTTTCCGTTATTATTCTTATTGTTGACCAATATGCCCTTATGGTCTAAAAGTGATATTTTTGAATAAATGAACACACAAATGGGTTAGGTACTGATTTGTAAACATGTCTAAAATATTTTGACACTACATTCTGGTCTCAAATTGATGTTATGCAATTTATCGAAATAATGCTTTTAAAAGGACTAAAGTACCCTTAAGCATGTAAATCAAGTTTAAAACATAAATTTGACCCTAAACTCACTACCTACTGTTGTGATATTATTTTTAAGGATTTTTGGAATTATTTTTAAGGATTTTGGAATATTAGTTCAGATTATATACTGACCATAACATTGAGTTCTTGTATAAATTCTATAATTGACGATAATGCTCTTTTTGCAAATAAAATGTGTTTTACATATGATTAACATGCAAAACCTTTTCCTACTGATCTAATATGAAAAATAAACTATTTTGACCATCCAAGGCTGGCCAAAATCTCAGAATCACATAAACTTTGCAAATATCGCCAATTATCGACTTTTACGCTAATTAAGTGCACAGTATGGTTTAAAACTATATTTAGCACCCAAGACTTGTTACCTACTGAATTTATAAATAATTTTTAATATTTTTACAGTATGTATAAGTCATGAACTCAGACTTCCAATTATGTCCTTAAAAGCATATGTGAAATGACCAAAATGCCCTTTCGGGGCATAGTTTGGCCATAAATGGTAAACCACACATATGTATGATATCCTACTATTATAACACCATAAAATAAATATTCTTACTGAATGTTTTTGACCAGAACATCAGTTTACCTATAAACCTCTTTTATAAACCCTAAAATGACCAAAACGCCATTATGAGGCTTAATTCGGTTTTAACTCCTTTTGGGCATATATGTTGACATCTGTCACACCCCGATATTTCCATGTATTACCGGTGGGCCCGGTGGGGAGTATCGTGACGTAGTTGATATCATCATAGTCAAACAACACAATTTAAATGCACAGCGGAAGCAAAAGATAAATATATTACAATCCGATATAAAGTAATATCAAAGTATTACAAACGGAAAGTAAAGGATCCACAGGCGGATCGAAAATAAAATGAAACATTGTTCAACAGACTTTAGGCATCTAAGCTTGCGAGACTCTTTATTGATGCTAGGAGTAGCCAGCCTATTCCGATTAGTACCTGCACTTAGCCTTTTTGGAAAATACGTCAGTTTTCACGGGTAAATACAATTTAACTGACTCATTTTGAAAATGTTTTAGAAAATTGATTTGAGTGCAAACGGCACAAAACTTTTTATAACTTGGGATAATTATTTGAATATAAACTTGTAAAAGATTTACATGTTCTTATGCGTTCAGTAGTCCGGGTTGACACCGGGTTAAAGATCAATAGACACACCACATGGTATAGTCCCGCAGCGGTTAAACCCAAAACCGGCGGTTATACCTTAATATTAATTTATGCACTAACGGGTGTACGCCTACACCCACAAGCTTAGGTCGTGGCCATTTCGTAAAATGATGCCAAGGATATCCGAGACATGGTCATTAACCCCCCAAAGGATTTAAGCAAACAAAACAATTTTAACGGGTCATTTCAATGATTTAACCTTCGTTTTGATTAGAGATTCAATGCCCAACCAAGCGGTATTTTATATACCGTACCCCAAGCCCGTATAGGGAAAATAAGTTAAAAGTATTTACCTGAGCAAATTTATACAATTTATCACAGCCGTATACCACCAAGCAAGTACAGATAGCTTTTACTGGGCTCCTAAATCTGGAACGAAGGTTTTTAATAACCTATTAGATTCCTAACGGGTCTTAATTAAGCCTATGCTTAGACCGGTTAGTTTTCAAAGGAAGATACGGTTCAAAACGCATGATTAAGCGAGAACCGGATTAGAATGTGGTTTAGACCCGACAAGTTTGTATACTTGTGTAATAAGGGTAAACTAAACACATTCTGGATTTTGAGATAAAAATGATAAGGTTTGACCTGTTTCGGCTAATTTATGCAAACTAGTTCTATAAGCCGATCTGAACGCGAAAAATGTGTAACGGGTAACCAAAAGAGTCATGAACAGGTTTCTTAAGTTAATACGCCTTAAATATGTTGTGATATCAGTAGGATACCTTCCATTATGCCCAAAACGAATTTAAAACTAACTTATGCCCCGTAGGGGTATTTTGGTCATTTTAAAGGTTATAAGAGAGATTAAATATCATTCTGAGTTCCAGATCTGATATAATCAGTAAAAAATACTTAATTTAATAAGTTATAACAGTAGGGTATTACACATATGTGAATTTTATCATTTATAACCAAATTATGCACCGAAGGGGCATTTTGGTAATTTCACATAAGGTTTAAAGGTTAAATTTGGAAATCTGAGTTTAACACTTTTGCTTACTATTAAAGTATAAAATTTTACTTAAAATATCAGTAGGTATCAAGTCATATATATTTAAAATAGTTTTAATACATACTATGCGCTTAAAATGCGTAAAAGGCGGTTTTAAGCGATTTCCGGGTTTTTAAGGAAAAGCTGATATTTTTATTATTCCAGAAAGCTTAAAATGTTTTATTTATCTTATAAAATCAGTAGCAAAAGGTTTGGGGTCAAAATGATTTGTAAAACTCATTCTATAGTCCGAAAGGGCAAAACCGGCAATTATCGAATTAATGCTATAACCCTAAGTTATGCTCAGCCTAAAAATAAATAAAAATATTCAAAAATCCCAAAATATTATTTTATATCAGTGGTTAAAAAGTTAGGTATTAAAAATTGGGGTTAGATAGGCTATATGCTAATTATGCCGTTTAATTAATAAAAAGCTTTTCATTTACGCTAATGAGCATAACTCCTAATCTAGACCTCAAACTGATGTCAAATTTTAGGAACATGTTTATAATTCAGTAGTGAAGGTTTCTATCCTCTCACATTTTCAAAAATATCGTTTTAAGGTCAAAAGGGCATAACGGTCAACATTTAGGCATTTAACGGAAACATGCATGAACTAGGATTTCTATGGAACCAAGTTGTATAACTTTAGAGAGTTATACTAACCTATAATATGGTCCTAAAGGAATCCTAAGGCATATCTAAACTAGCTAAATCAGGTCAGAAGTGAAAGTCGAAGCAAAAGTCAACTTTTGCGACTTTCGGCTCCGAACCGAGCCTATACTTAGAATTGTCGGGTTGAACATGCTTAGACATGTTCAACTATTAT
Source organism: Helianthus annuus (assembly GCF_002127325.2). Taxonomy (NCBI): domain Eukaryota; kingdom Viridiplantae; phylum Streptophyta; class Magnoliopsida; order Asterales; family Asteraceae; genus Helianthus; species Helianthus annuus. The sequence continues at coordinate 112,904,705 of NC_035446.2, forward strand.
TTACCAAGTTATTAAAGTGAGAAAACTGATTTTATGGTTTCTTATATTAATAGTTATGGATTTATTTAAAAACTAACCCGTTTGACTTTCATTTGACCCGACAATTTAACTAAGTAAACGTGGTAATTAGGAGGTGCCCTTTTGAGGGTTTAATACCTACCTAATTACGGTCACGTAGCCATGTTTGTTACGAACAATGGCTCAACCATTTAAAAGTCAAAGCGTTTATCACAACGCTTGACTTTTCGGCTAAAAACGCTATATAATTGAACTAAGCACGAAAGGACACTTACAAAGGGTCCAAGCAAGGAGGTATGATCTATAAATTCTCAGGTATGAAGCTTTCAGCTTCAACTTAGAGAATATTCAGATCATGTGTGAGTTGCAATTGAGAAATCATGGGGTTTATATAGTTTTCGGGCCACCGTTAGGATCGTTCATCGAAAAACGAGTTTCGATCTAAGCCTTACATGTGTGCCCATGGTTTTAGAATACCATGGGTGCCCCAAAATAACCCATAGACTTGTTAAAAACCATTTGCAAACCCAAAAACCCAGCTGCTGGTTTGAAATCAACTGTTTTGCAGGTCTGATGGGCTCTCGTGCCCGGTGTAAGAAATGGGCCAAGTCTTACGCCCCAAATGTCACTTTTGGTCCCTGCAGTTGTAAATCTTGGTTTTTGATGCATTTTCGACACATTTAAACCCCATTAACCTCATTTCAAGGCTCTAAAATGAAGTTAAAGTATAGGGAACATGAAACATGCTCAAAAATATCTCGGATGTCGGTTCGTTTGGTCGTACGGTTGTGTTGTTCGGCTAATTACGACGAAACACGAACGGACACGAAAAACGATCCAAATTACTTGACGAATGGTATTTTATCAATCCAAACACTAAAATAAAATATTTTAGTGCTTACATAAATTTTTGGGTGTCCGGGTGTATTCAGAATGTGAGATATGCGCGAAAGTGCAAACTTGTGCACTTTTTGACACTTTTAGTCCCTGCATGGCTAAAAAGTTTATTTTTGCACGCCGAACACCTCTAAGCCTATATCTAAGCTATAGAAAGAATAAATAGGGTATGTTTAACTCATGGACATATTCCGGAAAGTCCGTTACCATACGAATCGACCTATTTTTGAAGTTTGATGCTTTAGGTCCCTCTATTGCGCAAACTTGCGCATCTCATCATTTAATAGCATTGAAGCCTCATCTAATCCATGTTAGGTATTCTTGAAAGTATTATTGAACATTACGATGCTTCGGGTTCGCTAAAAGGTCATTCAGAGGTATAATTAAACATATTGACACTTTTAGTCCCTCTAACTTGCAAAGTTGCGCGTAACTTTACTTATAGGCATAAAAACCTTAGACGGCCATTATTTGGCATTCCCGAAAGTATAATCAAATATCATGAAGCTCCCGGTTTGTTAAAAGGTCACTCAGAGGTAAGAATTAACATGTTGACGCTTTTAACCCTTCATTGCGCAAACTTTCAATTAATTCCGCAAACGGCTACACTCGATCGCCAAGCGGCTCATTTGTGAATATAAATATCGTGAGAGGTTATTTAGAGGCTTATTTTAGGTATGCTATCACTTCCAGTCCTTTCATAATCAAAGTTTTTTCAATTTTTTGAAAAATTAGTCCCTTAAATTCAATATTGGACTTTATTAGGGTTTATTACACGTGTCAATACATCATTGGACGTGATTTTACGAGGTGTTACATCCTCACCCCTTAAAAGAAATCTCGACCTCGAGATTTGCTAAAATGCTGGAAGTACTTTCTGATGGACTTAACTTCCACAGTATATTTGGGGCTTCTTCAAGCACCCAAGTTGACCTCTATAATAGGTACATGTATCCTTTTTGGACTTCTTAAATTGCCGATCTTTAATTGATACGGGTTTCTCATCAAACCAAAAATCTTCATTAATCTGCATATCATTAGATGATAATGCTCCTTCACTTATTGGGGAAACATATCCTTAAACCATTAGTGTGGGTCACATTGCGAGTTCCGCCAAGCTCCTTAAATAGATTTTAGCTTATAAGCTATTTGATCTTGATACATTTGATTCTTTCGAATGATTTTATATATTCAGAGCTTAACTAGTCTGATAATTAACAAATTGGCACACCCTTCCAGGGTGACATCCTTTGTTGAACCTTATTCCTTAACAAGAACTTAGGAGGGTAGCTACTTTAATTAATCCTTGATTTTCTGCCGAATACTGGAAACTTACAGATGATTATGGATTTGTTTGATCTTATTCGTTGTTTCCAAGGCACCTTTCAGATCCTGATAATTGGACTTACCAATCTTTTGTCTAACAATAATTGTTTAACATTCCATCTATACAAGGTCTCCAAAGGAGCAGCCTTGACACTTATATGACAACTATTATAGAAAAGCTTATTTGAAGGTGAGATGGTCATTCCAACCACTGCTTGAAACTAATCTTAAGGAATAGCTAATCCTTTCATTCAGTCGAACAAATCGACGATCCTGGGTAGCTGATGGCAATTCTTAATTGTTGCCTAATTAGGGTTGCGGTAATCAATGCATAAGCCGAATGAACCGTCTTTCTTAATTAACTATACCGAATTCTCAGAATATTGAGTTAGACTACACGAATCCTTTATTTAAAACTTACTTAATCAGGGTTTCGATTCTTCCAATGATGGTACTAGCCGTCTTAGAGATTTCATAATAGTACAGCCCTAAATAGGATATAAATCTTAACTCTACTTGCCTCTCAGGAGGTAAACAGGGTAATTTTAGGAGAATATAATCAAGATACAAGGAGGTTGCAGAGATTTTCCAAATCTCAGGCCCTAGTTTATCCATCATTGCTCGTGTCAAATAAGTGACCCACTTATGTTACAAGTCCATGAATTCCTTAATTGGGAACATTTACTTGGAAACTTCCATTCTGGATATCTTCTTTGAATACCATTAGCTGACTTTAGTACCATATGACCATCAGAATATCTTTGTGGTCCCATGCATTAAACCTCCATACTGATCAGGCATAGAAGCAATCTATGGAACTTATTAAGATACATCAATCCTCATATGGCGCTTTTATCAAACTATCTGGTTTTCGCAATCGATGGAGATTGAAGAGATATCATCTATATATATATATGCTGACGCACTTCCTCTAGAGAGAGGATACTTCTAGAATTCTATGATTGGAAGTTTCTGACAGGAACATAAAGAATGGTTCTTATTCTTTCGCCTGTAAGTTTTACCTTACACTTTATATATGGGGTTCTTACGGGAAAATTTTCTAAAAGTTTGCTATGCTTATGGTCTTATGAGAGACTTAGCAACAACTGAACCCAAACGTAACTCCTAGCAATAAAATCACAATAAGTGATTTATCTAGTGTTATTATTAATGTGAACTGCCTCTAATCATTCATCAGGAGGGTTAAACGCCTCCATTTTTAATCCTTTTAAACTTAGCTATAAAATCTTTGACAAATTTTGGGGCAGTCTCAGGTTTGACTGGTTATTTCTTAATCTATAAAACGTGAGTAGCTGAGGTAGATCCATAATGGATTTATAATGATCATGCTTTGAAACCTTAATGTGCCCTCTTATTGCCGTTACTAACCACCAATAGTTATTGTATCAAGCTTAGGTTTTGGGTAAATGGAATAGGGTACTATCTCAGCCAATAAATTAAAATTCGCAACATACTGTTGACAGTCTAGAACTTTTTATGGCGAGAGTCAGAAAATTCTTACTCCATCTTTTTCCGTCTTGTGATGCGGATAATAGGTTTTCCTAATAAGGTCCTTAAAACTTGGTCCATCTCATATTGTATAAGAGGATCTTTCTTGTGGACTTCATTAATGTCCTCACTAATCGAGGGTATTGCCATCGAATGACTGTGACGCATACTTCACCGTGTCCTTTCCAGCATAACCGCTGATACACCTAATGGTTTCTACTTCATCTAACAATGTCCTGCAATCGATGGCCCCTTTTTACTATTGAAGTCTCTTGACTTCCAAGAGAGGAGGTACTTTTAAGTACATCTAAAGGAATGGGCTCCTTGCCATATATGCTTTTGCTGGGTTTATTCTTCACATTTGAAGTATGAATAAAGCTCTTCTCATGAGCAGCGACATGTGTTTTAGAGCAAACAACATTCAGCCTTCTTGAATCTTTTTATGACTTTTCTCACAGCCTTTCTAACAGCTGTGTTAATTACCGTTTTGGAGATTAATTCCATCAACATTAAGGTTCACCTTTGATGCACCATTAACATTTGTCGTCTTTCTAGCATCGCGACTGCTGTTTGTCTTTTCTGAGTTTTCCATACTCGAAGTTTTGGTATTAAATACCAAATTCAGTAGGTACATAGGCAATCCATACCATATGTCTCCTTGAATTGTCAAAGGCTTACCATAAGGAGTCTTGGTAACTACTTGCTTCTTATTACCCACAATATGGGCTTGGTTACAAGACGACCAATCCATTCCTATTACTATATCGAGTCCTTCTATTTTAATGGTAACAAAGACAGCGGAAAAGAATGATTCCTAATGGATATAAAACATCCATCTAATATTGCTGAAGCAGTCTCTGAGGTACAATCTACCAATTCTACTTTATACTTAACGCTTAGAGTTTTAACAGGCAGATTTAATAATTTACAAAATCCATTGTCTACGAAAGACTTATCTGAACCTGAATTAAATAATACTCTAGCATGAGCGTTATTGATAAAGAAAGTACCTGTTGTGACATTGTCATCCTGAATAGCCTCTTGAACATCCATTTGAGAGCTTCCAACTTTGGTCTTCTTAGCCTCCCCAGGCTTCTTGGTTTTATTTGGGCAATTAGTTTTGATGTGCCATTTCTCATTGCAACCATAGTAGGTTGCGTCCTTTATGTCTTGGCACTCCAAAGTCTTGTGCCCTTCCTTATTACAAATTCCACAAGGCTTAGCTTGTGAATTTAAAGTGCCTTTTCCTTTAGTTGCCTTCTTTGGGCAGTGGGTCTTTATGTGCCCTTTTTCGCCACAACCATGACAGGTCGCATCTTCCAACTTCTTGCAATCCAAGGTCTTATGCTCCTTGGACTTGCAGATTCCACAAGGTGAAGGTTGAGATTTCAATCTGCATTTCCCGAAGTGGTATTTCCTACAGGTTTTGCATCTGGTCTTTTCACTTGACTGCTGGTTGTCCTTCCAATCCTTGCATTCATGGGTCTTGTGATCCATCTCTTTACAGATGACACATCCCCTGGTCTGTTCATATAAACATTTTACGAAGTGCTTTTTCTTCCTGCAGGTTTTACATTTGGGTTTTGCCTTCTTTGGCTTGGACTAGTTATAGCTTGAACCGGTCTTACCCTTTTTGTAACCCTTATTTGGGGTATTATCGCACTTTCGCTTATGATCCTTTAATACACAGTCCACGGCTCTGTTTACGGCTGTATTTATCATAGCCTGTAAGTCGGTGCTAGTTAAATTCAGTCTTGCATCATCATTCTGATCAACTGGATGATTGCGAGCTTCAGAGGGGTCAACCATGATGAAGCTTTGAAGGATACAAACCAAGTAGTAATAATTTGATCATACAGTGAATTGTCGAACTTGATAATTAAATAGCCATGGTGCGAATAAACCATATAGGCCAATAGATAGTATTTAGTTTATTTGATTATGTTTTGCCTAGGTTTTTAAATAAACCATCTTTGGCGTTTAAACGGAGTATAATCCTTCATATTTATTAGACAGGGGACATCGGTCACGACTGTCAATGTCGTACCGACATTTTATATAGCACAAGAGCTTGTTCCCAAGGACTTTTTGATGGCACAGATGCCTTGTCACTAGGGAAACTTTAAAACATAATCAATGATTCCTTTGGATCGGAAAATTTCATATTTCATTGTCTTGACAAGAAGTTATGAAATAAAACTATCTTTTTCATGTATACATCTTTGCCCGTAGGTATACATCCCAGATGGATGTTTAGATGTGTACATCATGTTCGACGTTTATTAGCCATGATTCCTATTGATCATTTAGGCTAATTAAGGGATTTGGAAGTTCCTAATATAAAGATGACAAGTGTGATTTTATCGCATCACCGTTGTCAGGAGTGTTAACATGTCTTCAAATGTTAACGAGGGTCTGAATCTCTTTTAAACAGGTTTTACCATCTTAGCCAGGTCTTTAATGACATTCAAGCTAGGTTATACCTTTTAAGATTCTTTTTAATACATATACTGGCAGAAAAGGAATGATATTTATTTTATTCAGGATTTTCATTATAATTATCCTGGATTTAATTAAAATATAACTATGGCACAAAAGGCCAAGTCACAAGGGCAACTTTAAATTATAAACCATGATTTTGTAGGATCACGACATTTAGGCTTGAACGTTGTTCATTGCCTTTTCTTGATAGGGAGTTGTAGGCTACGACTGTCTTTTGTCTTATATGACAATGAATATGGCCCGTAAGCATTACATCCCTAATGGATGCTTAAATCGCAAAATAAGAAAGGATTTCGGGAGACTCCAGTATAAGGATGATTTATGCGATTTTATCAAACCACGTCTGCCAGGAATGTTTACATGTTACAGATGTTAACAAGGATTTGAATCTTTTGAATAGATTCTACCATCTTGGCCATGTCTAAAATGACATTTAGGCTAGGTTTTACTTTTAAGATTCTTCTTTTAATATTTAACGCAGAACAATCCTAAATTGAGATGTTAATAAGGATCTAAATCTAATTGAGGAACTACTATCTTGGCCCTGTCTTAAAATGACACCTGAGCTAGGTCTCGTCCTTTTTTTAGATTTTTGCCATTTTATTATAATGGTAGATCTTATAAAAGGAATTTAATTTATTTCATAAATTTAGATAAAACATTCCAATGATTTTTAAAGGAGGTACAGAATTGCCCTAAGCGGGACTTGAAAGAAATGATGTTGTCCTTGAAAGGACTGAAAGATAAAAATGCCCTTATAAGGACTTACTGAAGAAACGAATTTCAGCATAAGGAGTTTCTTCTTCATTTTATTTCTGAATGCTTTCTTCTTGGTTGCACGTTAATCCTAGTCGCAGTACGAAGCTCGGCCTTCCCTAGGCTTCAAATGGGGAGAATTTCCATTAAGGCTTCTTTGCTTGGCGACACATTAGAATATATAGAATTGAAAGCAAAAGTTCTCCGAATAGAGATGAGAGTATTCCTATGTTAAGTCTAGACTCAGAAGGTCAAGGAATGTGCTACTGTGTCATTGAGATTAAACACAAAAGGCTAGTGTTTAATTCACTCAATGTTGGCTCTGATACCAACCTGTCACACCCCGATATTTTCATGTATTACCGGTGGGCCCGTTGGGGAGTATCGTGACGTAGTTGATATCATCATAGTCAAACAACACAATTTAAATGCACAGCGGAAGCAAAAGATAAATATATTACAATCCGATATAAAGTAATATCAAAGTATTACAAACGGAAAGTAAGGGATCCACAGGCAGATCGAAAATAAAATGAAACATTGTTCAACAGACTTTAGGCATCTAAGCTTGCGAGACTCTTTATTGATGCTAGGAGTAGCCAGCCTATTCCGATTAGTACCTGCACTTAGCCTTTTTGGAAAATACGTCAGTTTTCACTGGTAAATACAATTTAACTGACTCATTTTGAAAATGTTTTAGAAAATTGATTTGAGTGCAACCGGCACAAAACTTTTTATAACTTGGGATAATTATTTGAATATAAACTTGTAAAAGATTTACATGTTTCTTATGCGGTTAAACCCAAAACCGGCGGTTATACCTTAATATTAATTTATGCACTAACGGGTGTACGCCTACACCCGCATGCTTAGGTCGTGGCCATTTCGTAAAATGATGCCAAGGATATCCAGGACATGGTCATTAACCCCCCAAAGGCTTTAAGCAAACAAAACAATTTTAACGGGTCATTTCAATGATTTAACCTTCATTTTGATTAAAGATTCAATGCCCGACCAAGCGGTATTTTATATACCATACCCCAAGCCCGTATAGGGAAAATAAGTTAAAAGTATTTACCTGAGCAAATTTATACAATTTAACCCAACCGTATACCACCAAGCAAGTACAAATAGTTTTTACTGGGCTCCTATATCCGGAATGAAGGTTTTTAATAACCTATTAGATTCCTAACAGGTCTTAATTAAGCCTATGCTTAGGCTGGTTAGTTTTCAAAGGAAGATACGGTTCAAAACGCATGATTAAGCGAGAACCAGATTAGAATGTGGTTTAGACCCGACAAGTTTGTATACTTGTGTAATAAGGGTAAACTAAACACATTCTGGATTTTAGGGACAAGTTTATAATTCAGTAGTGAAGGTTTCTATCCTCTCACATTTTCAAAAATATCGTTTTAAGGTCAAAAGGGCATAACGGTCAACATTTAGGCATTTAACGGAAACATGCATGAACTAGGATTTTTATGGAACCAATTTGTATAACTTTAGAGAGTTATACTAACCTATAATATGGTCCTAAAGGAATCCTAAGGCATATCTAAACTAAGCTAAATCATGTCAGAACTAAAAGTCAAAGAAAAAGTCAACTTTTGTGACTTTCGGCTCCGAACCGAGCCTATACTTAGAATTGTCGGGTTGAACATGCTTAGACATGTTCAACTATTATTTACCAAGTTATTAAAGTGAGAAAACTGATTTTATGGTTTCTTATATTAATAGTTATGGATTTATTTAAAAACTAACCCGTTTGACTTTCATTTGACCCGACAATTTAACTAAGTAAACGTGGTAATTAGGAGGTGCCCTTTTGAGGGTTTAATACCTACCTAATTTACGGTCACGTAGCCATGTTCGTTACGAACAATGGCTCAACCGTTTAAAAGTCAAAGCGTTTATCACAACGCTTGACTTTTCGGCTAAAAACGCTAAATAATTGAACTAAGCACGAAAGGACACTTACAAAGGGTCCAAGCAAGGATGTATGATCTATAAATTCTCAGGTATGAAGCTTTCAGCTTCAACTTAGAGAATATTTAGATCATTTGTGAGTTGCAATTGAGAAATCATGGGGATTATATAGTTTTCGGGCCACCGTTAGGATCGTTCATCGAAAAATGAGCTTCGATCTGAGCCTTACATGTGTGCCCATGGTTTTAGAATACCATGGGTGCCCCAAAATAGCCCATAGACTTGTTAAAAACCATTTGCAAACCCAAAAACCCAGCTGCTGGTTTGAAATCAGCTGTTTTGCAGGTCTGATGGGCTCTCGCGCCCGGTGTAAGAAATGGGCCTAGTCTTACGCCCCACTCCTAAGCCAACTTTGACAGAAATGTCAGTTTTGTTCCCTACAGTTGTAAATCTTGGATTTTGATGCATTTTCGACACATTTAAACCCCGTTAACCTCATTTCAAGGCTCTAAAATGAAGTTAAAGTATAAGGAACATGAAACATGCTCAAAAATATCTCGGATGTCGGTTCGTTTGGTCGTACGGTTGCGTTGTTCGGCTAATTACGACGAAACACGAACGGACGCGAAAAACGATCCAAATTACGCGATGAATGGAATTTTATCAATCCAAACACTAAAATAAAATATTTTAGTGCTTACATAAATTTTTGGGTGTCCGGATGTATTCAGAATGTGAGATATGCGCGAAAGTGCAAACTTGTGCACTTTTTGACACTTTTAGTCCCTGCATGGCTAAAAAGTTTATTTTTACGCAATGAACACCTCTAAGCCTATATCTAAGCTATAGAAAGAATAAATAGGGTATGTTTAACTCATGGACATATTCCGGAAAGTCCGTTACCATACAAATCGACCTATTTTTGCAGTTTGATGCTTTAGGTCCCTCTATTGCGCAAACTTGCGCATCTCATCATTTAATAGCATTGAAGCCTCATCTAATCCATATTAGGTATTCTTTAAAGTATTATTGAACATTACGATGCTTCGGGTTCGCTGAAAGGTCATTCAGAGGTATAATTAAACATATTGACACTTTTAGTCCCTCTAACTTGCAAAGTTGCGCGTAACTTTACTTATAGGCATAAAAACCTTAGACGGCCATTATTTGGCATTCCCGAAAGTATAATCAAATATCATGAAGCTCCCGGTTTGTTAAAAGGTCACTCAGAGGTAAGAATTAACATGTTTACGCTTTTAACCCTTCATTGCGCAAACTTTCAATTAATTCTGCAAACGGCTACACTCGATCGCCAAGCGGCTCATTTGTGAATATAAATATCGTGAGAGGTTATTTAGAGGCTTATTTTAGGTATGCTATCACTTCCAGTCCTTTCATAATCAAAGTTTTTTCGATTTTTCGAAAAATTAGTCCCTTAAATTCAATATTGGACTTTATTAGGGTTTATTACACGCGTCAATACATCATTGGACGTGATTTTACGAGGTGTTACAACATCCTACTGTTGTCTTAACATATTTTAAGCATAATAGCTTGTAGGACTTGAATATGGTTCATTCGGTTACCCGTTATGCTTATACGCGTTCGGTTCGGTTTATGTAACTAGTTTACATAAATTAGCCGAAACGGGTTTAACCTTATCATTCAAACTTCAAAATCCAGAATGTATTTAGTTTACCCAAATTATACAAGAATTCATACTTGTTGGGTCTAAATTACATTCCATTCCGGTCTCTGCTTAATCTAGCGTTTCGAACCATAAAACATCTTTATAACTAACTGGTCTAAGTCTTCGACTTAAATAAGACCCGTTAGTATCCTAATAGGTTAATAAAACTTTCCTTACAGATTAAGTAGCTTCGGTAGAAGATATTTGCATAAGGTCTTAAGAATATACGACTGAGTAGCATTTTCTTGCATACTAACTTAGGTAAATACTTTTAACTTATTTTCCCTATTCGGGCTTAGGATACGGTAAAATTATTACCGCTTGGTCGGGTATGGGATTATTTAGTCGGATTGTGATTTAATAAATCCGCATAACCCGTTTTAATCTGTTATGTTTGATAACATAAACATTGGGGGTTAACGACAGTGTCCTGGATATCCTCGGCTCATTTAAATTATCAATGGCCACGACTTATGCACGGGGTGTAGGCATACACCTGACAGATGCAAAATGCAAAATGCTAAATATTAAATTACCTACAAGTTGGGGAGAACTCCTTTGTGGGTTTTATAAGTGGTGAGTCGGTTAATCATAACCGGCTTCCAAACCGGCCCCAATTGCATGACAAACATGTAAATCGGTATACAAGATTTTAATATAAATTGTCCCAAGTTATAAATGATTTTGTGCCTCGTGCGCCTAAACTAATTTTCATAAACTCTTTTCAAATGTGTCAGTTAATTGTATTTACCAGTGAAAACTGACGTATTTTACAAAGACTAAGTGACAGGTACCTCTCAAAATTAGGCTGGAGCTACTTGGCATATAATAAGAGAATCTTGCAAATCCCTAGATGTCTGAAGTCTGTTAAACTCAGTTTTATGTATTTGATTTTATGATCCGCCTGTGGATCTCTATTACAATCAGTTTGTATATTCTTTCGTTTTAAACTTTGGACACTATGGATTGTAATAGTAATTAAACTTCCAAGCATTCCGCTGTGCTATAATTGTGTTAATTGTCTATGATGATATCAACTACGTCACGATACTCCCCACCGGGCCCACCGAAAATATGTGGAAATATCGGGGTGTGACAGTTCCTTAATGATATGAGGTACATTTGGGATGTTTCAAAAACTGTTGATAAGCATTACAAGTTCGAGTAATCTGTGAGATTCATTTAGCTTTTATGTTTGCTAGACTCGATAATTGTTTGATTTAGTATGAAACTTGGTTCTGGTAGCATATGTTTTAGTGCCGAATGAATGAGTTTGTCGTCTCATAATGTGACATCTAACTGGTTGTAGCAAAGCACACTCTTGCATTCACAATTCAACATGTAGTTTCAGTTACAGTTTGGTTAATTCTGTATTCTTGAGGAGGATGATCACCGAAATAGGAAAAAAGAGGGTACGGGTTAAATATTTGATAAAAGGATATGGGTGAGTCATAGAGGGATTCGGTTAAAAAATGATATTTCATTTCATGTCCATATTATGTGATGACACTTTACTACGAAAGTAAACCGGGCTTATAAAGATAAATGCCTAATCGTTCCATTGATGCACAGACTATACGCAAGCATGCGTGAAGGCATGACTATGCCAACTAAAATATTTTCGAGACTATTATCATAATTATCTGGTTATTAAATTATGTTACGGACCATAAGACCCAAGTATCATGGTTGTTCTTGGTGTAAACCTTAGATTTGGGTTACGCACCATAAAGGCTCTACATGATGGCCCGTAATGTGTATAATTTAACCAACATATCAGATATATACATTTTATAATATCTATATCTTTATTACCAAGGTTTTAATATTTCTTTTATTCAACTTGTGTACTGCATGGTTTTCTAACCAAGTGAGTAAATCAACTAATGGAATACACTGATTCTTATTTCTCTTCCATATAATAAAATGAGAGTAAACTTCGGACTATGACAATATCCACATGTAACTTATATCCATTTTGCACTGTTGCAATTTATAAGTTACAATGGATACCTCGCTCCGCGTTGCAAAATTGGTCGGTATCAGGAATTTGGTCGATATCGATTTGATTACGCTACCGACACTTGCTATAGCAATCGAAAAAAAAAACTTCAGTTGGTACTGGTTCTGTTCATTACAGCATCGGTACGAAACTGTCACTAGGTATAACAATAATGTGTGGATGATATCGGCTGGTTCAATTCTTCACATTACCAATACGACAATTCCACTCGTTATACCTATCCATAAAAATACTATATCGCGAATACAACTCCATTTTCATCTCAATTTATATGGTAACATTGAAAAAGCTGTAAAAACGAACACCGGTACCGATGGTACCAATGTCATTCGACCGACATCGTTACAGTTTGTCAAGGTGAAGAACACAAAGTCAGTTATAGTTGACTCTTCGATTTGGAATAAAACTTCTGATGAAATGTAGATAAAAATAAACATGATGCAAGTGTTTTTTAGGTATTTTTAGTGCAATATATATATATATATATATATATATATAGGGTCGGGATTTAGAGAAAACGGTAGAAAGTGTGAGAACGTAGAGAACGCTTATGGATCGTCCGATTAAAACAATCTATGGACTAGATTGGCGCGGTGGCGTTTTCGTAAATAACATCAATTTTATTACATGGACGCGCCTCATTAAGGGTAAAAGTGTCTTTACACCTCTATAACAAAACGCCATTACGGACCAAAATACATCGCTATATAAACAAAAACATCCCACACATAAAAACACACCCCTAGAACCTGAAACGCCATATTTTCTACTATATACCATTCATCTTACAAACGCCAAAATCCCAAAAACATCAAACACAACTACTCAAAAAACGCCATATTTTCTACTATATACCATTCATCTTAGAAAACGCCAAAACACTCAAACATAAAAGATTCCAAAAAAAATCGACGGTTCTTTCAGATACACTATTTCCTCAGTAAAACGCCAAAAATGCCAAATATCGTTTCTTGTATATTCAAATATTGTTCTACGCCAAAGTTTCGGATAATGCATTCTTCCCTGAGGTGTTGTGACTCAAATAATATTTTGCCGCATGAGATGGACAAATTATAAACAAAAAAATGCTAGGGTCAGACTTATGTCATTTTCTGTGTTTTGTTCTTGATGAATATTATAATGGCATGAAAAGACGAATGACACTAATGAGTTGTTTGAAGATACATATTCAAACAAAAAACTCATGTCATTTTGTCTTTCCAAACGGCCACAAAAACACAAGCATGGCTAAGCCAAACCACTAGCGAACATGATTTAAAGAAGAAAGAGACTGATGACAGTGAAGATTTGGAAGATGAATTGTTTTTATTTTTATTTTTTTTTTAATTTTCTTTTTCTGTTGTTTGCTATGTATTTTTCAACGTAGAATAAAAAATACATTATATTAATAAAACGTCAAATAGTCATAATGCATATGAAATGCCATAAATGGAGTAAAAACGCCAAAACTCCCAAACTATAATGAAATTAATTTGCAGAATTATTAATTAATAAAAGCTAAAAATGGAAAAAAAAGCCAAAAACTACTTAAACCCATTCAAAAACGCTAAACTTGGGAGATTGAAAGTCTATGACCCTAAAAACTCATAAAAAACTGGACAAAAAAACAGTAAAAATACACAGTAACTGAAAAGACAGCTACTTTATTAATATCATATATTATAAATAAAATCCCGCTTAAACTATGCGCCAAAAACATCCTATAAGAGAGACGCCTCTGCACAATCAACTGATCACAAACCCAGAAACAAAATGCCATATTTCCTAGAAACCATTCACTTTAAAAACGCCCAAAATAATAGTTAAAAAAGCCACAGATGCAGAACCTCGATTCTGCTATATTGAGTATTGATCTGAATGAAGTTTCACTGTATAACAACCCTCCTGAAATTTTTCCAACACCCTAAAATATTTTAAAATATCCCAAGATGTCTTAAAACATACCCCGTATGTGAAAACCGACCCCAAATATCTTAATTTGGTTAAAAATAAAATAAAATAAAATAAATAAAAATAAGGCCTTGCGGCCTACGACGGAGAAGGCACAAAGCCTACGCGGGGCACGACGGCCTGGCTACGAGGCCGCACCGTTGTAAGTATAGTGTAGGCATTATACCCCCTAAATAACGAAGTTCTGCTCCGTTGTAAGTATCATAACCCCTGGATACGTATTAGATATGCTGCCCGATTGATCTAGGGTTCCGTAACGGTTGTCGTGGTTCTGCCCGACGTAGTCGTTGGAATGCCGTCTCGGGAGGGTATTACTAATGTTAAAATGGGTTATTATACTAACACATGTGCATTTGTGTAAATTATAGATTGTCACCAGGAAACCCTTACAGAAAACTTAAGACAGCAATGTGAGTAATCTCCTTTTTGTAAACTGTTTTTACAAAACCTCACACGATTAATTATATATTAAATAGTTATTGAGTATTTGTAAGGATACAATTATCGTCGGTATATTTGGGGTTTTGTTTACTGCCTTGCGAGGAGTAACATGACCATAAGTCGAGACGATAGTACCGTGGGTGGTAATTAGTATGAATTGGAAACAAATGTAATTGCGCGACCGTCCTCAATATTGTACAATGGTTTTATTAAACTTGATTAAACTGAGATTCACTCACCAGTATTTCCCACTGACAAAATGTTTTTAAACGCGTTTCTGGTAACAAAATGTGAAAGACAAATAGAAGCCAGCTGGACAGCACTGAAGGCTTGGAAAAGTGGCTATAAAGTTACCTTAAATAAGTAGATGTTTTTATTAAATAAAATAGGGTTTATCCCTATAAAAATGTGTGTACGTGAAATTGGGATTTTCCCAGTTATTTAATATATTAAAGGTGTGGTATTTTACTCTGATAAAATATTTTCTAACTACGGTCCTGATGAAATTTCCGCTGCCAAAATGGATAAAAAACAGATACCATCAAAACTGGCCGCGGCCGCCCGTTCCCGGATTGTTAGGGGATGGGGGTTGCGACAAAAGGTGGTATCGGAGCTAAGCCACTGATTCAGCCACAGAAGTGTTCTGTTGACACCAAAAGTTATTTAAAAGTGTTAGGAAATAAATTACGGAAATACGTGCATATTTGTATTTTATTCTTGTGTGTTATTTGACTATTTGTTAGTTTACAGTATGAGCGACCAAGGACCTTCCGATGCGTATCGTCAATTGTCCAGCTCGCCTAGAAGCGAAGGCACCTCTTCACAGGCTGCCCTCTCAGGGTATTCAGCTGATAATGAAGAAGGAATATTCGTGTTTAAGGCTCAGTCTGAAGAGCCATTCCCTCCTAAAAAGATAGGATGGTTCAGTAGGGGAGCGCATGAACGTAGGAAACGAATGAAAAAGTTGCAACAACAGAGAGTCCTAGCAGCTGCTAAAAGAGAAACCGATGCCCATGCCCAGGATATGTTAAATAGGAGCTTAGCCAATTTCCATATCCTAGCAACCACAGCAGCCGACCCTAACCTGGAGCAACTGATAGCACCCCAACCACTACCACTGTTCCCTAATCAGCCAATGGAGATAGAAAACAACCCCGAAAATCAAGTTGAAATGCATGATTTTAACCCAGAAGAGATACCTAGGATACCAGCACCCAATCCCTTAGACCCAAACTACGACCCGTGGTGGGACGACAATAGGGACTATGTGCAACGATACCCAATACCAGAAGACATGCCCATGCCGAATATAGGAGCTTACCCAGGTTTGGACCCTCTAGATCCATACTACGATAGTGATCGGTACATTAGGAAAATTTTAGAGAATCCATACCCGTATCAGGAACCCATGCCCCAGATCCTAAACCTAGTCCCAGAACCTGCACCCCCAATGAGTGTAGAAAACGTGCAAGAACTTAGGACATTCGGAGAAGAGATCTTAGAAAATAGCGAGAGGATGAGACAGGTTGGAGAGCGACTCGTCTGGAAGTACGACGAGCGCAATATGGATTTCTGGATGAATCCATATCCGTGAAGGTGATGGTGGAGATAGTAATAATAATAATAATATAATAATATATAATATGTGTGTATGAATATATATATATATAATTATAAATGCCTATTAGTAGTGTAATTTCCATTTCAGTTGTATTGCAATTTTTATTTCCAGTATTGGCTTGTATTAGATGCATATTATATATATATTTAAGAAAGAGTAAGTCGCAATGCTCGACATTTTTGATCAACCTGCATGTTGTATGATTGATTGTATTAAATATTATCTTGTGACATTAATAATTGGTAAATGTTTAAAATTCAGATGGACAACGAAGTGAACCAGGAAAACCAGAATGATAATAACCAGAACGACAATAACCCGAATAATGAGAACCCGAACAACAATAACAATGGAAACCAAGCGAACAATAGTGCCATCCAACACATAGTGGCACAAGGAATGATAGATGCAATGCCATTTATTATCCAAACAGTTAGGGAAGCAGATAATAAAAGTAAACATAGCAGTAAGCGACCAACTGAACCGGAACACAGCGTAAACAATGGACCCATACTTCAAGCGCCCATTCCCAAAAGAAGAAGAACCATATCTCATGGTTGTTCTTACAAAGACATCTGGTCCTGCAAACCAATAGAATTCTCGGGCAGTGAAGGACCCATTGCAACTCTACAAGGAATAGAAAAGACTGAGGCTGTTTTAAAAATAAGTAAGTGTGCGGAAGAGGATAAGATAATGTTTGCTTCCAATCTATTTCAGAACTCAGCCTTAGAATGGTGGAACACTATCCTTAAGTCTAGAGGAAGTGATAGGGTTTACAATATGGAATGGGAGGAATTTAAGAATATGGTGGAAAGGAAATTTTGCCCTCCCAATGAAAAAGAACAGATAGCAAATAAGTTCCTAAACCTTAGAATGACTGGAGTGGATAGTAAAGGTTATACTACTATATTCTTTGAATATGCTAGAATAGTACCAACCCTTGCATCACCAGAGCCAGTGTTAATCTCCCGTTATATCTGGGGATTAATCGGGGAGATTCGGCATGTAGTCAAGGCAGCTAGACCCCAAACCATAGAAGAAGCTGTAGAACTAGCAAACACCTTAACTGATGAATTAGTTCGTACTCGAGAAGAAGACCAGAGGAGAAACCTAGCTCAAAGGCTTACCTAGGAATTCCGTTATGGAAATTCTAACCGTAGGAACGTAGGTTCTACCTTTGCACCGTACTGCAAGGCTTGTAAGAAGAAGCATTTGGGAAAATGCTCCACTTACTACAATTTCTGCAAGATACCAGGATACAAGGAAGAAGATTGCAGGAGGAAACCTAATAATGGGATGTGTTTCAACTGTGGAGAAAAAGGTCACATCAAGCCAAATTGTCCGAAACTAGTTCCAACCATAGGCAATAGGACTACCAAAAATGCTAGAGCATTTGTTTTGACGGCAGAGGAAGCCAAGATGATTCCGGACGTGATAGCCGGTACGTTTTTAGTTAATGATGTTTTTGCTAAAGTATTATTTGACTCTGGTGCGAACCAAAGTTTTATTAATAATTCATTTTGCAAACTTCTCAATCAACCATTAACTAAACTCTCACAAGATTGTATAGTAGAAACAACAAATGGGGAAACCATTAGAATTTCTGAAATCTTGCAGGGAGCAAGAATAGAAATTTTAAATCAAAAGTTTGTTTCAAACCTTTACCCAATGAATCTGGCAGGATTTGATGTTGTATTAGGAATGGATTGGTTAATAGCCAATAAAGCCAGTATTTTATGTGATCAAAACTCAATTCAAGTAAATTCACCAAAAGGTGAAAAGATCACAATTAAAGGAGATAAACCCTCTAGATCCACGAAATTCATCTCTGTGATGAAAACAACAAGTTATATAAGAAAAGGGTCATTAGTGTATTTGAGTTCCATAATCACTAACACTAAAGGAAAAGAACCGAAAGATATTCCAGTAGTATCTCAGTTTCCAGATGTGTTTCCAGAAGAATTGCCAGGATTACCGTTGGACCGAGAAGTCGAATTCAGAATCCATCTGCTACCAGGGACAGCTCCAATCGCCAAAGCACCCTACCACTTGGCACCAGCAGAAATGCAGGAACTAAAGAAACAGTTAGACGAATTGTTGGAGAAAGGATTTATACAGCCAAGTTCATCACTATGGGGAGCACCAATTTTATTTGTTAAAAATCAAGACGGATCGATGCGTATGTGCATTGATTACCGTGAATTGAACAAAGTCACGATTAAGAATCGGTATCCATTACCAAGAATCGATGATCTGTTCGATCAGTTGCAAGGAGCTCGATTTTTCTCGAAAATCGATTTATGATCGGGATATCATCAATTGAAGGTACAGGAAGAGAACATTCCTAAGACCGCTTTCAGAACAAGGTATGGCCATTATGAATTTACTGTCATGCCACTTAGTCTAACCAATGCCCCAGCCGCATTTATGGACATGATGAACCGAATATGTAAGCTATATTTGGATAAATTCATAATTGTCTTTATAGATGATATTCTCATTTACTCTAAGAATAAGGAGAAACATGTAAAGCATTTGCACGCACTTTTAAGTTTATTGAGAAAAGAAAAGCTTTATGCTAAATTTTCAAGGTGCGAGTTTTGGTTAGAACAAGTACAGTTTCTTGGACATCTAGTCAATCATGAAGGAATTCATGTGGATCCTACCAAGATCGAGGCTATTACCAAATGGAAAACCCCTGAGTCACCAACCAAGGTTAGAAGTTTCTTAGGATTGGCCGGTTATTATAGGAGATTTATCCAGGATTTTTCTAGAATAGCTATTCCCTTGACTAAGCTAATTTGTAAATCTGTTAAGTTTGAATGGGGACCAAAACAAGAAGAAGCTTTTAGAATTCTTAAGCAAAGACTAACCCATGCACCCATACTAGCGTTACCAGAAGGAACTGAAGACTTTGTAGTCTATTGTGACGCTTCTAAGTTAGGTTATGGATGTGTATTGATGCAACGTCAAAAGGTTATAGCTTACACATCTAGACAACTTAAGAATCACGAAGAGAATTATTCAACCCATGATTTGGAATTAGGAGCTATAATTTTTGCCCTTAAGATTTGGAGACATTACCTTTATGGTAGTAAGTTTATCATTTTCACCGATCATAAGAGTTTAAGGTATGTCTTCGGACAAAAAGAGTTGAATATGAGGCAAAGACGCTGGATGGAAATTCTTAGCGATTATGATTGTAATATCCAGTATAATGCAGGAAAAGCAAATGTGGTAGCTGATGCTTTAAGTCGAAAGTATCATGAAAAGCCAAAAAGAGTGCGTTCTCTTAAGTTAAATCTACAGGTAGATTTAAATGAACAAATTAGAGAAGCACAAGAATCAGTAATCAAGGAGGATACTGAAAAGCTAAAAGGGATGATTAAAGAATTA
Source organism: Helianthus annuus (assembly GCF_002127325.2). Classification (NCBI taxonomy): domain Eukaryota; kingdom Viridiplantae; phylum Streptophyta; class Magnoliopsida; order Asterales; family Asteraceae; genus Helianthus; species Helianthus annuus. Next base: position 112,924,781 of record NC_035446.2, read on the forward strand.
GAACAAGGAATCGGTGGAATTTGGAGATTCCATAAGAAAAGAATGTGGATACCTAAATTAGAAAACTTACGTCATTGCATATTAGAAGAAGCCCATAAGTCTAAGTATGCGATGCATCCTGGAAGTGATAAGATGTATCAGGATTTAAGAAAGAATTTTTGGTGGATAGGAATGAAAAAGGATATAGCAGCTTATGTTTCTAAGTGTTTAACCTGTTCACAAGTCAAAGCTGAACATCAGAAACCCTCAGGTTTATTGCAGCAGTTAGAAATGCCAGTTTGGAAATGGGAATTGATAACAATGGATTTTGTTACCAAATTACCCAAAACAAGAAAAGGTAATGATACAATCTAGGTGATTGTAGATAGACTAACCAAGTCAGCTCATTTCCTATCAATGAAGGAAACTTTCAGTGTGGAACAATTAGCTAAGTTATATGTAAATGAAATAGTTTCATTACATGGAATTCCTTTATCAATTGTTTCTGATAGAGATACTCGTTTTACCTCTCATTTTTTGGCAAGTTTCCAAAAAGCAATAGGAACCAAGTTGAACCTAAGCACAACTTATCATCCTTAAACGGACGGACAAAGCGAAAGGACAATTCAGACAATGGAAGATATGCTTAGAGCTTGTGTAATTGATTTCGGAGGTAATTGGGATGAACACTTACCATTAATATAATTTTCTTATAATAACAGTTATCACACAAGTATCAATGCTGCACCATTCGAAGCACTTTATGGACGAAAGTGCCGAACTCCAGCCTGTTAGGCAGAGATTGGAGAAAAGCAACTATCAGGACCTGAGATAGTACAAGAAACAACCGACAAAATCATTCAAGTCAAGGAACGTCTGGAAGCAGCACGTGATCGACAAAAGAGCTATGCAGATAACAGACGCAAGCCGTTAGAATTTTTGGTAGGAGACAAAGTAGTACTAAAAGTCTCTCCTTGGAAAGGAGTAGTCCGATTCATTAAAAGGGGAAAGCTAAGCCCCAGGTATGTTGGACCTTTTGAGATTATTAGAAGAATAGGACCTGTAGCTTATCAGCTGCAACTGCCAGAGGAAATGGCAGGAATACATGATGTATTTCATGTATCTAATCTCAAGAAATGCTTAGCTGATGAATCGCTAGTAGTACCTCTTAAAGATATAGAGGTAAATGGACAACTTAAATTTGTAGAAAGACCTTTACAGATTGAAGACAGGAAAGTCAAGAACCTCAAGCACAAGAGATTAGTTCTGGTCAAAGTAAAATGGGACTCCAAAAGAGGATCAGAATACACATGGGAGCTTGAATCAGAAATGCAAAGGAAATATCCACACTTGTTCCAGTAGATCTCGAGGACGAGCTCTAAAACAAGGTGGGGAGGATATAACAACCCTCATGAAATTTTTCCGACACCCTAATATATTTTAAAATATCCCAATATGTCTTAAAACATACCCCGTATGTGAAAACCGACCCCAAATATCTTAATTTTATTAAAAATTAAATAAAATAAATAAAAATAAGGCCTCGCGGCCCGCGACGGAGAAGGCACAAAGCCTACGCGGGGCGCGACGGCCTGGCTACGAGGCCGCACCGGAGCGCGCCACGTGTCCGACGCGTGTGGGGTCTAGGACTAACTCGGCAAGCCTATAGCGGGACACATAGTCCCTGGCGGCCAGTGTAAAACTCACCCTCATCTGTTGCGGGGCGCGACAGACCCCCTGATCAGCCCTATAAATGAATTCGATCAGCCTTAGTCCCAACTCGCTCAACTTTTCAATCTCTCTCTCAATTTCTATAGTGTAGGCATTATGCCCGGGCATTATACCCCTCTAAATAACGAAGTTCTGCTCCGTTGTAAGTATCATAACCCCTGGATACGTATTAGATACACTGCCCGATTGATCTAGGGTTCCGTAACGGCTGTCGTGGTTCTGCCCGACGTAGTCGTTGGAATGCCGTCTCGGGGAGGGTATTACTAATGTTAAAATGGGTTATTATACTAACACGTGTGCATTTGTGTAAATTATAGATTGTCACCAGGAAACCCTTACAGAAAACCTAAGACAGCAATGTGAGTAATCTCCTTTTTGTAAACTGTTTTTAAAAAACCTCACACGATTAATTATATATTAAACAGTTATTGAGTATTTGTAAGGATACAATTATCGTCGGTATATTTGGGGTTTTATATACAAAATTTGTTACTGCCTTGCGAGGAGTAACATGACCATAAGTCGAGACGACAGTACCGTGGGTGGTAATTAGTATGACTTGGAAACAAATGTAATTGCGCGACCGCCCTCAATACTGTACAATGGTTTTATTAAACTTGATTAAACTGAGATTCACTCACCAGTATTTCCCACTGACAAAATGTTTTTAAATGCGTTTTAGGTAACAAAATGTGAAAGCCAAATAGAAGCCAGCTGGACAGCACTGAAGGCTTGGAAAAGTGGCTATAAAGTTACCTAAAATAAATAGATGTTTTTATTAAATAAAATAGGGATTATCCCTGTAAAAATGTGTGTACCTGAAACTTGGGATTTTCCCATTTATTTAATATATTAAAGGTGTGGTATTTTACTCTGATAAAATATTTCCTAACTACGGTCCTGATGAAATTTTTGCTGCCAAAATGGATAAAAAACATATACCACCAAAACTGGCCGCGGCCGCCCGTTTTCGGGTTGTTAGGGGACGGGGGTTGCGACACACTGAATGGATTCTTCTCTGAGTTGGGTATCTCTATAATCTTTTGCTGAATGAGATGGACAAATATTCAAGATAAAGAGACTGATGACACTGATATGACATCATGTCACTTTGTTCTTGATGGATATATTGATGGCATGAAGGGATCAATACATTAGAGCAGGCGTTGGTCTTCAACATGTCATCAAACAAGTATATATCCACCCACCATAAAGGATGCAACAAAAAATAAGGATCTTCTAAAGACGACCGTTATGTAGGAAAATAATGATCTACATAAGGTATTCAAAAACAGGTTCAAAACGCCAAAAAAGTTAAAGTAGAAGAGGCTGATGACAGTGAAGATTTAGATGAGAAATTAGATTATAATTTTTATTTTTTTTTTCATTTTCTATTGTTTGTTATCTAATTCTCTGTTGTTTATCATCTAATTTCTACTATTTTAAAAAAATTGAGTATAAAACGCCAAAAACTACAAACACCAAAACGCCTGATAGTGTGAAAAACTGTGAGAACGAATGCTAGCAAAGCACGATGTTACTATATAAAACGCCAAAAAACGCAAACAAAGTATTACTGGAAAAATCAACACTAATTGACAGATGAAAATTGAAAGAAACAGTAAAATAAAGAGACGATATCATTATTGCCAAACATTATAGTTATATTAATGCCTCTACATGGAAAATTGAAATTTATTTATCTTTTCAAAACGCCATAATTGCCTGTCACATTATAGGCCTGTATCCTAGATGGCAAAAAACTTGATATAATAAAATCAAGAAAATTACTGATTTTTTTTACATTAAAGGCTTGCATCCTGATCTAAAAAACAAAAAAAACGCCAAAACAATACTTAAAACGCCAAAATATTTACTATGATTCTGATCTAAAAACAATAAAAACGCCGCGTATTTATTAAACGCCAAAAAAATGGAAAGATGAAGTGACACGCATTTAAAAAAAGAAATATGAAAGGACAAAAAAACCCCTCCGCCCTTCTCTAAGCGGCGTGACACGTGTTGGGCCAGGAAGCGTTCTCACCGTTCTCACACTTTTGAGCGTTTTGTCTTGATCCCGTTTCTATATATATATATATATATATATATATATATATAGTAGGAGTTGTGTGGAAAGTCCAATTTTCCTAGAAAGTCTAGGAAGCAATAGTATATTGACATGTGGCATGGATGTATTTTAACTAGAAGGGCAAACATGTAATTGCATATATTTTTTTTTTATTTTTGGTAATTATCTCAAATAACTATATTTTTGCATGTTCGTATGTGTAACCGATTATATGCATGATATGCGGGATTATAGTTTTTTTTTTAAATCCAAATCTATTCCAAATTCCACGAACACGAAACACACACATACACACACACACACACACACACACACACATATATATATATATATATATATATATATATATATATATATATATATATATATATATATATATATATATTTCGATCATTCTATTCTTCACCAGCATCGTTCTTATTCTATATTATTTCAGTCTGAAAAATCATGGCTTCGAACACCCTTGCTGATGGTGGAGATGGTAATTACAATTACTTTTGTAGGCTTTTGTGTTGTTTTATTATCATGTTTATGCAAATTCGTTAGTTTGTTCTTGATGCTGTGTTTTAACAACAGAGGTGTTGAGGTTTAGTGTTCAGTGATTCTATAAGATGACCGATGTTTTTCTAATCTGAAGATTAATTTTTTTTCCTTAAGATATTTCATGGTGTGTTTTAAAATCCATACTTGTAATTTATGTGCAAAAACCATCATGTATGTTATTGGTGCTGTGTTTTAACAGTCATACAGATTCAGGTTGTTTGTGTTTTAACCGTAATGTGTTTAACAAGTTATGTGTTTTAACAGATCTTGAGGTTGTAGTCAACGGTTTATATAAATCCATTGAATGGTGTGTTTAAATAGTGTTGTGTTTTAACAGTTATTGAGGCTGAAGCCAATTTTTTTTATAGTTCCATATTGAATGGTGTGTTTTAACAGTAATGTGTTTTACTAGTTATGTGTTTTGTTATAGTTTCTTCTTGAATGATGTGTTTTACCAATTATGTGTTTCAACAGATGTTGAGGTTGTGCCAAACCATCATCTTGTTATTGGTGTTGTGTTTTAACAGTCATACATGTTCAGGTTGTTTTTGTTCATTGATTCATACAAGTGGGCTGATGGTTTGTAGTATCATGGTCACCCTTTTCTTACATATTTGAATGGTGTGTTTTAACTTCCATAGTTGTAGTTTTTTGTTCTGTTTATTTAAACTCTTTCTGAGAAAAAATCAGTTTGTTATATGTGATGTGTTTTAACAGTTATTGAGTTTGAAGTAAATGTTTTTTTATAGTTTCACCTTGTATCATTGAATCGGTGTTTTTTAAATTGCATTATTTTTGTTTAGAAATGTGTTTTATACACTTTTTTTTGTCATGTGTTGTAGATGCACCTAATTACCAATTACATGGTGTTGAACAAGTCTCTCCAAACACTGGAACAAAGAGATATATTCCAGATTCACCCTCTTCGTTGACGCCAGCAGAGGGAATGTTATTCGACACAGTTGATGACGCGTATAACTTTTATAAAACTTACGCAGAAGCGGGAGGTTGGATTGTAAGGAAGGGCACACAGCACGAGAACCGTGGTATTGTTATAAACAAGTACTTTTTTGTTCAAAGGAGGGTCAAAAAGACTTTCGACCGGTCGATACCTTAGTCGAACAGCCGTCTGATAGGTGGGTATGTAGGGTACCATCCAAAAGGACCGGATGCCAAGCTGCGATCAGAATAAAGCTTACCGATGCTAAGAAGTATTTGCTGTATCATTTTATAGAGGCGCACAACCATGATTTTGTGCATCAAGAAGATTTACATCTTCTCAAGGAAAACAGGGGTATTAATCGTGCTCACGAAGAGATGATAAACAAGATGTCACATCTCAACATTGGTCCTGTTCGTGCATTTAACATTATGAAGGAAGTGTATGGTGGGTTCGACAAAGTCGGTGCGACCAAAGTCGATTTTAAAAATTTCAAGAAAGAATTAAATCTTTTTATCGGAGAATTTGATGCGGAAGCGACTGATGAGGAAAAAGGAGTTTTTACCGAACTTCTCTTGTGAATATGAAACGACAGACGAAGGTGTGTTGAAGTGCATTTTTTGGGCCGACGAGGATATGAAGAGAAATTATTATATGTTTGGGGACGTTATATCATTTGATGCTACCTACAAGCGTAACAAGTAACGATGCGTTTAATTTTTTTATATATTCAATGTGTTTTAAAACTTACTGTGTTATAAATTCATCATGATCTTTTTGTCATCGCTGATTGTGTGTTTTTTTAAGGTATAACATGATGTTTGTCCCTTTCACTGGGATTGATAATCATAGTAGGAACGTGACACTTGGTGCTGTAATTCTTGGTTCTGAAACGGCAGAGACGTATAGCTGGTTACTTAGGGCGATCAAGAACGCATATGGGTACGCGCCTCCCGTAATCGTTACTGACCAGGACGCTGCGATGAAAAAGGCTATAGCGGATGTTTGGCCTGAGTCGAGGCATCGTATAGTATGTGGCATATCATGGATAAACTCACTACAAAGGTCTGGTTTTTATATGGCAGGGTTTTATTTTTTTTATATGTGTGATTTTTACTGTGTTTTAATATTTTTTTTTGTCATTCATGATACAATGTTCCCTTAGGTCGGGGCTGCCCTATGTTCAAATACAGATTTTAGGAAAAGATTGTCTGCAGTTGTTTGGACTGATTCTCTATTGCCCGAAGTGTTTGAGGCTGAATGGGCAGCTATTATTCATGATTTCGGTTTAACCGACCATGAATGGCTGACGTATATATACGGGCTACGTGAATCAACCAGCTTACTATCGCGAAGAAGAAATGTCTGGTCTTATGCGGACATCATCTAGGTCCGAAAGCGAGAATCACTTTTTTTTGGCAAGATTAGCAATCCAAAGTGCACGTTGGTTGAATTTCTTAGCCACTTCGATACGACTATTGAAGCGCAAAGGCACGAGCATCGGAAAAACGATCATGACACTCGATACACCAACCCTGGAGAGTGGAGTGATTTTGTTCTCGAGAAGCAAGCAGCTCAGATATATACCAGAACTTTATTTTTGGATGTTCAACTCGAGATTCAACACGCTATTCATCGTTGTACTAGTGTCAGATTAGATCACGTCGGTGATTTCATTAAGTTTTTTATAAAGGATCTCGATCAGCCATGTTCTTCGTTCTTCGAGGTTATTTTTTGTTTTACTTTATGTGTTGTCACACCCCCAAAATCCACCTGCGGATAACACCCGCTTCGAGGGCGTGACTGACCAGGATCCAGCCACCAATTATACTGACTAATTAAGTTGATAACAAAAGTAATACTTACTAACCATAAGATTAGCAAATATCAAGTTCACAGTTTAAGGTTTCAAGTTTAAACAGTAATAAGTAGCGGAAGCATAAATAAACAGTTTTAAACAATGTTCATAAGGTAAGCATGATAAATGCCCAACACACGGGCAGACGACCACTACACATCCCAAGCCGCTGCTCCAGTCACTGGCCACCTGCAAAGCATGCAGTAAGGGGTCAACAATAATGCTGAGTGAGTTCACTTGTTGTCCAGTTTTAATTACCAAAAACTTGTTTCGCCAGTTAATTTATCCGTTTATACATGCCATGGGGAGCTACCCCAAAAGTTAGCGACTAAACCGTTTCTCCAATACCGAACACTAGGTAACCGTTTGCGTTTCCGCAGGATGCCCCGATGTCAATGTTCTATCATCATTGACGGATGCCTGAGTACATTAGTTCACGACCGATCCCATACCATGGCACGGTGTGAGGCTGGTAAGACCTAAATAGTGCTATCAACTAATAACCCGTTCGCCTGGCACCGGCGACTAATCGGTATTATGTAGTAGGGACTTGAGTGATAGAGTTGCGTTTAGTGCCGTTGGTTGCATTCCGTATAAACAGTAATTAACTACAAAGGTTTCCCAATACAAGGGAAGATAAAGTAAGTTTGTTCCTAATAACTAGGGAAGGAATGTAGACGGTATCCCCTTTACAAGGGGATAGGGTTGTTTTAGTCTCGTGTCCCAAACCACCGGGACGCATGCTTTTAAGTTGTGAACTCACCTTGGGTTGCTCGGTATGATACGTTACTTGGTTAAGTATGTTGGTCACCACGTCCTAACATGGTTACCAAGTATGGGTCAAGTCGGGTACAAGTAAACACATAGCGAACACGTATGGCAATACACAAAGCAGTCACGTATAACATGCAATACACAAACCGTTGGGGTATTGGGCCTAAACAGTAACAGTTACACAAGCAGTCCAGTTAACAGATAATCCAACAAGTTCTTTGGCCCAATAACAGCCCAGTCGAGACAAGGGTGACTCGCAACCAAGGTTGCGACTCGCAACCGAGGTCTCGGTTCATCACGTTTTGGGTTACGAGTCGCAACCAGAGGTTACGACTCGCAACTAGCGGTTCCGACAAGGCAACAGTGGTTACGACTCGCAACCGGACTCGATACGCGGTGATTACGACTCGCAACCGGGAGGTCTCGACAAATCCTGCTGTGGTCTCGAGTCGCAACCAAGGGTTCCGACTCGCAACCGTGATTACGTGCACATGAAGACCTTCTAGAACCTGCAAACTGTACTAACCAATAGAATTGCAATTTCATGTAAATTGTGTACTATATCCACTAACATGTCTGTTTGTCTATAATGTGCACAAAACAGATCAAAAACCATAATATTTGAATGTTCATAACATCTACATACATGTTCTTCATTTATTCAAACAATGTTCAAACAATATTCAAAACCACATTCATCATTTATAACCCAAAATCATGCATAAAGTCCCCGACCCGAGCCCTTAATATCAATCGGACAATAAACAAAGAAGACCATTCAACCTAAACAATATAACATATCCTCTTATTAGTAACATGAATCACATAGCTAGCACTTAGTCCGAAACATATAACCGATCTAACCAAACATCATAACAACCGGAAAAACACTCTATTTTGTCTAGCAAGAACAACAACAACAACAATAATCAAGCATCATTTAGTAACAAGCAAATATAAACAACATCATCATCACTAACCGGTTCAAGAGTGACACAAAGGTGTTCAAGTTGGTGATGGATTGGAGCCTTCGAGTGATGATTCCAAGCTAATCCAAAGGGTGCTCTTGTTGGTCGGATCCGAGAAGGAGAAGGAAAGGAGAGGAAGGTGATTCTTTGAGGGTTTTAGGGTTTTAGTGAGAGAGATGAGAGGAGAGTGTGAGAGTGTTGTGAGATTTGTAAAAATGGTTAAGGGAGGGGAGGGTTGGTTTATATAATGTACCGAGTTGGGCTAGGGGGGTTCCGGGTTGGGTTTTTCGGCTACAAGGCCTTAACCGGCCCAAGTGCTATTGTTCACTCGAGACCGGGCATGGTCTCGAGTCGGGTTTCGGCTCCTGTATATAACACGCACACATATATATATATATACCTATACGTACACATATACACCCAACACGTAATAACAAGCAATTCATAATTTCTCATTTAAACACACATATACACGTAAGTTACATTAAAAAGGTTTCCCGGGAAAGTCCGAAGTGTCACATTATCCCCAAGTTTTAGGAACTTTCGTCCCAAAAGTTAAGGCAGCCACTGTCAAGCTAGTGTGAGTGAAAGCGTTTCAACGGGGTGTCACATCATCCCCCCGTTAGTTTGGAATTTCGTCCCGAAATTCGTTCGTAGCTTCAGTGCTGGGGTTTTCGTTTGGGAACAACTGGGGATACTTGTGCTTCATCTGGTCTTCCCGCTCCCAGGTATACTCTGGGCCACGTCGCGAGTTCCAACGAACTCGTACAAGAGGTATCTGGCTACGTTTGAGGATTTTGATCTCTCGATCAGTGATCTCAATCGGTTCCTCAGTAAAGTGTAGCTGTTCATCAATCGTCAGTTCCTTAAAAGGGATCACAAGTGTTTCATCCGACAAACACTTCTTCAAGTTAGATACGTGAAAAACGTTGTGTACCGCGCTCAGTTCTTCAGGCAGGTTCAATCTATAAGCAACCTTACCGATCTTCTCGGTAATTTCGAATGGTCCGATATAACGCGGATTAAGCTTGCCCCGTTTACCAAAGCGAACCACACCCTTCCAGGGTGAGACTTTAAGTAGAACCCGGTCACCGACCTGGAATTCCAATGGTTTCCTACGCTTATCAGCGTAGCTCTTCTGACGGTCACGAGCTGCCGCCATGCGTTGTCTGATCTGGGCAATCTTTTCCGTTGTATCTACCACCATCTCTGGGCCCGTGATTTGACTATCACCGATTTCTGCCCAGCAGAGAGGTGACCGGCATTTACGACCGTACAATGCCTCAAAAGGTGCTGCCTGAATACTAGTGTGGTAACTGTTGTTGTAGGAGAACTCTACTAGCGGTAGATGCTTCTCCCAGTTCTTGCCGAAATCGATCACACACGCCCTAAGCATGTCTTCTAGAGTCTGGATGGTGCGTTCAGACTGCCCATCCGTTTGCGGGTGATAAGCAGTGCTCATGTCCAAACGTGAGCCAAAGGATTTGTGCATAGCTTGCCACAATTCCGAAGTAAAACGAGCGTCTCGGTCGGAAATAATTGAGGTTGGCACTCCGTGCCTCGAAACTACTTCCTTTAAGTAAATCTCCGCCAAGGTAGAAAACTTGTCCGTTTCCTTAATAGCCAGAAAGTGCGCGGACTTGGTCAATCGATCTACTATTACCCAGATAGTATCATTTCCGCGTTGAGACCTAGGTAGCCCTGTAACAAAATCCATGGAAATTTGCTCCCATTTCCATTTCGGGATTTCTGGTTGTTGGAGTAGACCTGCTGGCTTCTGGTATTCTGTCTTGACTCTCGCGCAAGTCAAACATTTGCTGACGTATGTTGCTATGTGGGCCTTCATACCAGGCCACCAATATGTAGTCTTCAAGTCGTGGTACATCTTGTCCGAACCAGGATGTACTGAGTAGCGGGACTTGTGGGCTTCGTCCATCACGAGTTCACGTAAATCTCCATAGAGTGGAACCCAAATGCGTCCTGTTACATAGTAAGCACCATCTTCTTTCTGTTCTAGTTGCTGTCTCGATCCTCGCAGAGACTCAGCCCTGATGTTTTCCGGCTTCAATGCTTCAACTTGAGCACTTCGGATCTGGGTAGGGAGGTTAGACTGGATGGTAAGTTGCAGTGCTCGCACGCGCTTTGGTATAGTGTCCTTTCGACTGAGGGCGTCTGCCACAACATTGGCCTTGCCCGGATGGTATTTGATGGCGCATTCGTAGTCATTCAAGAGTTCGACCCATCGACGTTGTCTCATGTTCAATTCCTTTTGCCTAAAGATATGCTCGAGACTCCTGTGATCGGTGTAAATAGTGCACTTGGTACCGTACAGGTAATGTCTCCATATCTTAAGAGCAAAGATCACTGCTCCCAGTTCCAAGTCATGCGTCGTGTAGTTCTTTTCATGCGTCTTGAGTTGTCGAGAGGCGTAGGCAATAACTTTCTCGCGTTGCATTAGCACGCAACCGAGCCCATGAATAGACGCATCGCAGTAAACCACAAGGTCGTCAGTACCTTCAGGTAGCGAGAGAATAGGAGCGCTACAGAGGTTATCCTTAAGCCTCTGAAAAGCAGATTCCTGTGCTGCATTCCACTTGTAGGCGACGCCTTTCTGAGTGAGAGTCGTGAGGGGTTGTGCAATCTTTGAGAATCCCTGAATGAATCTGCGGTAGTAGCCTGCCAAACCCAAAAATTGGCGAACTTCAGTGGGAGTCTTAGGCGTAGGCCAGTCCTTTATCGAGTCGATCTTAGCGGGGTCGACGTGAATTCCGTCCTTGTTAACTACATGGCCGAGGAAATGGACTTCTCGAAGCCAGAAGTCGCACTTCGAGAACTTGGCGTACAGTTGCTCGTTGCGAAGGAGTTCCAGAATAAGGCGTAGGTGTTGTTCATGCTCCTCTTGACTTTTCGAATAAATCAGGATGTCGTCGATAAACACAATCACGAATTTGTCAAGGTAAGGCTTACATACGCGGTTCATAAGATCCATGAACACTGCCGGCGCGTTGGTCATTCCGAAAGGCATGACGAGGAACTCGTAATGACCATAACGAGTCCTGAATGCAGTCTTGGAGATGTCTTCATTACGAACTCTCAGCTGATGATAGCCTGATCGCAGGTCGATCTTAGAATAGTAGCTTGATCCTTGCAACTGATCGAATAGGTCGTCGATACGCGGGAGAGGGTAACGATTCTTGATGGTAACCTTGTTCAACTCACGGTAGTCGATGCACATTCGGAATGTGCCATCCTTCTTCTTGACAAAGAGTACTGGGGCTCCCCAGGGTGATGAACTAGGACGGATAAATCCTTTATCCAATAGTTCTTGTAGTTGCGTAGAGAGTTCCTTCAGTTCTGCAGGGGCTAGACGGTACGGTGCACGAGCTATGGGTGCGGCTCCGGGAGCTAGCTCGATTTGGAATTCGACCTGACGGTGGGGAGGGAGTCCAGGTAGTTCTTCAGGAAATACCTCGGGATAGTCGCGTACTACAGGAAAATCTTCAATCCTCTTTTCCTTATCGTGGGTGTCGGTGACAAGTGCTAGGATAGCGGTGTGCCCTTTTTGCAGACACTTCTGGGCTTTTAAAAGCGAGATAATGCCTGTGACTTCTCCACCTTTGTTGCCTTGAACGATGAGGGGCTGACCAGAACGACGAGGTATACGAACTGCTTTCTCTTGACAGAGGATCTCAGCGCGATGTTTGGATAACCAATCCATACCAATGACGACGTCGAAGCTTCCAAGTTTAACAGGGAAAAGATCGATACTAAACGTATGGCCAGACAATTCTAGCGTGCAGTCGTGGATCACATGCGTGGCCTCGATGTTCTTACCATTAGCTATCTCGACGATGTGCTTAGAACTTAATAATGCGGGCGAGTGCTTAAGTTTCTTACTAATGCGAAGGGATACATAACTGGCATCGGCACCGGAATCAAATAACACAGAAACATAACGATCATCAAGTAGGAACTTACCCGCCACGACGTTGGGATCGTTCCTTGCTTCGCCAGCTCCAATCACGAAAGCTCTTCCCCTTGCATTCCCAGCATTGTTGTTCTGCTCAGTGTTCCCAGCTCCCTGATTGTTGTTGCGATTCTGATTCAGTTCAGGGCAATCCTTTCGCATGTGCCCTGTTGCCCCACATTTAAAACATGCTCTATTGTTTCCCTGCTGCTGTTGCTGTTGGGGTTGTTGCTGACTCTGTCTTGCCGGGAACTGACTTCTACAATCCTTTGCTTCGTGCCCCATCTTGTGGCATCGCTGACACTGACCCTTGTTGCATGCCCCATTGTGGTGCCTGTTACACTTGTTGCACTTAGGGTAGTTTCCCCGGTAGCCACCCTGTTGCTGAGTGCCTTTGTTGTTGTCAGTTTTCCTTTGCTGAGCTGGGGCTTGAGTAGGGTTAGCATCCTTGCCCTGATTTCCATCCCACTTTCGTTTGCCATCACTAGAAGTTCCTTCCGCAGCACTGATCCTTTTGGGCAACCTGCCCTCCTCCACTGCCTGGTTGGTGAGTTTGTGGGCAAGACGAACCACGGGCTGTATGGCAGGGAGGTTGGCCGAGGTTACGTGGCTCCTGATCTCTGGGACTAAGCCCTTGATATACAATTCGATCCTTCGGTACATGGGTCGGGACAAGTTTGGACAAAGAGCAGCGTAGTCGTTGGACAGTTTGGTGTAGGTCTCAATCTCTGACCCAACCATCTTGAGTTCATAGTACTCGTCCTCGAGTTTGTGGATGTCATCCCTGTGACAGTACTCTTCCTTGATCATGTCCTTGAAATCTTCCCACGCAGTAGCGTTAGCAGTCTCCAAACCAAGCATTTGAATTTGCGCTTTCCACCATGAAAGTGCGCTTCCCTCAAGAGTACCAGTAGCAAACTTCACCCAATTAGCAGGGGGACACTCGCAGACAGCGAAGACAGCTTCGACCTTCTCGATCCAGTGTAGAAGACCTATGGCACCCTCAGTGCCACTGAACGGAAGAGGCTTGCAATCCATGAAGGTCTTGAAGGTACAGACACGTGGTTGCACAGGTGCAGGCTGACCTGTTGTGAGGAGTGAAGCGAAATAGGTTTAGAGGCGAAAAGACGATGTGGCGGTAGGATCTAAACATCCTAAAACATCGAGTTTACCTATAGGGTGAGCTGCGAAAGCTGCAGCCACAGTGTTGAGCAGGTTTGTGAACTGAGCCTGAGTCATGTTGACGTTTCCTCGTCCGCGTCCACTCATTGTCTTCATAACCAGAAAACATAGTATGAGTGTGATGTCGTAACATAGCGAGAATGAGATAGAAGAGAGAAGGTGTATCTATCTAATCAGGCAAACTAGTACGTATAGTAAAGCGGAAAGCATAAGACAATTAAGCAAGTAAATATGGGTCCGAGCTATGAGGTCAGATAAGTCGAGCCTTGCACTTGGAGTGTAGTGTCGTCACGAGTCACGGGTTATAGTCTGGTTTTTCTCAAAAAGATTTTTCCCCTTTTTAAAACCAAGTTCACTATAACCAATGGCTCTGATACCAATCTGTCACACCCCCAAAATCCACCTGCGGATAACACCCGCTTCGAGGGCGTGACTGACCAGGATCCAGCCACCAATTATACTGACTAATTAAGTTGATAACAAAAGTAATACTTACTAACCATAAGATTAGCAAATATCAAGTTCAGAGTTTAAGGTTTCAAGTTTAAACAGTAATAAGTAGCGGAAGCATAAATAAACAGTTTTAAACAATGTTCATAAGGTAAGCATGATAAATGCCCAACACACGGGCAGACGACCACTACACATCCCAAGCCGCTGCTCCAGTCACTGGCCACCTGCAAAGCATGCAGTAAGGGGTCAACAATAATGCTGAGTGAGTTCACTTGTTGTCCAGTTTTAATTACCAAAAACTTGTTTCGCCAGTTAATTTATCCGTTTATACATGCCATGGGGAGCTACCCCAAAAGTTAGCGACTAAACCGTTTCTCCAATACCGAACACTAGGTAACCGTTTGCGTTTCCGCAGGATGCCCCGATGTCAATGTTCTATCATCATTGACGGATGCCTGAGTACATTAGTTCACGACCGATCCCATACCATGGCACGGTGTGAGGCTGGTAAGACCTAAATAGCGCTATCAACTAATAACCCGTTCGCCTGGCACCGGCGACTAATCGGTATTATGTAGTAGGGACTTGAGTGATAGAGTTGCGTTTAGTGCCGTTGGTTGCATTCCGTATAAACAGTAATTAACTACAAAGGTTTCCCAATACAAGGGAAGATAAAGTAAGTTTGTTCCCAATAACTAGGGAAGGAATGTAGACGGTATCCCCTTTACAAGGGGATAGGGTTGTTTTAGTCTCGTGTCCCAAACCACCGGGACGCATGCTTTTAAGTTGTGAACTCACCTTGGGTTGCTCGGTATGATACGTTACTTGGTTAAGTATGTTGGTCACCACGTCCTAACATGGTTACCAAGTATGGGTCAAGTCGGGTACAAGTAAACACATAGCGAACACGTATGGCAATACACAAAGCAGTCACGTATAACATGCAATACACAAACCGTTGGGGTATTGGGCCTAAACAGTAACAGTTACACAAGCAGTCCAGTTAACAGATAATCCAACAAGTTCTTTGGCCCAATAACAGCCCAGTCGAGACAAGGGTGACTCGCAACCAAGGTTGCGACTCGCAACCGAGGTCTCGGTTCATCACGTTTTGGGTTACGAGTCGCAACCAGTGGTTACGACTCGCAACTAGCGGTTCCGACAAGGCAACAGTGGTTACGACTCGCAACCGGACTCGATACGCGGTGATTACGACTCGCAACCGGGAGGTCTCGACAAATCCTGCTGTGGTCTCGAGTCGCAACCAAGGGTTCCGACTCGCAACCGTGATTACGTGCACATGAAGACCTTCTAGAACCTGCAAACTGTACTAACCAATAGAATTGCAATTTCATGTAAATTGTGTACTATATCCACTAACATGTCTGTTTGTCTATAATGTGCACAAAACAGATCAAAAACCATAATATTTGAATGTTCATAACATCTACATACATGTTCTTCATTTATTCAAACAATGTTCAAACAATATTCAAAACCACATTCATCATTTATAACCCAAAATCATGCATAAAGTCCCCGACCCGAGCCCTTAATATCAATCGGACAATAAACAAAGAAGACCATTCAACCTAAACAATATAACATATCCTCTTATTAGTAACATGAATCACATAGCTAGCACTTAGTCCGAAACATATAACCGATCTAACCAAACATCATAACAACCGGAAAAACACTCTATTTTGTCTAGCAAGAACAACAACAACAACAATAATCAAGCATCATTTAGTAACAAGCAAATATAAACAACATCATCATCACTAACCGGTTCAAGAGTGACACAAAGGTGTTCAAGTTGGTGATGGATTGGAGCCTTCGAGTGATGATTCCAAGCTAATCCAAAGGGTGCTCTTGTTGGTCGGATCCGAGAAGGAGAAGGAAAGGAGAGGAAGGTGATTCTTTGAGGGTTTTAGGGTTTTAGTGAGAGAGATGAGAGGAGAGTGTGAGAGTGTTGTGAGATTTGTAAAAATGGTTAAGGGAGGGGAGGGTTGGTTTATATAATGTACCGAGTTGGGCTAGGGGGGTTCCGGGTTGGGTTTTTCGGCTACAAGGCCTTAACCGGCCCAAGTGCTATTGTTCACTCGAGACCGGGCATGGTCTCGAGTCGGGTTTCGGCTCCTATATATAACACGCACACACACATATATATATATATATATATATATATACCTATACGTACACATATACACCCAACACGTAATAACAAGCAATTCATAATTTCTCATTTAAACACACATATACACGTAAGTTACATTAAAAAGGTTTCCCGGGAAAGTCCGAAGTGTCACATGTGTACCCTTTTTTTTCAGTATTCATTTTTTATATGAACCGTGTTTTATGGATATTAAATGTTACAGGTTATGATACGCGAGGAGGATGTTACTGTTAAGTGTATCTGCAACAGGTTTGAGCAGTTTGGATTGTTGTGTAGTCACATTTTTTGCATGTTACGGATTCTTGATATAAGGGAGTTTCCGAAACAATATATATTGAGGCGTTGGACGCGTGAAGCTGTTCCAAATAGTTCCCCGGGTCCATTCTTACGAATGGTGGAGATCCAGATCGTAGTGAGGAGGTTAACCGTTGTGTTCGTGAGATTAGTCACGCAACTGAGTATGTTGTGAACAAGTTGATTTCAAAATTTGATAAGTTGTCTGATTTTTGTGATCATATCAAGCAGTTTATGTCAGTCGCTGATGAAGCTCAAATAAATGCACCTCCCAAAACACGACGTAATCGATTTGCTGAACTGCTAGGAGTTGCTCCAGAGAGCACGACCACTATCCGTGTTCCAGTTGGTAACAGGTTCAAGGGTTGTGGTTCTCATAAACGCCTTAAATCTCAAAAGGAGCGAGCCATAAGTCAGTCTGGGAGTAAACGTCGTCAATGTTCATTATGTAAAAAATACGGTCATAACAGAGTAACGTGCTGGAAATACACCGTGGCTGTGCCTGAGGCAGGTGCTTCGCGGAATGCTGGAGGTAATGAAGATACAATTCGCGAAGGAGATGCTGCTATGGTTGTTGAAGGTGATGGTCCTGGATCGAACGATGATGATGATGTGTTTTACACATCTGGAAACGATGCAGATATGGATGATGAGGACATGGCAGAGTAGGATCTTTAGTCATCAATATTTTAAGTCTGTTGCTGAACTATTCAATTTTCTGTTTTATTTTTCTCTTATGTTTGTTTTGGATTTGTTTTTGTTGATTTTAAGACTTATTGGATTCGACATTTTATGATATTTGTTGCTTTGTGTTTTAGTGTTAAGTTTGTTTTTTTAATAGCCCTCTGTGTCTTATAGGATTATTGATTTGTTCGTGGTTTTGGCATATAGTTTACTTTGTAAAAAAAGTGTTTTAAATGTGTTTAAACTATAAAGTGCTGATGAAATAGATAGGTTGGTTTCCAGTTCACAGTTTTTTCTACTGTGTTTTAAGTATTAACTATGTTCCAGAGAAACCATCAGCCTTTTATAAGTAATGTGTTTTAACAGCTAATGTGGTTTAAGTTCCTTAGAATCCATCAGCCTGTTATATGTAATGTGTTTTCACATATATTCGAAGCTGAAGTCAATGTTTTTTATACTTGAATATACGGTGTGTTTTATTGTCCATTATTTTGTTTTATCCCATGGTTATTACTTTATTAGCATGCAGGTTTTGGTATACAGTTTAGTTTTGTATTGATATTAAAGTGTTTTAACTTTGTTTTTGGTAATATAGATACTTGATGAAATAGATAGGTTGGTTACCAGATCACAGTATTTGCACGAAGTATATAGGCTGTGTTTTAAGAGGTCATACAACTGTATGTCTGATGTAGATCGAAACAAAGTAACAATATCGTCATAAATTCATAAGGTTAAAGAGGTTCAAACTACATATTCTAACTGAACAAAATGGTAAAACTGTTTTTTTAGAACATCAGTGCACAATACTTCAACAAACTACCGCCAACGAAGTTTTTTTCGAGAACATGCCATTTTAAGTTAGTTATCCAATCTTGCAAGGATTGCGTCATAGGCTTTTGCTTCTAGCCTCTTTTTTTTCATCGGCCGACAACTTGTTATATCTAGCAACCTCAGCTTTAACGAAACCTCTGTACTCGTTTCCTTCACTTAGGAGCATCTTCGTGATGTACTTACGCCTCAGATCATCAATTTCTTTGCACTGCTTGTATGAAATCTCACCCGCATCAGTGCACTCGTTTGAGAATCCGCATTCCCAACCTTTTCCAGATACGCCCTTGTATGTTTCCATATGGCGCATCAGGAAGACGCCACAATCGATTACATTATTTTTTGTATGCCATGGCATCTCCAATTGTACCGGCTCAACTTTATCGATCACCCCGCCCGCTGGATGCCCATTTTTTTCCAAGTACACTGATAAAGCATCACGCTGCATGATAAACAGTTTTAATCAGATTGTGTTTTAAACTGAATTCATTAAAATGCACAACGTAATTAACAAAGGGATTATTTTAAAGTTCTGACTCAGTGTGTTTTAAGTGAGTTTATTTTAAACAGTTTTAATCAGATTGGGTTTTAAACTGAATTCATTAAAACACATTGTTTAGGAAACACATCTGTTTAAAACACATGTGTATTAAAGTATTAATAGTGTTGACAACGTAGCATTCAGTATCAATGTGTTTTAACAACAAATTTTAAAATTTTGATGTAGTGTGTTTTAAGTTAATATTCTATGATATTATGTTTTGTCATATTACACTGTGTTTTAAAGTATTATTAGTGCTGATAACGTATCATTCATTTATCAACTGTGTTTTAACATAAGACTTTTATAATTCTGTTGAAGTGGGTTTTGAGTTAATATCATTTTAGTATCAATTGTGTTTTAACATCAAACTTTATACATCTTTATGAACTATTTTAAACATTTTTTTGCAGTTTGTTATTTTGTGTTATAACAAAGGTGTAATCAAATGGCATGCATTTCTATAACAAAGGACATTTGTAGTTTATATATAGAGGGGCGTACCAATTTTTCCGGCCGTTTTTTGTATTTCGCTTGCATTGAGATATCCTTAGCGCTGTTGTACAAAACTTCTACCTTCATGTCCCTTAAATTAAAACATACACAACAGAAATGAGCGTCGTGTAAGACTGGTAAAAAGATGATCGACTGTTCAGGTATCTTTTTCACATCAGCTGAAACTAAAACCGGTTCCATGTTGTCTGCGAATGTTTTTGCCCTTGATTTTGCATTTTTAATGTAGTCGTCTTCATTCTGCATTTTAAAGTGATCGCGTTAAACAATATTACTAAAGTTGTCAACTTAAATTTCAATTCCATTATGATCAGCCTTACCAACATATTTACTGAACAGAACAGGCGTGCGATGCTCCCCTTTTGCTTGAATTTTTCTTCATAATTCAACAAATCCGCCCATGCGCTTATTACCAATATGTGCACCTCGATTCCCGGCAATAATGATTCGAGCGGAGATCTCATCACCGACACTCCTCTCTTAGTTCTAAACACAACATCCCTAATGTATACAAATGTATTTTAATAAATGTGTTATAATATATTCATCAGAATCAGTTTCAAATATTGTGTGAAAATATTTTTGTAGAAACATTCTTATTTTAAAGTGCATTTTTATAACATACCACATCGAACCCCAGGCTGAGAACATGTATGAGCTGACGGAGAGCTCAACGTTTTCAAGCTTTGCCTTAATCTCTACTGCCCGCTTCACGTAAGGAGACCTTAGAGCATCGGTCAACTCTGTTTGTCTTTCCGGTCTTACTTTCCGCTTTCCAAGGTCCAAATCGTGTATAAGCTGCCCACGTCTAATCGTATATTCATATTCCTCCTGTGTTTTTTGGGAGATCGGTGTGACGGCGAGTGCGGTCTGCTCCATTTCTTCAACCTGAGTCTTCTGTGCGGGCTGCTCAATTACTGCAAGCTGAGTCGTCTGTGTGGTTGTCTTGTCAACCGTCTTACATACCTCTTCTACCAATGAAGGTGTCCACTGCGACAACTGTGACATATCCAAATTCTCCTTATTTGCCTCTTTTTCCGGTGTTCTATCCGCAGGAGTTTGTGGTTGTGCAGTTGTCGTACACGTCGATCCGACCTTTTTCAGCTTATCAGTCCACAATGTGTGTATATCTTTTGTTTTCTCACTTTGTGGGTACAATTGGAAGCCTTCTTTAAAAGTGTCGTTTATCCTTTTTACACATTCGTCGAATTGATTCAAGAACACTTCCAACATTCTCGCATGTACCTGAATTACATCATACACACTTTATCATTGTCTTATTTTCCCAATATGCAATGTGTTTTTACCAGTGTTAAAATGTGTTTTGCTAATCATTATTTGTGTTTCTTTTTTATTTTCAATGTTTATTGTGTTTTACCTACCAGCATTGTGTTTTAGCAATCAGAATGTGTGTATCAAATGTTCAGTGTGCTATTTTCCAAGCTTCAATGTGTTTTACTACTCTTAAAGTGTTCTACCATTTTGAAAATGATATCTACCAATCATTTTTTGTTTTTTTATATTTTTTTCATCATTATTGTGTTTTACCAATCAGCAGTGTGTTTTTACTAATGCCAAATTCTGTTTTTTGGTATTCTGATTGTGTTTTAAGGTGTTAATTTTGCCACATATCAAAAAAATTTATTTCTGTTTATGTTTAAGTATAATTAATTGGAAAATTAAAAGATTACCTCGTCGCTTTGTGTCGCTTGTGTCGATCCATATTGAGATACCATAGGTGAGGTAATTCCCGGCTGACTTTGTTGTGTTTGCCCCCACTCGCCTGTTTCTCTGTAGTATTTTTCTATATCGGATGTATCCACAAAAGGCACTCTTTCCGGGCCAACTTCTTCATTCATGCATTCTGCAAAATCTGTATGGAAACCCGCATTAACCGGGATTTCTTCGACAACACGCGCATTTTCCGGGCCACTTTCAACATCAGTTTTCTTCTTCCCAGCCTCATCGGTTTTCGCCAGCTCCTTTTCAATTTGTTTTTTTTCGGTACCGGTGAGACCGGAGGTTTTCCATGCGTTTTACCGGCCGGCTTCACAACAGATTTTTTCCTTTTTGCCGGAACACATTTGCTAATGTGTTTTTCAGTCTTGGGTTCATCTTTCTTTTTTGTTTTCACTTCTTTTGCTTCAATTTCTTCATCACACTCTTTTGCAAATGGATACCTTTGTTCCGGTTATGCATCCACTAAGATTTGATCAAATCTGACCGAGTCCAACTTTATGCTGACTGCCTCGATATCATCATCAGTGATATCTTCGATGAGATAAGTTGCTCTTGGCTCACCTTCTTTGTATATCTTTTGGTCACGTATCAACGCAGCCTGTAAAAAACCAATAACAAAACTGATGTCAGATGTGTTTTAAAGTTCTTATATACATCAGATTGTGTTTATCACCTATAATGCTGTTTAACTACACTTCGAATGTGTGTTGATGGTTTTTATATACATAATGGTTTTCACAATATGTTGTGAGTATACTGGTGCATTACTATATTTTGAAACAATATTAATGTGTTTTACCAGCAAACAGATGTGTTTTAAAGCATATTCATAGTGTGTGACTTGGAAATTTATATATGTATTTAGAACATACCACTAGCAATGGCATTGGTCCAAGGAAGGGCTCCTTTGGTGTCCATGTTTCCACCATTCGATCCAGACACCTGATCATGTACTCACACCAGTTAAAACTTCTGATATCCTTCCCGCATTGCAAGGCTGGTAAAAACTTCATATTAATTGATGAATTCGTAGTTGTCTCTCCGAGCAGTGTGTTGTAGAACACCAAAAAGTTCAACACAAAGATCCTCCCGCTCGCTTGTTGCCCCTGCATGTATGTTTTGAATTGAACAGGCGTCAAGCGTGCAGGAGCGCTTTTGAATTGTCCTTTCCATTCTACCACAACCTCGTGGAAATCAGCCCTTGCTCTCTCTACTTCCTTTATTTCTTCATTCCCTCTTGGTACTCCGAACACATCGTGCACCAATGCCTCTGTTATTTGAATGTGGTGGCTACCGCAATTCAAGACCCGTGTTTTAGTGTCGTAGTTATTTACCAACCACCAACTCAGAGTTGAGGGAATCTGACCCATTCGAAAGCTAAGTATTGACCCGAAACCTATGTTTCTGACAGCCCCCCGTTGATTTTCGTTCAAAGATTTCATCAACTCCCCCATGTGCTTAAGAGCCAATCGCAAAGTTAGTTTCCCATCAGAAAGTGGTATGTAATTCTTGACCGTTGTTGGCCTCTTGCGTGTTTTAGAGTCTTTGATTGATCTAGCATCTGCGGGTCGTTGTGTTTTCTCAACAACTTGTGGGCCAGCACCCGACCTCGTTTTTTTCCAAGGTGGGTTGTCAAAATCATCATCAGAATCTTCTATTGTGGAACCTGACAAAACACCAACATACGAAGCCGATCAGCAAGTCAGTCTTTTCAGTATCTGAAATTTAGTTCATAATTTTAAATTTACCGTGTGCTGCTTCTTTAGTCGTCTTGACTGTTTGTATAACCGCAGCTTTCTTTTCTTTCGGTTTGATTCCACCCTTTTTGTCCTTCCTTTTCTTACCGGTATCGTTACCCTTTTTGCTTGCGTCGGGTGATTTAAAGCCCATAAAAGGTGTTAGTATTATGCATTTGTGTTTTAAATCATCAAACATATGGTTTCACGTTTGTTCAATTAACTTGAATATGGGCATTTCACGATTTTCGTTGGGTTCCGACTGTAAAACGTCATTTTTATCCATTACGTTCGGAAATAGATGTGCAATATCAGACAGAAGGGTGCCGGCAGGCGGTTGTTGTGTGCAGTCTACTTTGTTGTCTACCGTTTTTGTAGTTTTGTTAACACGTTCAACTGTTAGTAACAAAAAAACACAACCGATCAGACAGATAGCCATATAAGTTACCCCCCCCACCCTTAACTGCCACAACTAACCGCACCTTGTAAAGGTGATGCTTCTTCTGTGTCTGATTCATCCAGTATAATTGGCTTGTCAGGTGGGTTTCCAGGTACCCTTGAAAGCCATTTTCCTTTTATTCTCTCACTCTTTCTCCGTTTGACTGAAAACACTTGTTTAGGATTTATAAAACACAATTCCCACCCTTAACTTAAAACACTTGTTTAGGATTTAAAAAGCCATTAACAATCACAGTATATGGAAACCCATTAATAACCTAACCTTAAAACACAACATGTTAAAACGTGCCCGTAAAAGACATTTGTTCAAAAACTGTACATAAAACACATTTGTCCAGGGAAAACCCACTAACAAACTAACCTTAAAACACATCTGTTTAAAACACATTTCAAAAAAAAAAAAAAACCCATTAACAAACACAGTTTATGGATAACCCATTAATAACATAACCTTAAAACACAACATGTTAAAACGTGCCCATAAAAGACATCTGTTCAAAAACTGTACATAAAACATGTTTCTTCAGGGAAAACCCACTACCAAACTGACCTTAAAACACATCTATTTAAAACACATTTCAAATAAAACGCCATTAACAAACACAGCTTATGGAAAACCCATTAATAACCTATCCTTAAAACACAACATGTTAAAACGTGCCCATAAAAGACATTTGTTCAAAAACTGTACATAAAACACATTGTTCAGGGAAAACCCTCTAACAACCTGACCTTAAAACACACCTGTTTAAAACACACCCATAAAACACATTTGGGGCAAACTCATTAACACAAAAAAATTTTAACACACAACTCCCACACACAAATTGATACTCTATAAAACCTACATAGCCATACCATAACACACATAACCAAAAACAACCAATGAAAAAACACAGTCATCCCCAACAAACGGAAATCATACACACATTTGTTAATTTATAACACATACCTACGGTTCTCGCTACTACAACTTTGCTCCCGGCGACTGTGTTTTCACTTTCAGCGACTTCGATTTTGCTAGAATCCATCTTGTTCAAATCCACCTTTTTTTTGAATCTCTTACCTGCAAACATAAAACACTTCAATTTAGAACAATATTGAACCCTAATCGCCTTCTAAAACACAGAACACAATGTCCGTTTGATCTTACGTATATAGAAGTTTGAAAATCTCTTATCTTCATCCATGATTCTAGGTGTTTTTGGTATGATTTTTTACTGATTTCGTTGGGGGTTTAGAGAGAGAAAGTGAGAGAGAGGGAAATTCGCGTGTATTAAGGAGATGTGATGTGTTGACGGTTATTTTTGATTGTTTTAAAACACTGTTATGACGATTTTACCCCTGATCATTTAAAATAATCTATTAAATTTAGTTAAATATTACAAGATTGCCATTGATTTAATCTCAACCATTAAACACACCAATTCGATGGACCAGATCGCTTCCTAGACTTTCTAGGAAAAACACACTTTCCGTAGGAACCCTACTCTCTATATATATATATATAGGTAGATGATCCTGTAAAAAGTGCTCAAAGTGTGAGAAGTGTATTATAACACTATATATAATACTATATAACACCATATAAACACCGTATAACAATATGTAACACCATATAATACCATATAACACTATGTAACACTATATATCATTATATAACAAATATAACACTATAGGTTGTCTGATAGCATGTCTATGATAGATGTATAGTGTTATATTTGTTATATAATGTTATATAGTGTTACATAGTGTTATATGGTATTATATGGTGTTACATATTGTTATACGGTGTTTATATGGTGTTATATAGTAATATATATAGTGTTATAATACACTTCTCACACTTTAGACCCTTTTTACACTATCCTTACCCTATATATATATATATATATATATATATATATATATATATAGGGCAAGGATAAATCGAAAACCCAGTCCAGTTGACTAAACCCTGAAAACTCAAGATTTACCATTGATTAAAAAAGATGGATGGTTGTGATGTCTTTTAGTGTAATATATATTACTTTTTAATATTCTAATCAGTAATAGTACACATAAGGGGTAAAATGGGAATAATGTGTGACAATTTTCTTCTTGGAAGAATAGTTGTCTGCATGATCATTATTACATCCATTTTTTAACAATTTCTCTCTCTCTCTGTCTCTCTCTCTCCCTCTCTTCATCCCATCATCCTTCATCTCTCAAAATTCTTTTTATGTTGTGATTATTTTTTTTATTAACTCAATCTTGCTAACTACAATCACCACATTTATTGTCATTAATAACAGTCATTTATTATTATTAATTTGTTGGTATAAAGAAAATTTCCGAAAATGCTCGTCAAAATGGTGAATTATTTTTCTATATACTAATTTTCTTAATTAATATACAACGTTGTCATAAAAAAAGATATTCAAGCAACCATCAACAAAAGCACATGATCAAACACACATAGAGCAAAAATGTACAAAAATCTCAGTGAAAAAAAAAATGTAACACGGATACAGCAAAACTGTACAAAAATCTGAGGCAAAAATAAAATGTAACATGGTAAAAACAAAACCAAAAAATCCATAACATATAAAATTCTCAGATTCAACACAGCAAAAGTCTACATAAATCTCAGGGGAAAAATGTAACATGTTAAAAACAAAACCAAAAAATTCATAACATAGAAAATTCTCATATTCAACCAAACATCAACAAGTACATACTACCGAAAATGTCATTAACATACAATGCTAACAAGTAATCACAAGTAAGCTGCCAATCACAACAAACAATGCTAACAAGTAAGCTGCCAATCACTAACGCTAATATCAGTAACCATATAACCCTCTTCTTCTTCCGAATTTCTTGCTCACGGGTAAACAGTTCAACTTGCAGGTTGTTGATGTTCCTCAAAAGACCTGGTATGATCCTAGTTAACTCTGAAACTGATTATCATTTTGTAACATAAAAAATGTAACAACACACTTATTTTTACAATAATCTAAAAAAGTGTAACAATGCACTTTATTTTATGTAAACGTACATTATTTATGTGACACGGAAAAATGTAACATGCATTTTTTCTTGAACAAATTTAACACAAAAAAATGATCAATCAAGAAATTAAAAATATTCATATTCTTGAACAAAAAAAATATCCAGAAAAAAGTTGCATGTAACAACACACTTTATTTTTACAATAATCTGAAAAAGTGTAACAATTCACTTTATTTTATGTAAATGTACATTATTTATGTGACACGGAAAAATATAACATGCATTTTTTCTTGAACAAAATTTACACAAAAAATTGATAAATCAAGAAATTAAAAACATTCATCTTCTTGAACAAAAAAAAAAAACATATCCAGAAAAAAGTTGGAGCATCTGGATGATGATATTTTGAACTAAATCATCTTTTGGATTTAGATCAAGAAAAACAAAAAAAACAACAACATATCCAGGAAAAAGTTGCAGATCTACAAAATACAAAAAAAAATGAAGAACTACAAAACGCAAAAAAATTGCAAGTCTGGAAAAAAAAAACAAACATACTTATGGACCTGGAGGATCTTCTAGATCTGGAACATCATGTTTAAACATCGATCATCTTTTGGGTCATCTTCAAAATCGAACCGCCATCACATCATCTTCAAAATCGATCATCTTCAACCGGATCTGGAAGATGATTTCGATCATCTTCAACCGGATCTGGAACCGCCATCACATCATCTTCAACATCGATCATCGACCATCACCAGGTTGGCAGGTTGTTACACTTGTAGATCTATAGTTTTGGTGGTTGATTATGAATGATTTTGATAAGAAGAAGAATATTGGTGGTTAGTTATGAAGATCTTAGATCTAGAAATGGTTATCCAGAGAGAGAGAAAGAGAGATAGAAGTGTGTGTCGAAAGAGAGAGAGAAGTGTGTGTCAATGTTTCTATCAAATGTCAAGTGGTGCATTTATTGTCTTGTCTAGTGCAAATTTCCCAATATGCCCTCAAGCCAATCTCTTACAAAAAGCACGTGCCTACTTCCTGTCCACACAATTGGGTTTCTTGGGTTTAGTCAACTGGAGTGGGTTTTCTCCTTATAATTAGCCTATATATATATATATATATATATTAAATAACAAAAGGAGTAAAACGACATCTTAATAGATAAAAAAGCTAAACCGCGAGACAACTTTGATGATATGTATGTTTGTGCTTGGATTACTTGTGTATTACTATTCACAACTCGGTTTTGACTTTAATTTATATCATAACGTAGATAAAAATAAAACGTCACAACATCTTGAAATTTTATAAAATATCGTATCTTAAATGTTGTAATAAATAACAATATATGCTTAAAAGTAATTATAATACACTAAAAATAATGAAAAAATAACATGGCAAGAATGGTGAAAATGGAAGTTACTTTTCGTAATGCTTAAATTTTTTTATTAATACACATAAGTTACAATGGTTAGACCCTATGATTTACAAAAAGAATTTGTTTCTTGGGCTCAAAGAGGTACTTTGAACCATATGTTGAGCGAATTACATTGACTAACACAAGATATTGCAACACAACATATAGGAGGACTGGCACGAGAGCAAACACACTAAGCAAGATAGGTATCCATTTCATTTCTTTATTGTATAGTATAAAGAAGCTGACGCTAAAACTGATCATCATGGCTGTTATAGAGAGGAAAAGAGTTGATATACCTAACATGAGCTTTATGGGTAATGTTTCCACAAAATCACGTTCGGCAAAACGAGATGTGAGGATTGATAAAAATGCGAGTATGGATGTTGATGATAAGAATAAGGACATGGCATTTGACACTACAAAGTCAATAAAGATTGGCTTTCGATAAAATACTGGAATACCATCAGTTTGATTATATCCTCCTGGAATTGTAAAAGCAGCTGCGAACACCATCGTGGCAATAAGCGTTGCAACAACCATACAATGACTTGCAGTATCTTTCATCCACTTCTCAGAGCATCCACAATAGACATATTTTTTGGTGTTTTTAAAGAGAGAGAAAGTGAGGTGGAGGAGAGAGGGTGTAGAGGTGGAGGAGAGAGAGTGTAGTTATGTTTGTGAGGAAAAATGAGAAAAAATGGAGGGAGTAAAGTTATGTGAGTGTGATGTAGGAGAGAGGAGAGAGAAGAGAGAAATAATGTTTTTTTTGTGTATGTGAGTGGGTCAAGAGAGAGAAACGCTCTCATTGGTTGGGCAGGTGCCACATTAGCACCAAAAAACACCACCATAAAACACCTCTATTGGTGATGCTCTCACCTTCTTTAACAAGTTCTTCGTGTTCCTTTGAGAATAACTCACGTGGTGTGAAACCCTTATTGTTCTTTTGTTCCTTATAATAAAAGGGGACCGCCTCACTTACTTCCTACAACACAAACAAACTAGAAAAGTTATACCCTACTATCTAGCATATGCCACTTATCATCATGAAAGAAAAAAGACGCATGAACTAATATATGTACCTTAAACCATAATAATTCTCTTTGCATTTGTAAAGCCGCTCCAGACACATCCGCAAGTCGCTCTTTCATGGTACTCATTCCAGCCAAGTGCAACATATTATTACCATCACCATCTTTACGAGTAGTTATGTAAACCTTCGTTTCGCCTATCTGGTTCAACAGATTGTAGATACCCTCATGACCGTATTTGACAGCAATATGGAATATACTCATATTGTTATCATTTAACTTTTGTTTTAGATCAGGATATCGACGGATGAGCTCAGCTAAAAACGTAATATTGCCTAAACATTACGGAAGAGTAGGGTCTTGTATGTGAGTTTTTACCTTTTTGTGAATCAACTGAATTATCTGAATCAACAACTGGTTTAGCCAAACCGCTTAGTATGCTATCAATTTCACTCCTAGGCTTTTTGGCTATATCCTCCCAAATGATTTTTAGTAACTGCAATGCTTTACTTTCCTTTTCATAAGCTCCGACTGTTAAACCAATTAATGAAAAAACTGAAAGCAACAACCGGAAAAGGTCAAACGGATGATTTAACAATTAAAAATTGAAACAATAAGAAAAACAAAAATAACTAATATATAGTAATAACTATAATAATAAATATACATAAAATTGAAATGATTATTGTAATTTTGTATTTCAGATTTTCATGAAGCTTGATAAATAAATATTAAACTTATTCAAAACAAAAGAACTATATTACATGTGAACTTACATTTCTTTCAAGGATATAAATGAATAAGATATCACCTAATTATGTTTAATTAATACCAATAGGGTGGTGGTTCATTGACAAAGGCAAAACCTTTAAACACCATAGAAGGGGGAGGTTTTGTGTTCAAGTCCCACAGACGACATGAATAAAAGAAATTTGTCATCAAAAAAATTATGTTTAATTAATCAAACAAAACAACTAAAAGGATTTAAGTAAAAGAATTCATATGAATCAATAAATAATTGGATTTAGTTAGAAAAAAAGGAGTGAATAGATTAAATTTGGGGAAAATTATCAAATTAGCCAAGAATAAACTTTGACCACCAAATTAGCCATTTGATGCCCCCTTGGAGTAGGGCATCACGGATTCAAATGTACGGGATGCCTCTTTCAATGTGGAAGTGACACGTGTCTCAATGATTAGGTAGACTCCTCCAATGCCCCTCAACAGACTCATCCAATGCCTCAGCAGACTCTTCCAATGCCCCTCAACAGACTCTTCCAATGCCTCAGGCATGAGTTAAAATTTTATGTGGGACCTACCACCCACTTCATCCTCACCACCGCCACCACCACCACCACCGCCTCCACCGCCGCCACCACCACCGCCGCCGCCGCCACCGCCACCACCACCACCATAAAATATACTACTAATCTTTGAATTCGAAAATAATAGTATTAATAAAAACTGAAGTTATAGGGACTACGTTCTTGCATAGACCGAATGCAGCATATAATGCAACTTTATTCAGATTCGTACATAATGCAGATTATTCACCATAAAATTGACTTCGCAAAGAATTTAAGAACAGTGTTTTAGAGCAAGGATATGAAGTTATTGATGTGTTGGAGCTCATGAAGGATCTTGAAGATGAAGTGGTGGTGGTGGTGGTGGTGGCGGTGGTGGTGAAGATGAAGTGGGTGGTAGGTCCCACATAAAATTTTAACTCATACCTGAGGCATTGGAAGAGTCCGCTGAGGGGCATTGGAAGAGTCTGCTGAGGCATTGGATGAGTCTGCTGAGGGGCATTGGAGGAGTCTACCTAATCATTGAGACACGTGTCACTTCCATATTTAAAGAGGCATGAGGGGTCTTGAAAGAGGCATCCCGCACATTTGAATCTGTGATGCCCTGCTCCAAGGAGGCATCAAATGGCTAATTTGGTGGTCAAAGTTTATTCTTGGCTAATTTGGTAAATTCCCCTTAAATTTGGGTCATTGTTGTATTAGACCCAGCTGAGACCCGCTTGTCTCCCTGGTTCTTTCCATATTGCTCGTCTAGCGGTGCTTCCAAACCCACCTCACGATGCGGCTACTTTTAAATTTTAATCGACCTTCAAGCCCTTACTGACCTCACAGCCCTTTAACCACCCTCGTTTCCTTCTAACAAGCTAACGTGGTGACGGTATATGATGCTGCAAAACCACTTAAATCGGTCCTCCACAACCCATTTAACAACACCACATACCGTCACCACTCTGGCTCGTACCACCCCAGACACAACAAAACACCGAACAAATTAGTTCTAGTTTTAGATCTATATATTATATTTCTTGGAATTTATAAACATCGTACTTTGTAAAGTCTTTAAAATAGTTAAATACATTACTTACTTAGTTACTTGAAGAGGTACAACAATCATCAAGGAGAATTCATGTTTACCTAAATTTATGTTTCTTTTGATTTTATTTGATTTCGTTTCAGAGAACGCTTCAGGCTTTAGAGCCAAGAGTTTAAGCACTTCCCCACTTTCAAGTGGTGGATATATTTTCACTATCCTCAGGGCCACATCTACCGAAGTTTGACAATAAATTTCTGAGTCAGAATTTCGTTAAAAGCAATAATGAAAGTGAAACACAAAGCATCGAAGACGTGGTTGTAAAAATCCCGACTAGTCTTCGATTAGTCGCCGATTAATGTTCACCGATTAATGGCCGATTAATCACTAGGCGGTCAATGGCGGTCCTATTCTGACCAAATTTTGGCTACACGCCGGCCAAATTTCGACAAAACCTTATAAATTCCTTCCAATTACGTAAATAAATGTGTCAATGAGTGGTTAAAAAATATCTGCTTTAGAAAACTACAAATAAAAATGTGTGTGTATATATATAACTAAAAATTACATATAAAAATCTCGATCCGATTAATCCCTATTAATCCCGATTAATCACTAGTCGGTACCCCACCGCCCGACTAGCGCCTAGCGATTCTTACAACACTTCGAGAGTAATGGCATAAGTTAAGTTAATTATTTAATTATTTAAAAATTGAATTAATTTTAGCACCAATTAAAAATTAAAAAGGAATTATAAAAAAAAAACTAAAAGCAAATTAAATAAATTGCAATTTTTTTGGTTTAAAGGTCCCAATAATCGATATTCTATATTATATTGTTCCCGTTGTTGCTAACCGTCTTTTGGGCTAATTACAGCCGTTCAAAGTCATCAACTTTTAATCTCAGCCGTATAAAGTCTCTAAATTCCTTCTAGAAGCAGCAGTTCACGGCAGTTCAGCACTCTCTCACCCATGATCTTGCGGTTTCCTGCAGTTTATCAAGATGCACCAATCAGAAATGCAGGTTGCAATGCGGTTTAAAATGTGTTCCTTATTTTCAGGGACTTAGTGGGGTAGTGGACACTTAAGTGCATATTTTGGTGGCTATATAATACAAGTTCAGGTAGTGTAAACTTCTGTCTTTTTTTCGCTTTTCCTGTATTCATCCAACAACACATCTGCAACAATGGATATCTCGGATGACTTCGTGGACATTTATGAAGACGATGAGTCTGCAATGAAAGTAAGTTGGAATGTAAATTATTAGTTAGCAAAGCATACAGGAAGATTGAAATGTTAAGAATTCTAAGCCTTTTTTGCAGTTGAGTTCCAATGGAACAACCAAGAAAATTGATATTGAAATGTTTAGCCCAGAGAAAGATTCTTCTATGGTACCTTTTTTTATAGTGCATATTTATAAACTGCTATCTAAATGTGGATGGTTTCTAATTGTTTGTAAATTGCACCAAATATTTAGTCTTCTAATATATAGTAGCAACTGTAATTTTTTCAGCTGGGTTTTAATGCAATGACACCGAAGAAGAATCAAATATGCAGCCCAATGAAAGATTCTCCGAAGGTATCGTTTTAAGTCACAGCTAATGTATAAAAATTGTTTTGATATTTAGTCTGATTTGTTAAATTCTATCAATTTATTGTTTCAGACGGACAGTGGAAGAGTAGAGATCATTTCATATGGACAGTATTTTAGTCCATTCAAATCTGAAATGCATAGGGAGGTTATTGAACAGGTGGTGTTTTTTTAAAATAAAGTTTTAATTGCATAAGTGTATCATGATTGTTTCACACCTATATGTTTTTTTTAAATGTATTATACTAATGTTTTTAGTTCTTGTAGTTTTAGAATATAGAAAAACAAGCTAAAAGAAAGCATGCGCTCCTAACTTGGAAATGGGATGAGGTCATTGATATTACCCAAAGTGAAGATTCGAATGGTCAGAAAGATGATTTTAAGGCAAAACAACAAGATGATTTGGAGTCTGAGTTAAGTGATACAGCAGACTCTTTGGATAGTCCATTGAAAAGATCAAAGATTCCACGTATAACTAAAAATTGCAACGATCATGTTGGATGGGTTGCATTTTAAGTTTACTCAGTTTAAGTCCTGTTTTGTCATAGTCATCTTTTATGTTTTGCCTTTCAAGTCAGTGTTTGTTAAGGTTTGTTTGTTCAACTATTTTTAGTTTAAATGTAGTTTCCTTTTTTCAATTGATTTTCTATGTTTTATATGTTAACTATATTACATATTACATAATGTGTTAACATCAAAATCAACCAATCAGTTAGATTAAGTTTTCCTAACACATAGTTGGTATACAGTTTTAGTAACACACAAATCAATTTAACACGTAACAACTTATTGTTTTTGTTACTATTATAATAAGTTTTAGCATATATGTTGATGATTAATTGTTTATTTAATAATAAACATTACTGTTATGAATAAAAAAGAAGATGTAAGTAGCGGTTTTCACCAATTTGTATGTATGTTTATAAAGGTTAAATGTTCTTTTACTTTCAAAATACTTAAAAAAAAGTCCAGATATGCATAACTTCAACAGTTATATAAGTAGTTACCTATAATTCATAGAAAAACAAACTAGAAAATTAAGTGCCCAATAATATCCTGTTTCATGTTAACAAATTCCGTGTTCTCAAACAAGAGGCCTATTTAGGTATTTAAAAAATATTTAGTCCTTTATAGGTTTTTTAAAATAATAAGTTTTCTATTATTTAGAGCGAAAATTCAAAATAGCATTCAGTTATATAAATAACAACGGGAAAAGAATAAGATATTTTGAAAAAAAAACCTATAAAAAAGACGGTTATACTGAATTAATGTCGAAGTCAGCCTTCTTAGTCACGTTACCATGATCATCGGGCCACTAAGCCATGATCAAGTAACTACCTTAGGTTTTTAGAAATTAATATAATCGTTCGGTTATGTTAAGTTTATTTCAAAGTCAGTCCACTTACCCACTTGTCATGATCCTTGCTCACTAACCCATGATTGAATAACTACCTAAGTTTTACTCAATAAATGAACTGTTTTCATTAAAAGTCGGACATGTAGCTCTATATAAGATATCACTAATATCACTAAAATTCGTGTATTACTGTATTTCTAGATTCTAATATCAGAAACTAACGAGTTATGAAAAAGTTGAAGGGGTGCCTCTACTCAACCTCTGAGTCGAACACTAAGTTGCCTGACCTTGGTCCTGACTTAATAATGTCAGAGATACTGCCAAGACTTCCTGCAAAATGTGTAGGTCGTGCAAAGAAGGTATGTAAAGAATGGTTGTCATGTATATCGTCGAAGGAGTTTGTCATGATGCACTGTAGACATATGTGTAAGGGGTCTAGACAAAAAATTCTTAGTATTGGACAGGAATCATGCTTTATTTCCAGCACGGGTGTTGATTTAGTCGATGAGAAAACCATGATTACCCTACCGTTTCATGTTCGCCCTTCTGATGTGTGGATTTTATCAAGCTTGAATGGGCTTTTATGTGTTTGTTTACGCAATACGTTTGAAATGCTTATTTGGAATCCGTTGATCCGTAGCTGCATCAACATATCTGATTCTAAGTCTTATGGTTTTTTCAAAATCTATTCCGATGCTGTTGGCCTATACATCGATTCCTCTAATGATTACAGAGTTTTACATATAAAACGTGGTCGTTTTATAGTTGATGTTATGGCTTATTCAAGGAGGACCAGTCATTGGAAGAGAATACCGTTTTTACAAAAAAGGCATTACCATACTAATGGTTATGTGTGGTCGGGGGGACTTTTTGTGAGGATGGTTTATATTTTACTGTATTCCAGTTTTGGCTTGCTGGTGATATTGTCATAATTCGATTTGATGTGAATACAGAGACGTTTTCAGAAATAGGGTTTCCATATGTTGGCAATGGTGAAACATGCCAGGGGAACTTGGTTAATATGAATAACAAACTTCACGTGTTTGTTAGTCATGGGTTTATAGATATGGCTGTGGATCTATGGCGTTATGAAGGTGAGCATTGGACGAAGGTCATGTTGTTTCCGAAGATTAGTTATATTCCAACGCCAGTTTGGTGCTCAATTACACATGTTAGTTCAGAAGAAAAGTGTTTTGTGATGACAGATTGGGGTGAGGTTTATGAAATCGATTTGAACAAGAAGACATGTGACCTTTTCATACCAAGCGATTGGAATCATGCTATACGGACAGCAATGTATGTGGAAACTATTGTGCCGGCAAGTCTTCAGTAATACATGTTGTTTGCTAATCCTTTTTTTTTCTTTTTGCTTCAAAATGTTTGTTGAATTTTGAAAAGTTCCTTCATCGGATGTAATGTTCTTTTTTTAGTTAATGTTTGCTTTTTACTCTACTATTTGTTTGTGTGTTATTTGTTTATAAAGAATTGCTTATATATTATGTTTAGATAAATATAAAATTATATTTTTAATTGTTATTGTATTCCAATGTCAGTACACATAAAAGTTTTTAATAAATATGTCTTCATTAGTGGAAAAAAAAGTTTTATCAAATAGTTTAATATTTTTGTTGATACGTTTACAGAAGTTCAGCTTTGTTTATAAAAAATTCAAATGAAAATTTAGCTGGTATATAAAACTTATAGGTTTAGTAACTGATTATGCAGTTATTTTAAAAATATTTTCAGTTTAGCCCACTTTCCCACTATCCCATGATTTATTAACTGTCTGAATTAATATTAACTTCCATGAGAAAAATTCGGATATTAGCTCTATATAATGTAGTTCTATGACCTTACAGTGTCGCTTTCTTTCTTCGAATTTTGTTTACCATAAAAATCATCATATTGAGTAGCTTTGGAGAGCCAGTTGGAGAATTAAGGTATGTTTTCCTAATCTCTTTAGTTCATCTTTTTTCTACAAATCAGTTTGAATGTGTGTTTGCTTTTTTAGTTTAAACAATAGAATCAAAACCATTTAGGTGTTTGATATGTGTTCAAATACATGTAGACCGATGTCTTATTAAATGTGAACATTCTACCAGTGTCAGATCAAAGCTAAGTACACTTAAGTGTTATATCTAAAACACAGTCTATAACTTATATGAAAAACATAAATTGTGCAAATTATACCTTTAAATTCAAACAATTTTTTATTAAAGCAAACACATAGGCATACTAAGAAGTATGAATCAGTGGTTAGAAAGACTTACAGTGCCATAATTTTTGATTAAGAGCATGGGTTGCAAGATGCACAATATGTCCGTAAGCTGATTCAAACTCTCAAGGATAAGCCTAGCTTATGTCTTTCATATGATCCCTCCTGTTAGCACATTAAAACAGACAAAACCTTACTACTGATTCAATGATGTAGTCATAATCATAAGAAATAAAACTTACAAAGTGTCTGCCAAGTTTTGGATCCAACTCAGCCCCCATTTGTTTATGTTCTAGAGCTTATCTACGCCATGTCTTTAACTCGGTGGTAACATATTGAGGACAACGAAAAATCCTAAGCTCGTCAATCTACCGAAACACAGATCTGGCATGTTTGCATAACTGAAGGCCTAAATTCCGAATAACTCTAATCGAATATGAATAAGCATAATAACATCAATCCACAACCCTTAACCCTAAAATTGCCTTAATACAGTTCTGACATGTTTGAATAACTCAAACCCTAAAATCCGGAGGTTATTTATCAAATATGAAGATCCACATCCATTAACCCTAATCGATAATCAAAGAAGGTATTAATCGAATATGAAGAACCCTAGTCGAACAAAATAGTATGATGTATAATATGCTAGGGTTTATAGAGGTAAATACCTTGAAATTTTGAATCGATTGAACTGATGATACGTATGACGGAGAAGAATGGAGTGTACACAAGTATAACCATGGTGAATGGCCGTGGAAACTGTTGATGTCTCGATGAATACGGGATGCAGAGAGGAGAGACTTGGACAAGAAAGAGGGATGAATTCATCGCATATGTGGTTAGGGTTGAGTTAACTGCCACTATGTAGTATCCGTTTCTTAATTTGGATTATCCGTATTCTGTATCCAAACCGGCCCGTCTCATGTTTACCTGATCCGGTTTGATAACCTGGCCCAAAATGCAAATGTGATATATCTGGCCCATATCGATACAAATTCATAGTTTAGTTTGTAATAATTGTTTTATTGTTATTAGTTAACATATTTTTGTTGATTTATTTTTTATTTTTAATATTTTTATTATCCTATATTGTGATAATACATGTTTTATTTGTTAGTTATAATATTGTATAAATATTCAAGACCTATTATTAGTATTTATCTTATGCTTGAAACTTACGATGATTTAATTTATTTTTCTTTGTAAATTGTGTTTTTAGATAAAAGCGGTATGTCGTGCCTTCCATTTTTATTAGTAATGTTGGATATAATTGCAAGACTTCCACCAAAAAATGTTGCTCAATGTAAGCTTGTCTGCAAGGAGTAGTTAGATTTCATTTTAGATCGTAAGTTTGTAAGGGCTCATTGTCATTACATGCGTGCATCGGCTGATAAAAAATTGTTGATGGTTGGTTGGAAGACTATCGAAGTACATTCCTTAAATTATAAGTCCCCGGGATTTATTTTACCAAGAGGTGTTACCCGCCCGTTCTATGCTCATCCTTCTAGAATGTTTTTTTTGGCAAGTTTGGATGGTATGTTGTGTGTTTGTCTCCAAAACACTTGTGAGTTGGTTGTTTGGAATCCATTGACGACTAAGTTCAAGAAGTTGGCAAATTCTAATTCGCAAGGTTTCTACAAAGTTGATAGTGATGCTTTAGGATTTTTTGTTGACTCTTCTGATGATTACAACATTTTACATATTAAACGTAGACGAGGTATAATGACCGTTTATATTTATTCGATGGAGCTGAATTCATGGAGTACTGTACGCTTCCTAAAACACCGCCCGTACCACCATTATACCTACCTTTGGTCCCAGCAACTTTGTGTGGTGGTGGTTTATATTTTGTCATTACCCAATGCCATGGTCGTTCAGATGGATTGACGGTTATTCGTTTTGATGTGAATTCAAAGTCGTTTTCTGAATTATGTTTCCCCAATGTATATGACGATGAAGTTAGTGGAAGTTTAGTTAACATAAACGAGGAGCTTCATATGTATGTTTGTATCGGAAACTATGACTATAGACGAGAAATTGTATTGTGGAGGCTTAAAAATAAAAGTTGGATGAAGGTTTTTGCATATCCTTATAAGTTGTGGATGCCATTATCAACTATGTGTTCTTTCACATGCTACAATTTGCCAGGGACATGTCTTGTGACAACGAAATTTGGAAAAGTGATTGAAATTGATTTGCAACGGGATCATCTAGGTTATTTCTGCCGTATGTTTTTCTATAGGCAGATGCATGGTGCGGTTTACACAGAGACCATAGCTTCCCCGGATTGTTAGTTTGAGAAAGTTTTATCTTGTAATTTTCGTAACTTTGAGTTTAAGTGGTACCTTGTAGTGGTCATAATGTTTCTTTTGTTGTTGCTTCTATTTTGGTAATTTGATGTTGCAATTTTTAAAGTTTTGGTTGTCCTTGAGATATTATATATGTTACTAGCATTTTATGTTTTGTGTGATATTATAATTGACTCTTGTCATGCTTTTCTAAAGATATATGTATCAGAAGGTGTTGATATGAGTGCACCTATATCAACTGATTCCGAATCAATTT
Organism: Helianthus annuus; assembly: GCF_002127325.2. NCBI lineage: Eukaryota > Viridiplantae > Streptophyta > Magnoliopsida > Asterales > Asteraceae > Helianthus > Helianthus annuus. The sequence goes on from NC_035446.2 coordinate 112,963,754, forward strand.
CTTCAGTCCCTTCGCATGAAATGTCAGCATCTACACATGTTGAATGTCGTAAAGGCCGTGGTCGTATGGGCCGTCCTCGATTGCGGGAGCGACTTCCTGTTTTGACGCCTGATGTTGCATCCTCACAACGGTGTTCTTACGGTGTGGTTATCTATGTTCTTGTATTTCTTATGATTTTTTTCATATGCTAACACCCCTTATTGTTCGTTTGTTATTGGGTTGCATGTTTATATTTACCATGTAAACCCTTTAAACCTGTTAGTGCTACTGTTGCTGTGTATGCAGTTGGTAGTTCTAGTAGAAATGTGGTACGCTATATGCGTATGCCAAATGAAAATGTGCAACCTTCTCCGATCACTTCAATTTCGGATTCATTTGCGGTTATACGTACCACTCAGGAAAATATATCTTCTAATGCAACGACTGAAGTTGGGCGTAGACGGACGGGCCAAATGGGTCGTCCTCGATTACGTGATCGCCCTTCTGATTTAACATGTGAGGCTACAAGTACTCAAAGACATTGCAATGGTACGCTTGATTGAGTTCTCGTGTTTGTTATGTGTTTTCACCCAATAGCACCCATGATTTTATATTATGTGGGTTAAGCCTTTTAAATTGAATAGGTTTATTGTTATCTTTGCTTTTTTTAGTTGATCGTATCAACAGAGGCGTTGTGCATTATACCAGTAGAACAAATGGAGCTGTGCAATCTTCATTAGGTTCAACGGTTTCACAAACATCTGGATGTCTACATTCGAATCAGGTGGAAGTACCTTCCCGTGCAAACGTCTTTCAAGACGAAAACAGACATCATAAACATCATATTTTTTCTTGTGATACTTTGTATATATGAACACCTTATATGACATTGATAGGGTTTGCTTACACTTTACTTACCTTTTTTAGGGCGATGTCCATCGTATTATGATATCGGTGATGCAAACCATAGTTGTGTTCATTGTGGAGCTATGCTTTGGTATGAGGAATGAACTATTAAAAGTTTAACTCCTCGTGTTCCAAGTTTTTCATTATGTTGTAGTGAAGGAAAGGTTTGCTTGCCATTTCTTCGACATCCTCCTCAAACATTGGGTCGTCTTCTTGATTACAATGGGGAATCACGATCTCGAGTGTTTAGAGAAAACATAAAGCTTTTAAATGCGATGTTTGCATTTACCTCAACCTGTGGGAGAATATCTACGGATTTAAATGATGGTCGTGGGCCTTATACATTCCGTTTGAATGGCCACAACCATCATAATATTGGATCATTGTTGCCTATGCATCCTGATGGACGCCCTAGATTTGCTCAATTGTACGTTTATGACACGGAAAATGAGACTGATAATCGCTTTTATGCTTTGCGAAATTGTGTGTCACCAACGTCTGATCAAGTCATCCTACGCACATTAGTGAATGACTTCCTGTTGATGCTTGATGCGAACAATGCATTGGTGCAGGCATTTAGGATGGCACGTGAAAGGTTTAATGACAACTCAATGCAACGTCTTACGCTTCGCTTGCTTGGTACACGAAATAGAAGAGAAGGACAATATTCTTTGCCTACTGTTCCTGAAGTGGCTGCATTGATTCCAGGTGACGGAAATCCTGCGGACTCACGTGATATTATTATTGAAGAACGTGGTAGTCGTAGTGCAAAGCGTATATCTGAATTGCACCCAAGTTTTATGGCGTTGTAGTATCCTTTGTTGTTTCCGTATGGAGAAGATGGATTCCATCTTAATATTCCTCTATGTAATATATCTGCATCAAGTAGGCAGCAATCGGTTTCATTACGAGAATATTATTCTTACCGTTTACAACTTAGGAGGAATGAAGGTAAGACATTACACAAATCTGGCCGTTTATTTCAGACGTATGTTGTGGACTGTTATTCAGCTATCCTTGAACATGAGATGAATTGGTTTAAACAAAACCAAAACACTATTCGTTCGGATTTGTATAATGGTTTATATGATCGTATCGCTGATGGTGAAACAAGTTGTGAAGCAGTTGGTCGACGTGTTATCCTGCCAGCAACATTTGCCGGTGGGCCAAGATATATGATTCAACAGTATCAGGATGCAATGGCTATTTGTCGTTGGGCCGGGGCTCCGGACCTTTTTATTACTATGACATGCAATTCAAAATGGCCGGAAATTACCCGACATATTCAAGCAACAACCCCTGGTATGAGTGCATCCGACCGCCCGGACATTGTTGCCCGTGTTTTCAAAATTAAACTTGATGAACTTATCAAAGACATAAGGAAAAGGAATATTTTTGGACACACGAAAGCAGGTTTGTTACTAGCATTTCCATTGTTTAAATATTATACGATTTTTTTTTATTCTATAGCCAGGTGTAATATTTGTTTTGGTCATTTTTTTAGTTATCTATACAATCGAGTTTCAGAAACGAGGACTTCCACACTCTCATATTCTGCTTTTTTTACAACCTGAAGATAAGATTAATACGGTTGACAATATCGATAAATATATATCTGCTGAGCTTCCTTCGGAGGTGGAAGACCCTATAGCTTTTGGTATTGTTCGTACGCAAATGATGCATGGTCCATGTGGTTTGCTCAACCCTTCAAGTCCTTGTATGCATAACGATGTATGTAGTAAAGGGTACCCAAAGAATTATTGTGAGGAAACATTCATCCGAAATGATGGTTGGTTGTGTTATAAGAGGCCCAATAATTCAAGAGTTGTTAAAGTTGGTTCTCAAGATATTAAGTGATGCGTGTTAGTGTATATATGTTTTTAAATATATATTTAAGCCCTTTTTACACTTTTAGCCAAGTTTTAAATTTATAAAACACGATATTTACTAACACTAAACACACATATGGGCAAGTGCACCCATCGTGGACGTAGTATAGTGTTGGTAAGATACCGAGGTCGTCCAAGGACACAAGAGCTTTTAATACCGGTTTATCCTCAACGTCTAATCAAATCAAAAAGTTAGAAAAATGTTTTAAACTAAGAAAAATAAAAACTAACTAAAATGCTGAAAATAAAAATAAAATAAAAACAGATAGACAAGATGAATCACTTGGATCCGACACGTGTATTAGTATAACCTTTGATTATTTTCGCACTTTTGCACTTGTTTAAGAGATTATCTTAGTTATTGTAGTAGGCCCCTCTTTTGAAGGCGACGTTACCCTCAACCCAGTAGTTTGAGTCAGCAAGGATACAATCCTAAAGGGTCGGATTATTGGAAGATAATGAATTAAGTTATTAATGCAAATTGTGGTAGGCCCCGCTTCTGGCGGTGACGTTACCCTCGGCTAAGTAGTCTGAGTCAGCAGGGATACAGTCCTAAATAGCCGGGTTATAGTATTAATAGTAGTTAACTTATGAGGGGGTCAAAGAGTTTGGATCCCCGCCATCCAATACCTATGGGCATTGAAGGAGATCCTACTAAATTTGACCCAGGTCCCAAGCAGGACCTCTAAACGCTGAACAAGGGCAAGACCCTTACCAAACCGTTCCCTTAACCCCCGACCAGGTAGCCAACATACCTCCATATAGACCGTGGAGATATGAATGGTGAAAATCTTTTATTTTATATAGACAGTAAAATAACGCCAAGACACCACAGACAAACGATAAGGAAAGATCACCTTCAACATAAGTAACTAGTTATTAAAGTCATTAATACAAAACCAAATAAAAAGTGCAAAAGATTAAAAATAAAAAGTATTATACTAAACACTTGTCTTCACCAAGTGATGTAAGAGACTTAGGCAAACATGGCCTTGATTGTCAAGAACTCTTACGATCAATCTTGGATCCCGAGACGACTCACACACTCTACGATGGACAATGGATGATGGTGGTGGATGATGGTGTTATGGTGGTGGTGGGTGGTGGATGAGGTGTGAGAGAGGTGGTGTGCCAAGGGATGAGAGAGAATGAAGCCAAGCTCCTCTATTTATAGGCTGAACAGAAGGCTGGACACGGCCCCGTGTCCGCTGGACACGGCCCCGTGCCCGCCTGACTCTCTCTCTCCTCATTAATTGTAATTGCGAATTACAATTAATGCGCCTGCTGTACTTTCACCACGCCCCCATGCTCGCTGGACACGGCCCCGTGGTGGGCAATGGAAGCTTCTACTGGTTTGTCTTTTCTGCTGCTTCCTGAGCACGCCCCCGTGTTCGCTGGACACGGGGCGTGTTCAGACTCTGTTTCTTCCTTTTTGCTTTGGAAGGTGCCGTTGAGGGTCCGGGCAGTCTACTTTTGTTCCTTTTCTTGTATTTATGGTAGAATTAGTGGTCTTTTTGCTTCTTTTGTGATTTTGAGCTCATTTCATCCTGAAAATACAAAAGGAAGACAAAAACACTCTTTTTCCAACATTAGTACTTAAAAAGGGTTAGTTTTATGCCTTAATTGATGTGTTTTATATGTTGCATTTTACACACATCAAATACCCCCACACTTGAACTTTTTCTTGTCCTCAAGCAAAACTCTTTAAATGTGGCTTACACTCCCAAATGGAATAGGTAGAAGAGAAGTTTTTTAGCTTGTCCTAGAGTGTCGGGAATCCAAGGTTTTTATAGGCTTTATTTTTATTTATTTACAATCCTATTCGTTATGATTTATTTTGAACTTTTCATAAGATAAACTACTTAGTTGGGCATAACATGCCTTATTAAAATTCCATTTATATACAAGTTCACATACCTCATGGGAGATCACTCAACACTCGGCCGAAGGTGTATATTTTAGTGAATCACTCGAGAGCGGCACGGAACTTACGTATTTCCATAGGCTTGCCAAGCAATCAATCCTCCTCCTTTTTAACTTTTTACCTTTGTAAATATCAAGAGGACTTTTTGGGTGAAGGCTTGGGTTTAAAGGTGGGTGGGTGGTTAGTGGTTAGTAAAAAGGCGAAAATCGTAGCAAGCGTCGATTTTCATAAAATACCTTGTTTTTAGTGACTTACTATTTTTGAAGTATTTCTCCAAACAAGCTTTTGTAGCTTTTGTTTGTTTTTTGACTTCATCATCATTATTATTATTATTATTATTTTTTTTTTGATGTCACATGAAAGGGCAAGTTGACGAAAAACCGAGCTTGTTACTAAAATAAAGGGTGAAAAAAAAATGAAAAAGGTTTTTGGTGGGTAAAAATGGTTTTTGGGGTAATGAAATGAAAGGTTTAGGCTCAAAGGGGCTATCTAGGGGGATTTTGGGTAGGTTAAAAAAAATGAAAAATAATGGTTTTGAAAGAAAAATAGTTAGTCCTAATGCCTCCATCATTTACTTACTTGGGTTTAAGTTGGTAAGGACCGGGAATGTATCGTCGTGGCAAGTTCTAGATTTGTAAGGACCGAGCGGCTATTCACACAAGAAACGAAAAATGAGCATTTAATCTAAATATGTGTATTTTTATGCTCAATAAAGGCTCAAAACTCACTTTTGTGGGAATGGGTTTTTAATGTGACCAAGCATATATAATCGAATTTTAAACTAGACTTGTTATGCCGTTTCATAATTTTCTTATGTTGGTTCCTTTTTTATCATGACGCTATCGGTCGTAAACTTATAAAAATATAACCTTTTTAGAACTTGTTATTCCCAACTTAAACTAAGACAAGTAAAAAAAAAAATTGAAAAAGTTTTTGAAAAAATTTGGGGTGTTTAGCGGTTCCAATAGAGTTTTGTGTAAGGCTTGTGTTTAGGATTTTGCAAAATTTCAAGGTTTTAGCATCCCCCCCACACTTAAATTACACATTGTCCTCAATGTGTCCAAAAACAATATTTTTGGTTGATTAAAATGTATAAAAGTGTGTTAAAAAGCAATTATTTATGTTACTGGCAGTCTGGACACGGCCCCGTGTTCGCCGGGCACGGCCCCGTGGTCAAGTGCCAGTAACAAAAATTTCAGAATTGAAACAGAAGCCTGGACACGGGGGCGTGTCCGCTGAACACGGCCCGTGTCCAGTTACCTGAACTGGGTGATTTTTCTGCAGGGGCTCAGCACGGGGCCGTGTTGGTTGGGCACGGCCCGTGTTGAGCCTTCTGTGATGGAGATTTTTGTCGGGTTGCTCTGTTCTTCATGCATGGTTCCATTTTTTCTCGTTCCCTTTTCCATCCATTACCACCATGAGTGTGTTTTATAACCGTCAATCATAAAAACCATCATAACATTGCGAATCATAGAGAGATATTACATAAAGATAAAAACTACAAAGATATTAAGCTTATGGAGTTCTAGCCCTATGTTTTATTTTAGTTTAGCAAAATTTCCAAGAAGATACTAGTCTTGGTTAGATAAGGCTTTGTAGAACTCCTCCTTTCGGGTACGGTTCTCCTCATATGTCGGCAAGCCACTCCTCTACCTCCCTTGGGAGGAGAAAAAAGGGCTCATTTGCATTGGTTTGAGGAGTTTCAACTTCCGCTGGGACCTCTTGTGGGTTTTCTATAGGAGGTTCTGCGGGAAAGTCTCCCCACCCGGTAGGGTTGTTAACACCGAGTGCCAAGTTCCAGTCTTGTTGTGGAAGGACTGGTTCCATAGGGGGTGCTACCAAAATGTTTAACCTTTGGTGCAAAAGGTTAATTTCTTGGAAGCTGCTTTCAAGTCCCATTGTAAGATCGTTAATATGGTCAATAAGGACCTCCTCCACTGACGTCATTTCGTCGAGAGCTTCCCTTAGCGCTATCACGTAGTGCACAAGTGTAGCTTCAACGGAGGGCCTCCTTCCCCTTCGGCTGTTTGAGGAATGAACGGATGATGTTTCGCTGTTCTCACTCGTCATTCTACGAAAAATAAACCAAAAATAGTTTATAGGACGAAACAGTTTCTGGGCACGGCCCCGTGCTCACTGAGCACGGCCCCGTGTTCATCTTTCTGCAGAATTTTGGAGCAAGGAATCTTGGGTTTTTAAGTTACTTTTTGAGTTCATGCAAGCTTTTTGACAGTAAATAACTTTAAACAATGTTAAATAACATGTTTTCACCAAGATTCTATGATCAAAACTCATTGTTCCCTACCACAAAGATTGAAAATTCAAACTTCTCATGGTAGTTCTTGAAGAAAGATGAAGAAGAAGGAAATGTCTAGAAGATGAAAGGACAAGAGGGTTGTTGGAAACTTCTTTTAGACTTACCTAGGATTGTTTGAGAGAAGATTCCTTCAAATCTCTGTCCCCAAGTTGGTCCAAATGTGCAGGATTTTTGGCTGCATTTATAGAAAACGACAGCCTGCTGGACACGGCCCCGTGTCCGCTGGACACGGCCCCGTGTGCAGATAAAATTCTGACACAGTTTGTCCGTATTCTGACGTTCTGATCAGAAGGGAATCTTTTGGTGGACACGGGGGCGTGTTGGCCGGGCACGGCCCCGTGTCGGAAAGCTGTCTTATGAAGTTTTGTCTTTACTAAGGAGCTAATCTAAATCGGGTGGCTCTTGACTTGTTGGAACAACCCCATAGTGCCTATGATACCGTAATTGTCCTATACTAAGGCGAGAACGCAAGAGGTTGTCGGTGAGGGTAATTCCTATTTTCATTCTAGGTGGACAAGTCCAACCCTTTCCCGGGCTCTCGTTAAAGAAGGTGTATGCCGAATCGCTCAGGTCTATGTATGCACCGAACGAAGTCGATGGGGAGTCCTTCACGGCACAATCGGCACAGGGACGACTATCGTCCGCGTCTTGTCTAGGTAAGAAGGTATTTTCGGGAGCAACGAGGTTGTCGGAATGCGGTTCCAACATTTCCTCATGGTCATCATCTTGGGATGGATCTAAAAAATCCTTCCTAAGTTCTTTTGACCAATTAAGAAGTAGTTCTTCTAGTTGAAATAGCTCGTCAAGGAGCATTTCTCCTAGAATATCTGGCTGGGCGCATTCGAGGGAGAAATAGTGCTTATTTTTACTTTCGCCCCTCTTAAGGTTACAAGGAATCGGTGGGTCTATGTAGTGGGGCCTATAAGTGAGGAAGAAACATTTTAATTCCTCATGTTCGCCTCCACATATTCGACACCACAAACCATAAGAGTGCCGAGAGTAAAAAGAATTACTATCACTCATGTTTGTATCAGAAATTACCAACCGCCGGGATCTAACGGTTCTGTTTTCAGCAACTGAATCTTGGGCACAGGGGCGTGTTGAGTGGACACGGCCCCGTGTTCAGCCTACTGTCTGACTTAAAACAGGATTGCCAGTTCCAATGATTGAGCACGGGGCGTGTTCAGCAAGCACGGCCCCGTGTTGAGCTCTACAGAAGCTAAAAATCTAAGAAAAAATCCTAAAAAATTAAAGAAAAATAAAAATATGATTAGGCCGTTGATTCCTAACTTTCTTAAAATCCTTGTGTCCCCGGCAACGGCGCCAAAAACTTGATGCGTGTTAGTGTATATATGTTTTTAAATATATATTTAAGCCCTTTTTACACTTTTAGCCAAGTTTTAAATTTATAAAACATGATATTTACTAACACTAAACACACATATGGGCAAGTGCACCCATCGTGGACGTAGTATAGTGTTGGTAAGATACCGAGGTCGTCCAAGGACACAAGAGCTTTTAATACCGGTTTATCCTCAACGTCTAATCAAATCAAAAAGTTAGAAAAATGTTTTAAACTAAGAAAAATAAAAACTAACTAAAATGCTGAAAATAAAAATAAAATAAAAACAGATAGACAAGATGAATCACTTGGATCCGACACGTGTATTAGTATAACCTTTGATTATTTTCGCACTTTTGCACTTGTTTAAGAGATTATCTTAGTTATTGTAGTAGGCCCCTCTTTTGAAGGCGACGTTACCCTCAACCCAGTAGTTTGAGTCAGCAAGGATACAATCCTAAAGGGTCGGATTATTGGAAGATAATGAATTAAGTTATTAATGCAAATTGTGGTAGGCCCCGCTTCTGGCGGTGACGTTACCCTCGGCTAAGTAGTCTGAGTCAGCAGGGATACAGTCCTAAATAGCCGGGTTATAGTATTAATAGTAGTTAACTTATGAGGGGGTCAAAGAGTTTGGATCCCCGCCATCCAATACCTATGGGCATTGAAGGAGATCCTACTAAATTTGACCCAGGTCCCAAGCAGGACCTCTAAACGCTGAACAAGGGCAAGACCCTTACCAAACCGTTCCCTTAACCCCCGACCAGGTAGCCAACATACCTCCATATAGACCGTGGAGATATGAATGGTGAAAATCTTTTATTTTATATAGACAGTAAAATAACGCCAAGACACCACGGACAAACGATAAGGAAAGATCACCTTCAACATAAGTAACTAGTTATTAAAGTCATTAATACAAAACCAAATAAAAAGTGCAAAATATTAAAAATAAAAAGTATTATACTAAACACTTGTCTTCACCAAGTGATGTAAGAGACTTAGGCAAACATGGCCTTGATTGTCAAGAACTCTTACGATCAATCTTGGATCCCGAGACGACTCACACACTCTACGATGGACAATGGATGATGGTGGTGGATGATGGTGTTATGGTGGTGGTGGGTGGTGGATGAGGTGTGAGAGAGGTGGTGTGCCAAGGGATGAGAGAGAATGAAGCCAAGCTCCTCTATTTATAGGCTGAACAGAAGGCTGGACACGGCCCCGTGTCCGCTGGACACGGCCCCGTGCCCGCCTGACACTCTCTCTCCTCATTAATTGTAATTGCGAATTACAATTAATGCGCCTGCTGTACTTTCACCACGCGCTGGACACGGCCCCGTGGTGGGCAATGGAAGCTTCTACTGGTTTGTCTTTTCTGCTGCTTCCTGGGCACGCCCCCGTGTTCGCTGGACACGGGGCGTGTTCAGACTCTGTTTCTTCCTTTTTGCTTTGGAAGGTGCCGTTGAGGGTCCGGGCAGTCTACTTTTGTTCCTTTTCTTGTATTTATGGTAGAATTAGTGGTCTTTTTGCTTCTTTTGTGATTTTGAGCTCATTTCATCCTGAAAATACAAAAGGAAGACAAAAACACTCTTTTTCCAACATTAGTACTTAAAAAGGGTTAGTTTTATGCCTTAATTGATGTGTTTTATATGTTGCATTTTACACACATCATTAAGCTTGATAATCGGTATGTTGTTCCTTATAACCGTGAATTGTTGGTGAAATATGGTTGTCACATTAATGTTGAGTGGTGCAACCAAGGGATGTTAGTCAAGTATCTTTTTACTTATATAAACAAAGGTCCAGATCGTGCAACTGTGGTTTTGGAAGGTGCTCAAAATAGGACAACGTTTACGTCCTTATTACATAATGAAAATGAAATTGAGGAATATTTAAATTGTCGGTATATATCTTCTATTGAGGCATGTTGGAAGATTTTTGAATTTAAATGAAGTACCGTGATGTTGCTGTTGAGCAATTACCTTTTCATGAGGAAGGGTGTAATAGAGTGTATTTTCATGATAATGATGAGGTTGAGGAAGTTGCCCAACGTGCTACGGCTAGCATGTCAAATTTTACTGAATGGATGCGTGCAAATGAAAGGTTTCCGGATGGTCGTTCTTTGACATATGTAGAGTTTCCATCAAAGTTCACTTGGCATGAAAAGGAGAAGGAGTGGTTGCCACGACATAGGACGGTTTGTATTGGCCGCATTTATTATGTGAGCCCATCGATGGGTGAAAAGTATTACCTCCGTATGTTATTAAATGTTCAACGTGGGCCATTAAGCTTTAAAGACATTCGTACGGTTGATGGTGTTGAGCATCCAACTTATATGTCTGCTTGCAATGCGTTGGGTTTGTTAGGAGATGATGTAGAGTGGGTAGATTCAATACGTGAAGCTTCTCAATGGCAGTTGGGGAATCAACTTCGTGATTTATTTGTCTGCATTCTATGGTTTTGTACGGTTAGTGATCAACGGAGGTTATTTTTTGATTGTCTACCTTACTTATCAGATGATATTGCTTACAATCGACGCACAATGCTGCAGAATGATGATGTGGTATTCACAGATGAAGAGATTCTCAATTATACATTGATTGAGATTGAAAGATTTTTAATTGGTCATGGTAAAAGTTTATTAGATTTTCCTAATTTGCCTCAAATTGATCGTCAATTGGTTGATACTATGGAAAATCGGTTGATTATGGCTGAGCGCACCTTCAATATTGAAGAAGAAATGACGCTTTTTCATGATTTATTTCGTGGATTGAATGTTGAACAAAGGGAGGTGTTTGATTATGTATGTGATTGTGTTGATAGACGGACGGGTGGTGCTGTTTTTGTTTTTGGTAGTGGAGGGACGGGAAAAACGTATTTATGGAAGACTCTCATTTCCTGTTTTCGTTCACGTGGCCAAATCGTCTTGTCTGTTGCTTCTTCTGGGATTGCCTCTCTTCTACTACCTGGTGGTCGTACAGCGCATTCGCGTTTTAAGATTCCCTTTGAACTTGATAAAGATTCTTGCTACTCGATTGATGTTGGGACGGATCTTGCTGGGCTGATTAATGATGTTGCGCTTATAATATGGGATGAGGCACCGCTACAACATCGTTATGCATTTGAAGCGGTTGACCGTACTTTTAGAGATATTTGTCGAAATAATATACCTGGTGCAGACCGTCGAGTATTTGGAGGGAAATGTGTCGCTCTTGGAGGAGACTTTCGACAAATTCTTCCTGTTATTCCGCTTGCTCCGCGTAGTGAGATTGTTGCTTCGGTTGTGAATAAGTCATCGACTATATGGGGTGCGTGTAAGGTGTTTTCTTTAACGATTAATATGCGGTTGAATAGTTCAAGTGTTAATGACGATGTTGTAATACAGCATCAAGATTTCAATAAGTGGATTTTAGATATGGGGTCTGGTTGTCTTCCTGCAATTTCGCTAGACGGGGAAGATGAGAGGACTCGGATTAATATACCTCGCGATCTATTGATTCCTGTTTCAGATAATCCTATTGAATCAGTTGTTTCAGATACATTTCCTAATATAGAAGAACGATTCACTGATGTTTCTTACCTACAGGAGCGCTGTATTTTATCATCGACTAACAATGAGGATGATACGATTAATCTACATGTTCTTGATAAGTTGCCAGGTGACAATCATGAGTTATTTAGTCTCGATTCCATTTGTGCAAGTACAAATAATATTGAAGAAATGCAGGCTATGTATCCTACGGAGTTTCTTAATACTTTACAGTTTTCTGGCTTACCGAATCACATATTAAAGTTAAAGGTTGGGGCACCAATCATATTGCTACGTAACTTGAATCTCAAGAAAGGATTGTGTAATGGGACCTGTTTAGTGGTTACTCAAATAAGTCGTCGTGTTATTGAGGGCGTTATTATTACGAGTACGCATGTTGGAGAAAGAGCTTTTATTTCTAGAATCGATATGACTCCAACTTCTACATGTTGGCCTTTCCACTTTAAGAGAAGACAGTTTCCCGTGAAACTATGTTTTGCTATGACAATTAATAAAAGTCAGGGCCAAACATTTAAACATGTTTGTGGTTACTTGGTAAAGCCTGTTTTTTCACATGGTCAACTTTATGTGATTGCCTCCTGTGTTACATCTCGAGTTGGTCTACGATTTTATGTTGATAATGATGGCAAGTGTTCTAACCAATTAACAAGAAATGTTGTTTATAAGGAAGTTTTTTATAACTTACCTTTGATGTCAAGTGATGCATTGGTCTGAGTGTTTTGTATGTTGTTATTGAGAAGTGGAATTGCTACCGTGTACGCTTCTATAAAGGTAGCATATTATGTCTCTCTTATTTGAACACTTGTATTTAATGTTTACTTACTTTATATACTGGTTTGGTTGACTAAATATGCCATTTGTAATTACGTTGTTTTGCATGTGGTTTTTATGTGTTTGGTTGTTATATATAGATATATATTTCCTTTATGTATATTTTGTTATTAATATAAGCTTTCCATAACATTTTTTGTTTCCATGTTTTAGGTTCTCATAATATAGAATGGGACATCGGTATATTTCAGACTTGATGCCTGGTATTACTGACCAATGGCAAGTCACTGTAATGGTCACACGTTCTTGGACAACATACATTTCTAGCTCAAATCGTATATTGTCATTTGATGTCATCCTTTCAGATGAACGCGTAAGGCATTTTTTTAATTAATTAAAAAAACTATAATATATATGTTTTGTAATGTTGCATGTTTTCCTTGCAGGATTGTTCAATTCATGCAAAAATTCCTTTTCATTTGATGCATCTTTTTACTAATCGTTTGGAGGATGGTTGCGTGTATAGGCTATATGGTTTTGAGGTTCTTGTATACGACTCATGGTATCGTCCGTTGAAACGTGATTGCTATGTTAAGTTTATGCGATCTACGTCAATTAGTCCATCAAGAGTTCAACCGAGCTTATTTAGACGTCATGTTTTTGAGCCGATGCCTTTTAACATGCTTGGATCACGCTTGAAGAATGACATATATCTAACAGGTTTAGTTGTTGTTTTTCTCTTTTCGTCTTCATGTCTATATATAATTATATTTTTTATGTAGAAGATGTGGGTGTTCTTCGTGTGTGGGGTTATCTTGATACTGATTTGCGGTCTTCACAATCAAATAATCGGGAAGTACGACGAATTGTTTTATCCGATGAAGTGTAAGTTTTTTAGATTGTTTTTGTGGCGCATTCTATGTTTTTTATTTTTTTTGTTTTTGCTTATTTTGGAATGGTTGTGTTTTTTTATTAAATATAGTGGTAATAATCTCAATGCTTCTATATGGGGCCAACTTGCACTTAAGTATACTGATGAGGACATGAGGCGCCATGCCACTAATACAGTTGTTGTTGTATTAACATCTTGCAAGGTTCGATTGTTTGAAGGTATGTGTAATGTAATAGATGAAATATTTGTATGTATATTTTTAATATATATACTTGATCCATTGGTGTTTTTTTTTTTGGTTAGGTGCTCCTTGTGTGATGTCAACAGTTGCATCTCAATTATATATTAACTTGTCATCACCAGTTTGTGAGGTCTTCAAGACAATGTATATTATTCCTTGTATTAAAGCTTATTTATGTTTCAAAGCATTGTATGTTTTAATGCAACTTATTTTACGTCCTTTGAAGGTTACCGGTGCCTGTTTTATTTAAAGCTAACACACCACAAAATGAAGACTCGCAAGTTGTTAGTATTGCTGATGTTTATCGATCTATTTAGGCAGGAGTTTATAAGGTATCGGCTTTTAACCTATCTTATATCTTTTGTTTTTGGTGTAGATCAATTATTTTTAATAATGTTTAACTTGCTTTTACAATGTTTTTAATTGATACCATATATTTTTTGCTTTGCAGGGGACATTTTATAACATCTTTGGTACTATAGTTGATGTTGATTTGTTTAATGATTGGAAGTATGTTAAATGTTCTAAATGTCGAAAGAAGGTGCGGTTCATGGATGCTACCTATTATTGTGTATCATGTCAACAAAATGTTCTCAATCTCCAGATAGCGTAAGTCTTTATATATTGTTGTGTTTTTATATTGTTCTCTTAATTATAAGATTTTGACAGTTTCAAGTTGGTTGTCCGCGTGGTTGATAATGATGTTGAGATGACGTGCGTTTTTTTTGATGATGTAGTGATTGCACTTATTGGGATTACTGCGGAGGAGTTGCTTTCTAAAAGTTTGTCTGAGGTTTAAACTAAATATTTCGTTAATATCTTATTTTATATGGATGAATGATTTGATTTATTTGCTAATGTTTGTCTATGTCAATAATAATGTTATTCTGTTTCTGCAGGGTGTTAATGATCTGTCACGGCCCCCGACCCGGTTTGACCCGTTTCCGGAGCCGCGGGACAGAAACCCCGTGATATTTGTTTAATTGAGTTTAGCAGCGGAAATTTTTAATATTAGGATCGTTGTAAAGCTAAAACTTTTCCCGATTATTTGTATTTCACAATTCGGGATAAAACCCCGATAATTTACAATACATAAGTTTAGTGATAAATCCTTATTTCAAAACATCTTTCTTTATTTTATACTGGGCCACTATTTTAAGCTTGAAATGCTCCTCAGCACTTTTCCTGATTTACAGCAGATTACCTGAAACATGTTTGAAAAAGATTTTGTCAGCGGGAAATACTGAGTGAATTATTCTAGTTACTGAAAATGACACATTTTATGATTATTCACAGTGTTAAGATCTTTTACGTATGTTTCTGATATCAACCAACTACCCACAGTATTTGTCACTCGACCGGATCTGTGACAGTGGTCATATCACCATTGGCTGCCCCAATGAATGACGTATGTCACATTTAGGCTCGCCCACCTAATGTGAAGGAAACAATAATAATAATATTGTGCACAATACCCCACATACTGGCTGTAATTTGGTGATTACATCAACTTAATCACTGGTATTATAATCTCGGAAAAATGAATTTGGAGTATTGTAAAATAGTTAACAACTCACAAACTGTGAGAAAAGAGTTTATAAAAGAAGAATAACTCACATTGCAGATTTAGTACTGACAGAATATGATTTTAGCCCTGTTAACCTAATTTCAACAATAATGCACACAAAACAGGGTTAGTGATCAATACAGCAGTTACGATAACTTACGAGATCAAATTCTCACAATGAATGACAAAGTGCAATACTTCAACTCATTTATCGAATTATCGACAAGCGACAAAGTATAATGCTTCAACTCATTTATCGAATTATCGACAAACGACAAAGCATAACCCAATGTGGGCGGCACTTAGACATTCTTTGGATATATTGATCCCGGAAAATGAATCGTAATAGCGATCGAGTAATTACCCTGTTCCGCGGCAGCGATTCGATATTAGTGTGTGTTTTCAGATTATTTCTATCATAACTCGAAGTGTATTTGGAATTTAAACGTCAAATCAACGCAGAAGTTCCAGTCCCACAACCTACTATTTATAGTTAGAAAATCACCCCCCTCGCGCCACGCGAGAGGTCCTCCTGTTCCTGTCGCGTGGCGTGACAGGCCCTAATCTACCCTAGGTTTGCTTCGTGTCCCAGTAGCTTGGCTGAGTAACTTGCACGAACTAATTTCATTTTTACAGCAAAATTGAAAGATAAACATCTACTAGGGTTTTAACCCCCCTAAGTTTTAGGGGCCCTGATCCTGATTCTGATTGTTTCGAAAACTTTAGGGTTAGTGCAGAATTACTTGGGTGTTTCAATTAGGGTTTCCTTATTGATTAATTATCATTCTAATTATTGATTTTAATAATAGTTGTTACATCCTCCCCACCTTAAGAAAAATCTCGTCCTCGAGATTCACTGAAATAGATGAGGATACTTGCGCTTCATCTCGGATTCCAGTTCCCAAGTGTATTCTGGTCCTCTCTTGGAATTCCATTTGACTTTCACCAATACGAGTCGCTTGTGTTTGAGAAACTTAATTTTCCTATCTTCTATTTGCAAAGGTTTCTCTATAAATTTCAGCTTCTCATTTACCTCTATGTCTTGAAGAGGTACTACCAGAGATTCGTCTGATAAACATTTCTTGAGATTGGATACATGAAATACATCATGTACTCCAGCTAGTTCTTCTAGTAGCTGTAAGCGATAAGCAACTGGTCCGATTCGTTGAATCACTGGAAATGGTCCAACATATCGGGGACTCAGTTTCCCTTTCTTACCGAATCTTACAACGCCTTTCCAAGGAGATACTTTCAGTAGTACTTTGTCTCCTATTTGGAATTCAAGTGGTTTGCGACGATTGTCGGCATAGCTCTTCTGGCGATCTCTGGCTGTTTTCAATCTTTCCTTGATTTGAGTTATCTTGTCTGTGGTTTCTTGCACAATTTCTGGACCTGATAATTGACTTTCTCCTATTTCCGCCCAACATACAGGTGTTCTGCATTTGCGTCCATACAGTGCCTCGAATGGAGCGGCTTCAATACTTGAGTGATAACTATTGTTATAGGAGAATTCAATTAATGGTAAATGGTTATCCCAATTACCTCTAAAGTCAATTACACATGCTCGGAGCATGTCTTCTAGAGTTTAGATCGTCCTTTCACTTTGTCCATCGGTTTGTGGATGATATGCGGTGCTTAAATTAAGTCGGGTCCCCATTGATGTTTGAAAACTTGTCCAAAATCGGGAAGTGAAACGACTATCTCTATCCGATATAATGGAGAGCGGGACTCCATGTAAAGATACTATTTCATCCACATACAGCTTGGCTAATCTTTCCATGCTAAAGGTTTCTTTTATTGGTAGAAAATGAGCTGATTTGGTTAATCGGTCCACAATTACCCAAATTGCATCATTCTCTTTTCTGGTTTTGGGTAACTTAGTAACAAAGTCCATTGTTATGAGTTCCCATTTCCATACAGACATTTCTAACTGTTGTAGTAAACCTGAGGGTTTCTGGTGTTCGGCTTTAACTTGTGAACAGGTTAAACACTTAGATACGTATTCAGCTATATCCTTTTTCATTCCTATCCACCAGAAATTCTTTCTTAAATCTTGGTACATTTTATTGTTTCCTGGGTGTATCGTATACCTAGATTTATGAGCTTCTTCTAAAATTTTCGTTCTTAAATTTCCTTGTTTAGGTACCCAAATTATGCTTTTGTGGAATTTCCAAATTCCATCATTTCCTTGTTCCAATTCTTTTAGGTAACCTTTCATTCCTTCGGCATCGTCCTTGACTGCTGTTTTCTGGATCTCCTTCACTTGTTCCCTTAAATCTACTTGTAGATTTATTCTAAGAGCACGGACTCGCCTTTGTTTTTCATGATACTTACGACTTAAGGCATCTGCTACTACGTTGGCCTTTCCTTCGTGATATTGAATATTACAGTCGTAATCACTCAAGACTTCCATCCATCTTCTTTGTCTCATGTTTAACTCTTTTTGCCCGAATATATACCTTAAACTCTTATGATCCGTATAAACAGTAAACTTACTTCCATACAGATGATGTCTCCAAATCTTAAGGGCAAAAACTATAGCTCCTAATTCTAAATCATGAGTCGTATAGTTTTCTTCGTGCTTTTTCAATTGTCTGGAGGCATACACAATTACCTTCTTGCGTTGCATTAATACACATCCGTATCCTAATTTTGAAGCATCGCAATATACTTCAAAATCTTCTGTTCCTTCTGGTAAGGCTAAGATTGGCGCATTGGTTAATTTCTGCTTTAGGATTCGGAAGGCTTCTTCTTGTTTTGGTCCCCATTCAAACTTAGTGGCTTTACAGGTTAGTTTAGTTAATGGTACAGCTATCTTGGAAAAATCCTTAATAAACCGTCTATAATAACCGGCTAAACCTATAAAACTTCTAATTTCCATTGCAGTTTGTGGAACTTTCCAGTTGGTAATGGCTTCGATCTTAGCGGGATCTACGTGTATACCTTCGTGATTCACCATGTGGCCTAAGAATTGCACTTCTTGTAGCCAAAATTCACACTTTGAGAATTTAGCATACAACTTTTCTTTTCTTAACAAAGTTAAGAGTGCATGCAAATGCTGACAATGTTCGGCTTGACTTTTGGAATAAATAAGTATATCGTCTATGAAAACAATTACAAATTTATCCAAATATGGTTTACAGATCCTGTTCATCATGTCCATGAATGCTGCGGGTGCATTAGTTAATCCAAAGGGCATGACTGTAAACTCATAATGTCCATACCTAGTCCTAAAAGCAGTTTTAGGTATGTCTTCTTCTTGAACTTTCAATTGATGATATCCGGATCTTAAGTCTATCTTAGAAAAATACCTAGCTCCTTGTAATTGATCGAAAAGATCATCAATCCTAGGTAATGGGTATCGATTCTTAATTGTAACCTTATTCAACTCTCTATAATCAATACACATTCTCATTGATCCATCTTTCTTTTTCACAAACAACACTGGTGCACCCCAAGGGGATGAACTAGGTTGTATAAATCCTTTGCTTAGTAATTCATCTAATTGTTTCTTTAATTCTAGCATTTCGGTAGGAGCTAATCGATAAGGTGCTTTGGCTATCGGTGTAGTTCCTGGAACTAGATGAATCCTAAATTCTACCTCTCTATCTGGTGGTAATCCAGGTAAACCTTCTGGAAATACATCTGGGTATTCTGAGACTACAGGGATTTCCTTGAGTTTCTTACCTTTAGTACAGATGATTACGGAAATCATATATACTATTCCTTGGTTTCGTTCATAATTAGCAACTTTCATTACTGATATGAACTTTAATGGCTTTCGAGGTTTATCTCCTGAAATCTTAATTACCTGTCCATTAGGTGCTTGAATTTCTATAGAGTTCCTATCACAAATGATTTGAGCATGGTTGGCTATTAACCAATCCATTCCTAACACAACATCGAACTCAGCTAATTTCATAGGCAATAGGTTTGCAACAAATTTATGACCTGAAAGTTCTATTTCTACTTTTTGCAAAACCTGATTGATTTTAACTGAATTCCCATCTGCAGTTTCGACTGTAAAAATCTGCCTAACGGTAGTTAATGGTAACTTAAGAGCTTGACAAAATGAAGTATTTATAAAACTTTGGTTTGCACCAGAGTCAAATAATACTTTTGCATAGACGTTGTGGACTAAGAACGTACCGGCGATCACATCCGGAATGAGTTCTGCTTCTTGAGTAGTCAGTTGGAAAGCTCTGGCATTCTTTTTAGTAGTTCCTTCAGCTGCCTTGGGTTTGTTGTCTACTGGGTTAACTAACTTAGGACATTCAGTTTTGAAATGGCCAGCTTCTCCACAATGGTAACAAATTACAGATTTCTTCCTGCAGTTTTCCTCACGATGTCCTGTTGTTTTGCAAAAATTGCAAATTCTATTGCATCTTCCAAAATGGCTCTTACGGCAAATTTTGCAAAATGGCACAGTTGCAGATCGTCCTGTCCCTCTCTTCTTGGAATTACTACTATTACCCATCCTAAATCCTTGGGTAATTCTCTGAGCTAGTTCCTTCTTCTTATCTTCGTCCCTTGTGCGTATCAGTTCATCCGTTAAGGTGTTAGCTAATTCTACTGCATCGTCAATAGTGCGAGGTCCCGCAGCTTTAACGATATTGCGAATTTCGCTAATTAATCCCCAAATATATCGAGAAATGAGTACCGGTTCTGGCGAAGCCAAGTTAGGTACCACTCTCGCATATTCGAAGAATGTCGAAGTATAACCACGACAATCTACCCCTGTCATTCGATGATTTAGGAACTTATTTGCCATTTGTTCCTTCTCATACTCAGGACAGAATTTTCTTTCAACAAGATTCTTAAATTCTTCCCAAGTCATAGCATAAGCCACTCGTCATCCTTTTGCCTGCAGCACTGTGTTCCACCATTCTAGTGCTCCTTCCTTAAACAGATTTGAGGCATACATGACTTGATCTTCTTCAGCACATTTACTTATTGCAATTACTGCTTCGGTTTTCTCTAACCATCGCAGTGTTGCAGTTGCTCCTTCGTTGCCTGCAAATTCAGCGGGTTTACAAGCAAGGAATTCTTTGAAAGTGCAACCAGGTGTTGCAGCCTTTCGTTTCTTAGGGCGCGGCGTGTGCTGAGATTCATTATCATGATTTATATGATCATTGCCCCCGTTTATACTATGACTGAAATTATCTTCGATAGTATGTTTACTAGGAACGATATGTTGCGGATTGTTTGGATTTTTCATAGCAGCAACGAACATTGGAATTGCATTGGCTATTCCTTGGGCAACCATATTTTCAATATCTTGTTTGGTCATATATTGATCTTCTGGGTGTTGCTCTGATTGATTAACTTCATTTACTGGTTCGTTATCATTATTTGCCATCTGATGATAATTTTATTAGGAGTAGTTAGCAATTAGCAATTTATACAAATAATTCAAACAATTTAAAGCACATAAAGCCAAAATTATCGATTTCTCGATTCCATTTCATATCAGTATAGTATGCATCAATACACACCGATATTTTACAAGGTTTTATTCATTATGTTACAACTGATTTCACTATTTACTTTTACTATTATACAAAGATAGTTTTACCACCTTCCTGTTTGTCATTCTAGAAACGGAGTTCCCTCTCGTCATACTTCCAGGCAATCTGTCCCCCTATTTCCCTAATTCTATTCCCTGCATCCATCAACTCTTCACCGAAATGGCGAAGTTCAGCCAGGTTTTCATTGCTCATTGGTGGATTAGGTAGGGGTTCTGGGTCGAACTGTGGAAGAAACGAGTAAGGGCTATTGACAATATTTTGAAATTGCCAATCGTTTGTCCACCATTCTTCCATTCCTACAGGTTGGTCATGGACTATTGGTTCAGTGATGGTTGGTGCAAAATTCATAGGGATTGGGTTTTCGATAGGATAGGTAAAAATACCCGGACTGGCAGGTTGCATAGTCTCACATTTTTCTAGTAAAATATCTATCTGCTCTTGAAAAGTAATTCTCTTGTTTTGATTAGAACTCTCTCCAACTTCTACCTAAGTTGTTCTAGACCCTTGCCCTATTTCTATTTCTATTTCTTGAGAATACTGATCAAACTGTTCCTCCATTTGCCTAGACTCATTATTGGCTTCAGTTTCCTGTTCTCGCTGATTAGGGTTTTCCTGGATTATAATCGCCTTTCCTTTCTCTAAAGGTTTACGAATTTTAGGAGGTTTTGTAACTGACTTTTTCTTACGTATACGGCTTCCCCACACATAATTTTTCTTTTTCTTTCTTTTTGGTTTGGTCAATGATGGAGTAGGAGATTTTATAGGTTGGTCCACATCAGCAACATATCCCGTAAATTCATGAGAAACTTCTATATTCACTGGATACAGATTGAGGTTCTGAAAAGCTTCAGATATCTCGTTCATGCTGTGTAGCATATATGCAAAATGCACAAAATATCAAGTTAAAACTTTGGAGCAAAGTTTAACAAATAACATGGAAGTTTTATTGTACACTATTTGTACTAAATACAAGGAAACACATACTCAGTTTTATTTATTTACTTACTGAGAAATACTAGTACTATATTCAGAGTACTTTAAAGATTTGCATTTTCTGCTACAGTAGCTAGCATATATAAATTTGCCCATTTTTCATCTAACTTATCTTCCCAAGGTGATTTATTGATTAAATCCTGGGTTTCCTTTTTAATCTTCTTTTCTCGGATTTGCTCCTTACTTTTCTTAATAATCATACTCCTTTTTCTAGGAGATAATGGATTCTCATACTGTGCTTTACGCACAAATATTCCTTCCTCAGGAATCGTAGGGAGCTTTGAAAATTTAGTTTTGGATGAACTTCCCTCTTCGTAAATTGATCTATCTAATTTAAGATAGATATTTTGCAACTTCTGCTTACCCATACTGTAACTAACAAATAATCAGTTAAAAGCACATAACACATAATTACATAATAGTAATCAGGAAAATTAAGTATCGTTTAAATACTTAATTAGCTTAACTTAGTGGCTCTGATACCACCTTGTTTCTGTCACGGCCCCCGACCCGGTTTGACCCGTTTCCGGAGCCGCGGGACAGAAACCCCGTGATATTTGTTTAATTGAGTTTAGCAGCGGAAATTTTTAATATTAGGATCGTTGTAAAGCTAAAACTTTTCCCGATTATTTGTATTTCACAATTCGGGATAAAACCCCGATAATTTACAATACATAAGTTTAGTGATAAATCCTTATTTCAAAACATCTTTCTTTATTTTATACTGGGCCACTATTTTAAGCTTGAAATGCTCCTCAGCACTTTTCCTGATTTACAGCAGATTACCTGAAACATGTTTGAAAAAGATTTTGTCAGCGGGAAATACTGAGTGAATTATTCTAGTTACTGAAAATGACACATTTTATGATTATTCACAGTGTTAAGATCTTTTACGTATGTTTCTGATATCAACCAACTACCCACAGTATTTGTCACTCGACCGGATCTGTGACAGTGGTCATATCACCATTGGCTGCCCCAATGAATGACGTATGTCACATTTAGGCTCGCCCACCTAATGTGAAGGAAACAATAATAATAATATTGTGCACAATACCCCACATACTGGCTGTAATTTGGTGATTACATCAACTTAATCACTGGTATTATAATCTCGGAAAAATGAATTTGGAGTATTGTAAAATAGTTAACAACTCACAAACTGTGAGAAAAGAGTTTATAAAAGAAGAATAACTCACATTGCAGATTTAGTACTGACAGAATATGATTTTAGCCCTGTTAACCTAATTTCAACAATAATGCACACAAAACAGGGTTAGTGATCAATACAGCAGTTACGATAACTTACGAGATCAAATTCTCACAATGAATGACAAAGTGCAATACTTCAACTCATTTATCGAATTATCGACAAACGACAAAGTATAATGCTTCAACTCATTTATCGAATTATCGACAAATGACAAAGCATAACCCAATGTGGGCGGCACTTAGACATTCTTTGGATATATTGATCCCGGAAAATGAATCGTAATAGCGATCGAGTAATTACCCTGTTCCGCGGCAGCGATTCGATATTAGTGTGTGTTTTCAGATTATTTCTATCATAACTCGAAGTGTATTTGGAATTTAAACGTCAAATCAACGCAGAAGTTCCAGTCCCACAGCCTACTATTTATAGTTAGAAAATCACCCCCCTCGCGCCACGCGAGAGGTCCTCCTGTTCCTGTCGCGTGGCGCGACAGGCCCTAATCTACCCTAGGTTTGCTTCGTGTCCCAGTAGCTTGGCTGAGTGTCACACCCCAAATTTTCCACGTGTCACCGGTGGGCCCGGTGGGGAGTATAGTGACGTAGTTGGCATCATCATAGACAAACAACACAATATATAAATGCACAGCGGAAGCAAAAGATAAATATATTACATTCCGAATATACGGTAATATCAAGTATTACAACGGAAAGTAGAGGATCCACAGGCGGATCAAAAAAAGAAAACTGTTCAATAGACTTTAGGCATCTAGAACTTGCAAGATTTCCTTAGTGACGCCCTGAGCTCCCAGCCAATTACGCATGGTACCTGTCACTTAACCTTTTGGAAAATACGTCAGTTTACACTGGTAAATACAATTAACTGACTCATTTTGGAAAAAGAGTTTGAAAAGTGATTCGAGTGCAAACGGCACAAAATATCTTGACACATTGATTAAAATGCCCAGAGGCAAAATTAATCTTTATACTTGGGACAATTTTATTAATAAAAATCTTGTATCCGATTTACATGGTTGTCCAACATTTAGGGCCGGTGATTATACAATACAAGCCGGACAAGATTAATCGACACACCACGAATATAATCTCACAAGAAGATAATCTCACGAGTGAGTATACGTTATACATATGCAACAGGAGGTGTTCTGCCTACACCTTGTGCTTACGTCGTGGCCATTCACTTTTTAAAATGAGCCAAGGATATCCAGGACACGGTCATTAACCCCCAATGTTATTTGTTATCAATCAACACAGATTAAAACGGGATTATGCAATTTAATCATCTCCGATTAAACAGTTTCTACACCCGACCAAGCGGTATTTTTATAATACCGTATCCCAAGCCCGTATAAGGGAAAATAAGTTAAAAGTATTTACCTGAGCTAGCTCCTGTCTTAAATAGCAAGAATAATAACTCAGCCGTATTCCTAAGTAAGCGTAGGTACAATTTACCGGAGAGCTCTAGTCTGGAACGATGGTATAAATAACCAATTAGAATACTAACGGGTCTTTATTTAAGCCTAAGCTTAGACCGGTTAGTTTTAAGGAAATATGCGGTTCAAGCGCACGATTAAGCGAAGACCGGATAGAACGTGATTTAGACCCGACAAGTTTGAATGCTTGTATAATATGGGTATACTAAATACATTCTGGATTTTGAGATAAAAATGATAACGTTTGACCCGTTTCGGTCAATTTACGCAAACTAGTTACGTAAACCGAACCGAACGCAAAAAGGGCGTTACGGGTAGTCAAATGAGTCAAATGCAAGTTCCCTGAGATAATATGCTTTAAATATGATATAATATCAGTAAGTTATGTTCTATATTGCCCGGAATAATTCTAAACTCAATTTATGCCTTATAAGGGCATTTTGGTCATTTAAAAGATTATAAAAGAGTCAAATTAGAAATCTGAGTTTCGGGTCTGGTTTATACCGTAAATATACTTCATTTAACATATTATAACAGTAGGGTATGACCCATATACCACACTTAACATTTAAAATCAAACTATGCACCGTAGGGGTATTTTAGTAATTTCACAAGGGCTAAAAATGCTAAACTGGAAATTTGAGTTCATATACTTATACTTACTGTTATTATATGAAAATATAATAATTACATCAGTAGGTAAAAGTCTTTTATGTTAAAAATAAGCATAACGCTTACTATGCGTTAAAAACGCTAAAAATGCGATTTAAAGGCGTTTCCGGGTTTTCAAAGGAAAGCTGAGATTTTTATATTTCCAGAACACTTAAAATACTTTATTCAACAAATAAAAACAGTAGGAAAAGGTTTCGGGTCAAAAGAATGTATAAAACTCATTTTATGGCTTAAACGGTCAAAACGACATAACCCGAAATAACTAAGCGATCTAAGATCCGTTCAGCCAAAAATTAATTAAAAATCATCAAAAATCCCAAAATATTATAATACATCAGTGGGTAAAAATTTTTGTATCAAAACGTGGCCAGAAATAGGTTATACGCGAAAAGGGCCGTTTATGTAACTTAAGGACATAGTTTTACGCTAATGGTCATAACTCAAAATCTGAACCACCAACTGATCCGAAATCTTCGGTGCAAGTTTATATATTAGAAATAAAGATTTCTACTCTTTCACTTTTCCAAAAATCACGTTTTATATCAAAAAGGGCAAATTAGTCAACTTTAAGCATAAATCGGAAACATGCATTCGAATCGGCTAAGCATAGACTCAATCAACAAAAATTCCAGAAAGTTTTACCAAAATAAAAATGGTCAAAAATACTCTCCAATACAGATCTCAACCATGCATGTACGAATCCGAATCGATAGTCTACGAAATAGTCGTTTTATAAGACTTTCGGTTCCGATTCGTATTTATACTATAGATTGTCGAGTTGATGATGATAAAACTCATTCTTATATGTATTACAAGTTATTTATGATGATCAAATAGATTGCATGTCTATTATATTAACATTCAAGCTTATTTTCGCAAAAATCACTTCTGTTGACTTTTTAGAATCACGTTTGACTCGACAATTAACATGCATTTAGTGGGAATCAGATAATACCCTTTTGAGGGTTTGTCCCCCACATAATTACCAACATATTTGTGGTTTTAATTCGAGAAATGACTGAGAGAAATTCGTTTAATCAAAAAGTCAAAGCGTAAGAACAACCAGTTTGACTTTTACTAATAATCTATGAAAGAACGAATTAAAGATTGAATTGGAAGCTTACAAAGGTCCTATAGATGCTTAGTTACTACTAGGAATCGGCCTTGATGTTCAGAAATGCTCCAGGAAGTTGTCTTGAGAGTTTTACAAGTTGGATGTTCTTGATCACAATGTATGAGCTCAAAGAAATGAGCTTTTGATCTTGTTTTATGGATGAAATCAGAGGTTATAGAGAGCTTACTATTGTCCTAGGCATGCAAGGGATTTAATTGGTGCAAAAGGAGGTGTTGCAAGCTGTTATACACTCACCAAACTGACCCAAAGTGCAAAATTCGCATTTTTCTGTTACTGGGGGTCTCACGCGGCCCGCTTGGGGTTGCCAGGCGGGCCGCCTGGCTTTGTCTGATCCCCAAAACTTTGTTAAATGTTGCAGTTTGGTCCCTGCACTTTGGTTACGAGGTTTTGGCAACTTTTCTTGACTCGTAAACCCCCAAAATTGGTTTCTAGGAACCTTGGGACATTTACCAACATGGTAATGTCCTCGGATAACTTTGCGCTCAACCGAAAAGCCATGAAATTCGACGTTGACGCTTTTAGTCCCTTAAGTACGGTTTTGGCCATAACTCTCTCATACGTTGACGAAACTTCATGAAATTTTTACCACATATTCTAGTGAGTATATTTTAGCTTTACAAAGCTTCGGGTCTGCCAAAAGTTCACTCAGAGGTATAAATTGAACATGTTGACACTTTTGGCCCCTATAGTTTACAATACTTCACTTTTGTGCAATTTCCGCGTCGTATGACCCATGAACCATCCGTTTAAGGTTATAAACATTATGTTGGGTTATCTTAGAGTCTATTTATCCATTATTGACACTTTGGACCCTTACGTTCCATAGTTTTCACTGTTTGTCACTTTTAGTCCCTATAAAGTATGTTTTCATATACCGGAACCATATGACACGTGTCAAGACATTATTGGGCGAAATTTTTCGAGGTGTTACATCCTCACCCCCTTAAAAGAAATCTCGTCCCCGAGATTTACTGAAACAAATGGGGATATTTTTCTTTCATCGTGGATTTCACTTCCCACGTGTATTCGGGTCCTCTACGGGCATCCCACTTGACCTTAACAATAGGCACATGCTTCCTTCGAAGCTTCTTCACCTGTCGATCCACAATCGACAAAGGTTTTTCCACAAACTTTAGACTCTCGTCTATGTGTATATCTGTATGCAGTATCACCAGTGATTCGTCAGCGAAACACTTCTTCAAATTACAGATGTGGGACTCATTACGAATAGCGCTAAGTCCTCCAGGCAAGTTTAACTTATAAGAAACTGCCCCGACACGTTCGATTATCTCGAAAGGTCCTTCGTATCTCGGGCTTAGCTTGCCTTTCTTTCCAAATCGCATCACACCTTTCCAAGGTGATAACTTAAGTAACACTTTTTCACCTACTTCGACGTGAAAATCTTTGCGCCTTGGATTCGCATTCGATACGGGTTTATCATTATATCACAAGTCTTCCCACCGTTATGTGATAGTGCTTCTTGACTTATTGGCGAAACATATCCCTTAATCCTTAGGGTGTAATACATTGCGAGTTCCACCAAGCTCTTTAAATAGGCTTTTAGCTCATAAGTTATATGATCTATGATACATTCGATTCCTTCGAATGATTTTTATATATAATCGGAGCTTAACTAGCCTGATACTTATTAATTTGGCACACCCTTCCAGAGTGATGTCTTTGATGAACCTTATTTCTTAACAAGGACTTAGGAAGGTTGCTATTTTCACAACTCTTTTGACTTTTCTGCCAAAACCGGCAATCTTACAGATGATCATGGATTTTCCTGATCTTATTTGTTGTTTCCAAGGCAACTATCCGACCGGATGATTGGACTTACCAATCTTCTATGTATCAATAGATAATTAACATTCCATCTAAGCAAGGTCTCCAAAGGAGTAGCCTTGATACTTATACATCACTATTATAGAAATGCTTATCTTAATGAGAGATGGTTCTTCCAACCATTACTTAAAACTAGTCTTAAGGGATAGTTAATTCTCTCAGTTAGTCGAACAATCGACGATCCTGGGCAGCTGATGGAAATTCTTAATTGTTGCCTAATTTGGGTTGTGGTATTCAATGCATAAGCAGAATGAACCTTCTTTCTTAATTAACAATACCGATTTCTTCAGGATATCGAGTTAGGCTATATGAATCCTTTATTTTAAAACTTACTTACTCGAGGTTTCGATTCTTCCAATGATGGTACTAGCTACCTTGAAGGTTTCATAATAGAATAACCCGAAATGGGATATAGATCTTAACTCTACAAAACTCTCAAGAGGTGAACATGGTAATTCTTATAAGGAAGCTAATTATGACACATAAAGATGTCAGAGATTTCCGTACTCTCAGGCTTTGGCTCATCTGTCGCTGTCGGTGTCAGATAATGACACATTCCTTTTACCATTGCAAAGATGCCCTAAGTAGAGATACTTATAAGGACATTTTTATATTGGATATCTTCTTTGAATACTACTAGTCGACTTTAGTACTATATGACTATTGGGATATCTTCGAGGATCCCATGCATTAAACCTCCATACTGATCAGGCATGGAAGCAATCTATGGGACACACTAGGATACGCAAATCCTCATATGGCACTTTTATCAAACATAGTTTGGCATTCGCAGGCGATATAAAACAATGACAAGAAAAAGAGAAAAAAAAAGTAATGATTAAAATAACATATGTTGTCGTATTCTATGCGAAGAAAGAGTACTCTTAGATCTTTCGGAAGGATCCCTTGCCGATATGAGAAGAATTGGTTACTAAGGTTTCCTTGGTAATTTATACCTTGTGGCTAATATAAGGTTTACTAAGCTTATGGTTTATGAAGGATTTACTGGCATCCGAACCAAAATAAAACTCTTAGCATTTAAATTACTGATAAAACGACAAGGAATTGTACCTGATGTCATTATTTATGGCCAGCTTAGGCATCTTAAGCGCTTTCAATTTTTGGCTTTACTTCCTCTGCCGCATTTCCTTTGGACATATTTAGGGCACGTAGTCTTGATGTGGCCTTTCTCATTACAGCCAAAACAAACTGCATTCTTCATGTCCTTACAGTCCAATGCTTTATGTCTCTTAGACTTGCAGATCCCACAAGCCCTGGGCTGTGATTTGGATCTTAGTTCGAACCTGCATTTCCCATAATGGCGCTTCTTGCAGGTCTCACATACTGGTTTCTTGTCAGACTTTTGTTTGTTCTTTTTCTTAGAACTCTGGGAGTTATCTACCTCCCTTTTCCTTTTTAGTTCATCCTTTGCATCCGAGGCATGAACGAGATCCTCATCAAGAGCAAGGAAATGTGGTCCTAGATAAAACTTGGACCGAGCAGCATGGGGCTCCTTTAACTTTTTCACAGCCTTCTTTACAGCTTTTCCAACGGCTGCGTCTATCATAGTTTGAAGAACATCTTTGGAAATTCTAAGGTTTACAATTTCAGCATCACTAGCATGTGTCGCGTCATCAATGGCGCGATTGACTGTTATCTTACCCGAGTTTGCCATACTCGATATTGGTTCCTAATACCAATAAAACAATTTCTTAGTTGAAATCCAACAACTGCTATTTTTCACTCTGATGGCCTTAATATATACTAACCATGGTGTCAATCACCTATACAGGCTATTATAGCACTAACATTCTTAATGAACGTTATTTAAAATATATTAATATTACTTAGCCTAGGTCGCAAAAGACCATCAATGGCATTAAAGGTTTGGACCTAGTCCATTACCTTTTTGACACAGGATCAAAACGTCACATCTGTCTTTATTATATTAAAGAATTTAGGTAGCTTGAAAGCTTGCCATAGGAATATCAGAAAAGAGTGATTCCTATTTAGATATAAAATATCCATCTAAGGTTTGTTGAAGCATTTTCTAAAGTATCATCGGCCAGTTCCTTCTTCGTATAAAATGACCGAAGTCCTACTAAGACGAAGACAACAGTTCTCAACAGTGATCGTTCAGTATTGAATCACATGTGTCAGTATCAATTAAATTTCTGCATAAACTGCTTGATAAGGAAAAGTACCTGCTATATAGTTATCCTTCCTAGCATTCATCCGGAAGACTCATGCATTTGATTTTCCTGGCCTCTCAGGCTTCTTTATAAGCTTTGGGCAGTTGGTTTTGATGTGCCCTTCCTCGTTACAGTTGTAGCATGTGGCGTTCTTTAACCCCTTGCAATCTAAGGTTTTGTGGCCTTTGGTCTTGCAAATTCCACACAATTTAGCGCGTGGGTCTATTGTACATTTTCCAAAATGCTGCTTTTTGCAGTTATTGCATTTGGGTCTGTTATCAGGCTGACTCGAGTTCCTCCTCAACTCGGAATCTTTCCCATGCTCCGAGCTTCCCTTCTTCTTCTTGTTCGTTTGATGAGAGTTTTCCTCCTCTCTTTCTCTTCTTCTCTCGCCAGAAGCCTTAACAGACTTAAGTCTGATTGCATCTAAGGTGAGAGATAAGGATAAGTCCACCGCGGACCTATATGTGGTTGGCCTAGATGCTTTAACATTCCCTTTTATCTCTGGTGCTAGACCTCCAATGAAACGCGCTATGCGTTTAGGTTCAGGGGTGACTAGATAAGGAACTAGGCGGGACATAGTGTTGAAACTTGTCACATATGCCGGACAATTCAAATCTTCCATGACCAAAGTCAAGAAGTCTGATTCTATCTTTTCTACTTCATGCTGAGGGCAATAGTTTTCCTTGACTAAAGCAACAAATTGTCCCCAAGATAAGTTGTAGAGTAGAACTTTCCCCGTGGCTTGGAGCAATGATCTCCACCATGCCAACGCTTCTCCTTTAAATGATTGTGAAACAAATTTCACAACATCTTGCTCCGCACAACCGCTGATGTCAACAACAGCGTCCATCTCATCGAGCCATGTCATGCAATCGATGGCCCCATTTTCTCCTGTAAAGTCTCTGGGCTTGCAGGAGACAAAATATTTATATGAACAGGTCTTAACTGGTGCCTCTTGATGAAACACAACTTGTCTAGACGGAATACTCCTTTGATTTGACAAGTCATGATCATCGTCCTCCCTTGACTCATGTGCTTCAGGAGGGGGCTTACTACGAGCCATAGATAGAGTCTTGGAGTGGGTATCATTTGATTCATCATTCTGTCGATCAAGAGCTCGAGTAACAGCATAATCTATTATTGCCTGCAGTTCTGCTCCAGTTACATTAATTTCGGTAGTATCATTGCTCTCCTTCAAACGACTGTTAACTTCATCTAATCCAGCCATGTAGCTTGATTGCTACATAATTATTAACAATGATTTATTCAGAGATTATTATGGAATCATCATCTTTGACGATTTATCAACCATGGTAATATAAGCCATATTGGTTAACTTGTTAGTTATTAGTATTTTCCATTATAATTTTATCCTAGTTATAAAACATTAAGGATATTAAAGTGGCGCATAAAGCCTAGTCACAAGGACAGTTCTAAATTTTGGTAAGCCATGATTTCAGAGAATCGAGGCATTTAAGGTTCGAACCACGTTCATTACCTTCTATTGACAGGGAGTTGTAGACTTCAACTGTCTTTTGTCCTTTAGGACAATAGGCATAGCCCGTGGGCGTTCCCCTTCTGAGGGATGGTTATAATATGATCATCTTCTCAGATGTTATTAGTCGAGATCGTATGGATCCTACCGACTATTATGCTTGGACCTGGTCCAACACTTTTAGACAGGAGGTCAAAGACCACCACTGTCGTTGTCTTATCGGACAACAAGTTTAGCCCGGAGGCACTTCATCACTATCGGATGTTTATAATGTGATCATCTTATAGGATGACACAAGCCATGATTTCTAAATCACTAGGCTAGATAAGAAAATTGGAAGAATCCAATATATGTTTGATTGTTGTGATTTATCGAATCACATTTGTCAGGAGTGCTAACACGTTCTTAGGCGTTAACAAGGATCTGAATCCCTTGGGTAGGTTTCACCATCTTGGCCGCGTAGGCTAGATTTCACCTTTAAGATTCTTTTTAAAAATGCCTACTGGCAGGGAAGGAAGGATATTTATTTTATTCAGGATTTTATCATAAATCCTAATTTATAAGTTAATAATAGCACAAATGGCCTAGTCGCGTAGACAAGTTAATTTATAAGCCATGATCGTCTGGGATCGAGGCATTTAGTAATAGCACAAAAGGCTTAGTCACGCGGACAAGTTTAATTTATAAGCCATGATCGTCTGGGATCAAGGCATTTAGTAATAGCACAAAAGGCTTAGTCACGCGGACAAGTTTAATTTATAAGCCATGATCGTCTGGGATCAAGGCATTTAGTAGTAGCACAAAAGGCTTAGTCACGCGGACAAGTTTAATTTATAAGCCATGATCGTCTGGGATCGAGGCATTTAGGTGTGAATCAAAGTTCATTACCTTTTCTTGACAGGGAGTCATAGACCACCACTGCCTTCTGTCTTATATGACAATTAGTATGGCCCGTAGGCGCTACATCACTATTGGATGTTTAATAAGTTTGGCCCGCAGGCACTACATCACTAATGGATGTTTAATAAGTTTGGCCCGTAGGCACTACATCACTAATGGATGTTTTAAATAAGTTTGGCCCGAAGGCATTAAAAGATAATTATGTCCTTATAAGGACTAATAAGGAAAACGATTTTCAGTAAAAGGAGTTTCTTCTTCATCTTATTTCTGAATGCTTTCTCCTTGGATGTTCGTTCCATTTTAGCCGCGGTACGAGACTCAGCATCTCGGGCTCCGGTGTGGAGAACTCCTATTACGGCTTCTTCGCTTGGCGACGTATCCAATATAAATAATCGGAAGCAGTAAATTCCAGATTAGAATCGGGAGTATTCCTATGTTAAGTCTAGACTCAAGTATGTGCAATTGTGTCACTGAGATTAAACACATTAGGATAGTGTTTAATTCACTCAATGTTGGCTCTGATACCAACCTGTCACACCCCAAATTTTCCACGTGTCACCGGTGGGCCCGGTGGGGAGTATAGTGACGTAGTTGGCATCATCATAGACAAACAACACAATATATAAATGCACAGCGGAAGCAAAAGATAAATATATTACATTCCGAATATACGGTAATATCAAGTATTACAACGGAAAGTAGAGGATCCACAGGCGGATCAAAAAAAGAAAACTGTTCAATAGACTTTAGGCATCTAGAACTTGCAAGATTTCCTTAGTGACGCCCTGAGCTCCCAGCCAATTACGCATGGTACCTGTCACTTAACCTTTTGGAAAATACGTCAGTTTACACTGGTAAATACAATTAACTGACTCATTTTGGAAAAAGAGTTTGAAAAGTGATTCGAGTGCAAACGGCACAAAATATCTTGACACATTGATTAAAATGCCCAGAGGCAAAATTAATCTTTATACTTGGGACAATTTTATTAATAAAAATCTTGTATCCGATTTACATGGTTGTCCAACATTTAGGGCCGGTGATTATACAATACAAGCCGGACAAGATTAATCGACACACCACGAATATAATCTCACAAGAAGATAATCTCACGAGTGAGTATACGTTATACATATGCAACAGGAGGTGTTCTGCCTACACCTTGTGCTTACGTCGTGGCCATTCACTTTTTAAAATGAGCCAAGGATATCCAGGACACGGTCATTAACCCCCAATGTTATTTGTTATCAATCAACACAGATTAAAACGGGATTATGCAATTTAATCATCTCCGATTAAACAGTTTCTACACCCGACCAAGCGGTATTTTTATAATACCGTATCCCAAGCCCGTATAAGGGAAAATAAGTTAAAAGTATTTACCTGAGCTAGCTCCTGTCTTAAATAGCAAGAATAATAACTCAGCCGTATTCCTAAGTAAGCGTAGGTACAATTTACCGGAGAGCTCTAGTCTGGAACGATGGTATAAATAACCAATTAGAATACTAACGGGTCTTTATTTAAGCCTAAGCTTAGACCGGTTAGTTTTAAGGAAATATGCGGTTCAAGCGCACGATTAAGCGAAGACCGGATAGAACGTGATTTAGACCCGACAAGTTTGAATGCTTGTATAATATGGGTATACTAAATACATTCTGGATTTTGAGATAAAAATGATAACGTTTGACCCGTTTCGGTCAATTTACGCAAACTAGTTACGTAAACCGAACCGAACGCAAAAAGGGCGTTACGGGTAGTCAAATGAGTCAAATGCAAGTTCCCTGAGATAATATGCTTTAAATATGATATAATATCAGTAAGTTATGTTCTATATTGCCCGGAATAATTCTAAACTCAATTTATGCCTTATAAGGGCATTTTGGTCATTTAAAAGATTATAAAAGAGTCAAATTAGAAATCTGAGTTTCGGGTCTGGTTTATACCGTAAATATACTTCATTTAACATATTATAACAGTAGGGTATGACCCATATACCACACTTAACATTTAAAATCAAACTATGCACCGTAGGGGTATTTTAGTAATTTCACAAGGGCTAAAAATGCTAAACTGGAAATTTGAGTTCATATACTTATACTTACTGTTATTATATGAAAATATAATAATTACATCAGTAGGTAAAAGTCTTTTATGTTAAAAATAAGCATAACGCTTACTATGCGTTAAAAACGCTAAAAATGCGATTTAAAGGCGTTTCCGGGTTTTCAAAGGAAAGCTGAGATTTTTATATTTCCAGAACACTTAAAATACTTTATTCAACAAATAAAAACAGTAGGAAAAGGTTTCGGGTCAAAAGAATGTATAAAACTCATTTTATGGCTTAAACGGTCAAAACCGACATAACCCGAAATAACTAAGCGATCTAAGATCCGTTCAGCCAAAAATTAATTAAAAATCATCAAAAATCCCAAAATATTATAATACATCAGTGGGTAAAAATTTTTGTATCAAAACGTGGCCAGAAATAGGTTATACGCGAAAAGGGCCGTTTATGTAACTTAAGGACATAGTTTTACGCTAATGGTCATAACTCAAAATCTGAACCACCAACTGATCCGAAATCTTCGGTGCAAGTTTATATATTAGAAATAAAGATTTCTACTCTTTCACTTTTCCAAAAATCACGTTTTATATCAAAAAGGGCAAATTAGTCAACTTTAAGCATAAATCGGAAACATGCATTCGAATCGGCTAAGCATAGACTCAATCAACAAAAATTCCAGAAAGTTTTACCAAAATAAAAATGGTCAAAAATACTCTCCAATACAGATCTCAACCATGCATGTACGAATCCGAATCGATAGTCTACGAAATAGTCGTTTTATAAGACTTTCGGTTCCGATTCGTATTTATACTATAGATTGTCGAGTTGATGATGATAAAACTCATTCTTATATGTATTACAAGTTATTTATGATGATCAAACAGATTGCATGTCTATTATATTAACATTCAAGCTTATTTTCGCAAAAATCACTTCTGTTGACTTTTTAGAATCACGTTTGACTCGACAATTAACATGCATTTAGTGGGAATCAGATAATACCCTTTTGAGGGTTTGTCCCCCACATAATTACCAACATATTTGTGGTTTTAATTCGAGAAATGACTGAGAGAAATTCGTTTAATCAAAAAGTCAAAGCGTAAGAACAACCAGTTTGACTTTTACTAATAATCTATGAAAGAACGAATTAAAGATTGAATTGGAAGCTTACAAAGGTCCTATAGATGCTTAGTTACTACTAGGAATCGGCCTTGATGTTCAGAAATGCTCCAGGAAGTTGTCTTGAGAGTTTTACAAGTTGGATGTTCTTGATCACAAATGAGCTTTTGATCTTGTTTTATGGATGAAATCAGAGGTTATAGAGAGCTTACTATTGTCCTAGGCATGCAAGGGATTTAATTGGTGCAAAAGGAGGTGTTGCAAGCTGTTATACACTCACCAAACTGACCCAAAGTGCAAAATTCGCATTTTTCTGTTACTGGGGGTCTCACGCGGCCCGCTTGGGGTTGCCAGGCGGGCCGCCTGGCTTTGTCTGATCCCCAAAACTTTGTTAAATGTTGCAGTTTGGTCCCTGCACTTTGGTTACGAGGTTTTGGCAACTTTTCTTGACTCGTAAACCCCCAAACTTGGTTTCTAGGAACCTTGGGACATTTACCAACATGGTAATGTCCTCAGATAACTTTGCGCTCAACCGAAAAGCCATGAAATTCGACGTTGACGCTTTTAGTCCCTTAAGTACGGTTTTGGCCATAACTCTCTCATACGTTGACGAAACTTCATGAAATTTTTACCACATATTCTAGTGAGTATATTTTAGCTTTACAAAGCTTCGGGTCTGCCAAAAGTTCACTCAGAGGTATAAATTGAACATGTTGACACTTTTGGCCCCTATAGTTTACAATACTTCACTTTTGTGCAATTTCCGCATCGTATGACCCATGAACCATCCGTTTAAGGTTATAAACATTATGTTGGGTTATCTTAGAGTCTATTTATCCATTATTGACACTTTGGACCCTTACGTTCCATAGTTTTCACTGTTTGTCACTTTTAGTCCCTATAAAGTATGTTTTCATATACCGGAACCTTATGACACGTGTCAAGACATTATTGGGCGAAATTTTTCGAGGTGTTACATCCTCACCCCCTTAAAAGAAATCTCGTCCCCGAGATTTACTGAAACAAATGGGGATATTTTTCTTTCATCGTGGATTTCACTTCCCACGTGTATTCGGGTCCTCTACGGGCATCCCACTTGACCTTAACAATAGGCACATGCTTCCTTCGAAGCTTCTTCACCTGTCGATCCACAATCGACAAAGGTTTTTCCACAAACTTTAGACTCTCGTCTATGTGTATATCTGTATGCAGTATCACCAGTGATTCGTCAGCGAAACACTTCTTCAAATTACAGATGTGGGACTCATTACGAATAGCGCTAAGTCCTCCAGGCAAGTTTAACTTATAAGAAACTGCCCCGACACGTTCGATTATCTCGAAAGGTCCTTCGTATCTCGGGCTTAGCTTGCCTTTCTTTCCAAATCGCATCACACCTTTCCAAGGTGATAACTTAAGTAACACTTTTTCACCTACTTCGACGTGAAAATCTTTGCACCTTGGATTCGCATTCGATACGGGTTTATCATTATATCACAAGTCTTCCCACCGTTATGTGATAGTGCT
Source organism: Helianthus annuus (assembly GCF_002127325.2). Taxonomy (NCBI): domain Eukaryota; kingdom Viridiplantae; phylum Streptophyta; class Magnoliopsida; order Asterales; family Asteraceae; genus Helianthus; species Helianthus annuus. The sequence continues at coordinate 113,001,269 of NC_035446.2, forward strand.
TCTTGACTTATTGGCGAAACATATCCCTTAATCCTTAGGGTGTAATACATTGCGAGTTCCACCAAGCTCTTTAAATAGGCTTTTAGCTCATAAGTTATATGATCTATGATACATTCGATTCCTTCGAATGATTTTTATATATAATCGGAGCTTAACTAGCCTGATACTTATTAATTTGGCACACCCTTCCAGAGTGATGTCTTTGATGAACCTTATTTCTTAACAAGGACTTAGAAAGGTTGCTATTTTCACAACTCTTTTGACTTTTCTGCCAAAACCGGCAATCTTACAGATGATCATGGATTTTCCTGATCTTATTTGTTGTTTCCAAGGCAACTATCCGACCGGATGATTGGACTTACCAATCTTCTATGTATCAATAGATAATTAACATTCCATCTAAGCAAGGTCTCCAAAGGAGTAGCCTTGATACTTATACATCACTATTATACAAATGCTTATCTTAATGAGAGATGGTTCTTCCAACCATTACTTAAAACTAGTCTTAAGGGATAGTTAATTCTCTCAGTTAGTCGAACAATCGAAGATCCTGGGCAGCTGATGGAAATTCTTAATTGTTGCCTAATTTGGGTTGTGGTATTCAATGCATAAGCAGAATGAACCTTCTTTCTTAATTAACAATACCGATTTCTTCAGGATATCGAGTTAGGCTATATGAATCCTTTATTTTAAAACTTACTTACTCGAGGTTTCGATTCTTCCAATGATGGTACTAGCTACCTTGAAGGTTTCATAATAGAATAACCCGAAATGGGATATAGATCTTAACTCTACAAAACTCTCAAGAGGTGAACATGGTAATTCTTATAAGGAAGCTAATTATGACACATAAAGATGTCAGAGATTTCCGTACTCTCAGGCTTTGGCTCATCTGTCGCTGTCGGTGTCAGATAATGACACATTCCTTTTACCATTGCAAAGATGCCCTAAGTAGAGATACTTATAAGGACATTTTTATATTGGATATCTTCTTTGAATACTACTAGTCGACTTTAGTACTATATGACTATTGGGATATCTTCGGGGATCCCATGCATTAAACCTCCATACTGATCAGGCATGGAAGCAATCTATGGGACACACTAGGATACGCAAATCCTCATATGGCACTTTTATCAAACATAGTTTGGCATTCGCAGGCGATATAAAACAATGACAAGAAAAAGAGAAAAAAAAGTAATGATTAAAATAACATATGTTGTCGTATTCTATGCGAAGAAAGAGTACTCTTAGATCTTTCGGAAGGATCCCTTGCCGATATGAGAAGAATTGGTTACTAAGGTTTCCTTGGTAATTTATACCTTGTGGCTAATATAAGGTTTACTAAGCTTATGGTTTATGAAGGATTTACTGGCATCCGAACCAAAATAAAACTCTTAGCATTTAAATTACTGATAAAACGACAAGGAATTGTACCTGATGTCATTATTTATGGCCAGCTTAGGCATCTTAAGCGCTTTCAATTTTTGGCTTTACTTCCTCTGCCGCATTTCCTTTGACATATTTAGGGCACGTAGTCTTGATGTGGCCTTTCTCATTACAGCCAAAACAAACTGCATTCTTCATGTCCTTACAGTCCAATGCTTTATGTCTCTTAGACTTGCAGATCCCACAAGCCCTGGGCTGTGATTTGGATCTTAGTTCGAACCTGCATTTCCCATAATGGCGCTTCTTGCAGGTCTCACATACTGGTTTCTTGTCAGACTTTTGTTTGTTCTTTTTCTTAGAACTCTGGGAGTTATCTACCTCCCTTTTCCTTTTTAGTTCATCCTTTGCATCCGAGGCATGAACGAGATCCTCATCAAGAGCAAGGAAATGTGGTCCTAGATAAAACTTGGACCGAGCAGCATGGGGCTCCTTTAACTTTTTCACAGCCTTCTTTACAGCTTTTCCAACGGCTGCGTCTATCATAGTTTGAAGAACATCTTTGGAAATTCTAAGGTTTACAATTTCAGCATCACTAGCATGTGTCGCGTCATCAATGGCGCGATTGACTGTTATCTTACCCGAGTTTGCCATACTCGATATTGGTTCCTAATACCAATAAAACAATTTCTTAGTTGAAATCCAACAACTGCTATTTTTCACTCTGATGGCCTTAATATATACTAACCATGGTGTCAATCACCTATACAGGCTATTATAGCACTAACATTCTTAATGAACGTTATTTAAAATATATTAATATTACTTAGCCTAGGTCGCAAAAGACCATCAATGGCATTAAAGGTTTGGACCTAGTCCATTACCTTTTTGACAGAGGATCAAAACGTCACATCTGTCTTTATTATATTAAAGAATTTAGGTAGCTTGAAAGCTTGCCATAGGAATATCAGAAAAGAGTGATTCCTATTTAGATATAAAATATCCATCTAAGGTTTGTTGAAGCATTTTCTAAAGTATCATCGGCCAGTTCCTTCTTCGTATAAAATGACCGAAGTCCTACTAAGACGAAGACAACAGTTCTCAACAGTGATCGTTCAGTATTGAATCACATGTGTCAGTATCAATTAAATTTCTGCATAAACTGCTTGATAAGGAAAAGTACCTGCTATATAGTTATCCTTCCTAGCATTCATCCGGAAGACTCATGCATTTGATTTTCCTGGCCTCTCAGGCTTCTTTATAAGCTTTGGGCAGTTGGTTTTGATGTGCCCTTCCTCGTTACAGTTGTAGCATGTGGCGTTCTTTAACCCCTTGCAATCTAAGGTTTTGTGGCCTTTGGTCTTGCAAATTCCACACAATTTAGCGCGTGGGTCTATTGTACATTTTCCAAAATGCTGCTTTTTGCAGTTATTGCATTTGGGTCTGTTATCAGGCTGACTCGAGTTCCTCCTCAACTCGGAATCTTTCCCATGCTCCGAGCTTCCCTTCTTCTTCTTGTTCGTTTGATGAGAGTTTTCCTCCTCTCTTTCTCCTCTTCTCTCGCCAGAAGCCTTAACAGACTTAAGTCTGATTGCATCTAAGGTGAGAGATAAGGATAAGTCCACCGCGGACCTATATGTGGTTGGCCTAGATGCTTTAACATTCCCTTTTATCTCTGGTGCTAGACCTCCAATGAAACGCGCTATGCGTTTAGGTTCAGGGGTGACTAGATAAGGAACTAGGCGGGACATAGTGTTGAAACTTGTCACATATGCCGGACAATTCAAATCTTCCATGACCAAAGTCAAGAAGTCTGATTCTATCTTTTCTACTTCATGCTGAGGGCAATAGTTTTCCTTGACTAAAGCAACAAATTGTCCCCAAGATAAGTTGTAGAGTAGAACTTTCCCCGTGGCTTGGAGCAATGATCTCCACCATGCCAACGCTTCTCCTTTAAATGATTGTGAAACAAATTTCACAACATCTTGCTCCGCACAACCGCTGATGTCAACAACAGCGTCCATCTCATCGAGCCATGTCATGCAATCGATGGCCCCATTTTCTCCTGTAAAGTCTCTGGGCTTGCAGGAGACAAAATATTTATATGAACAGGTCTTAACTGGTGCCTCTTGATGAAACACAACTTGTCTAGACGGAATACTCCTTTGATTTGACAAGTCATGATCATCGTCCTCCCTTGACTCATGTGCTTCAGGAGGGGGCTTACTACGAGCCATAGATAGAGTCTTGGAGTGGGTATCATTTGATTCATCATTCTGTCGATCAAGAGCTCGAGTAACAGCATAATCTATTATTGCCTGCAGTTCTGCTCCAGTTACATTAATTTCGGTAGTATCATTGCTCTCCTTCAAACGACTGTTAACTTCATCTAATCCAGCCATGTAGCTTGATTGCTACATAATTATTAACAATGATTTATTCAGAGATTATTATGGAATCATCATCTTTGACGATTTATCAACCATGGTAATATAAGCCATATTGGTTAACTTGTTAGTTATTAGTATTTTCCATTATAATTTTATCCTAGTTATAAAACATTAAGGATATTAAAGTGGCGCATAAAGCCTAGTCACAAGGACAGTTCTAAATTTTGGTAAGCCATGATTTCAGAGAATCGAGGCATTTAAGGTTCGAACCACGTTCATTACCTTCTATTGACAGGGAGTTGTAGACTTCAACTGTCTTTTGTCCTTTAGGACAATAGGCATAGCCCGTGGGCGTTCCCCTTCTGAGGGATGGTTATAATATGATCATCTTCTCAGATGTTATTAGTCGAGATCGTATGGATCCTACCGACTATTATGCTTGGACCTGGTCCAACACTTTTAGACAGGAGGTCAAAGACCACCACTGTCGTTGTCTTATCGGACAACAAGTTTAGCCCGGAGGCACTTCATCACTATCGGATGTTTATAATGTGATCATCTTATAGGATGACACAAGCCATGATTTCTAAATCACTAGGCTAGATAAGAAAATTGGAAGAATCCAATATATGTTTGATTGTTGTGATTTATCGAATCACATTTGTCAGGAGTGCTAACACGTTCTTAGGCGTTAACAAGGATCTGAATCCCTTGGGTAGGTTTCACCATCTTGGCCGCGTAGGCTAGATTTCACCTTTAAGATTCTTTTTAAAAATGCCTACTGGCAGGGAAGGAAGGATATTTATTTTATTCAGGATTTTATCATAAATCCTAATTTATAAGTTAATAATAGCACAAATGGCCTAGTCGCGTAGACAAGTTAATTTATAAGCCATGATCGTCTGGGATCGAGGCATTTAGTAATAGCACAAAAGGCTTAGTCACGCGGACAAGTTTAATTTATAAGCCATGATCGTCTGGGATCAAGGCATTTAGTAATAGCACAAAAGGCTTAGTCACGCGGACAAGTTTAATTTATAAGCCATGATCGTCTGGGATCAAGGCATTTAGTAGTAGCACAAAAGGCTTAGTCACGCGGACAAGTTTAATTTATAAGCCATGATCGTCTGGGATCGAGGCATTTAGGTGTGAATCAAAGTTCATTACCTTTTCTTGACAGGGAGTCATAGACCACCACTGCCTTCTGTCTTATATGACAATTAGTATGGCCCGTAGGCGCTACATCACTATTGGATGTTTAATAAGTTTGGCCCGCAGGCACTACATCACTAATGGATGTTTAATAAGTTTGGCCCGTAGGCACTACATCACTAATGGATGTTTTAAATAAGTTTGGCCCGAAGGCATTAAAAGATAATTCTGTCCTTATAAGGACTAATAAGGAAAACGATTTTCAGTAAAAGGAGTTTCTTCTTCATCTTATTTCTGAATGCTTTCTCCTTGGATGTTCGTTCCATTTTAGCCGCGGTACGAGACTCAGCATCTCGGGCTCCGGTGTGGAGAACTCCTATTACGGCTTCTTCGCTTGGCGACGTATCCAATATAAATAATCGGAAGCAGTAAATTCCAGATTAGAATCGGGAGTATTCCTATGTTAAGTCTAGACTCAAGTATGTGCAATTGTGTCACTGAGATTAAACACATTAGGATAGTGTTTAATTCACTCAATGTTGGCTCTGATACCAACCTGTCACACCCCAAATTTTCCACGTGTCACCGGTGGGCCCGGTGGGGAGTATAGTGACGTAGTTGGCATCATCATAGACAAACAACACAATATATAAATGCACAGCGGAAGCAAAAGATAAATATATTACATTCCGAATATACGGTAATATCAAGTATTACAACGGAAAGTAGAGGATCCACAGGCGGATCAAAAAAAGAAAACTGTTCAATAGACTTTAGGCATCTAGAACTTGCAAGATTTCCTTAGTGACGCCCTGAGCTCCCAGCCAATTACGCATGGTACCTGTCACTTAACCTTTTGGAAAATACGTCAGTTTACACTGGTAAATACAATTAACTGACTCATTTTGGAAAAAGAGTTTGAAAAGTGATTCGAGTGCAAACGGCACAAAATATCTTGACACATTGATTAAAATGCCCAGAGGCAAAATTAATCTTTATACTTGGGACAATTTTATTAATAAAAATCTTGTATCCGATTTACATGGTTGTCCAACATTTAGGGCCGGTGATTATACAATACAAGCCGGACAAGATTAATCGACACACCACGAATATAATCTCACAAGAAGATAATCTCACGAGTGAGTATACGTTATACATATGCAACAGGAGGTGTTCTGCCTACACCTTGTGCTTACGTCGTGGCCATTCACTTTTTAAAATGAGCCAAGGATATCCAGGACACGGTCATTAACCCCCAATGTTATTTGTTATCAATCAACACAGATTAAAACGGGATTATGCAATTTAATCATCTCCGATTAAACAGTTTCTACACCCGACCAAGCGGTATTTTTATAATACCGTATCCCAAGCCCGTATAAGGGAAAATAAGTTAAAAGTATTTACCTGAGCTAGCTCCTGTCTTAAATAGCAAGAATAATAACTCAGCCGTATTCCTAAGTAAGCGTAGGTACAATTTACCGGAGAGCTCTAGTCTGGAACGATGGTATAAATAACCAATTAGAATACTAACGGGTCTTTATTTAAGCCTAAGCTTAGACCGGTTAGTTTTAAGGAAATATGCGGTTCAAGCGCACGATTAAGCGAAGACCGGATAGAACGTGATTTAGACCCGACAAGTTTGAATGCTTGTATAATATGGGTATACTAAATACATTCTGGATTTTGAGATAAAAATGATAACGTTTGACCCGTTTCGGTCAATTTACGCAAACTAGTTACGTAAACCGAACTGAACGCAAAAAGGGCGTTACGGGTAGTCAAATGAGTCAAATGCAAGTTCCCTGAGATAATATGCTTTAAATATGATATAATATCAGTAAGTTATGTTCTATATTGCCCGGAATAATTCTAAACTCAATTTATGCCTTATAAGGGCATTTTGGTCATTTAAAAGATTATAAAAGAGTCAAATTAGAAATCTGAGTTTCGGGTCTGGTTTATACCGTAAATATACTTCATTTAACATATTATAACAGTAGGGTATGACCCATATACCACACTTAACATTTAAAATCAAACTATGCACCGTAGGGGTATTTTAGTAATTTCACAAGGGCTAAAAATGCTAAACTGGAAATTTGAGTTCATATACTTATACTTACTGTTATTATATGAAAATATAATAATTACATCAGTAGGTAAAAGTCTTTTATGTTAAAAATAAGCATAACGCTTACTATGCGTTAAAAACGCTAAAAATGCGATTTAAAGGCGTTTCCGGGTTTCAAAGGAAAGCTGAGATTTTTATATTTCCAGAACACTTAAAATACTTTATTCAACAAATAAAAACAGTAGGAAAAGGTTTCGGGTCAAAAGAATGTATAAAACTCATTTTATGGCTTAAACGGTCAAAACCGACATAACCCGAAATAACTAAGCGATCTAAGATCCGTTCAGCCAAAAATTAATTAAAAATCATCAAAAATCCCAAAATATTATAATACATCAGTGGGTAAAAAGTTTTGTATCAAAACGTGGCCAGAAATAGGTTATACGCGAAAAGGGCCGTTTATGTAACTTAAGGACATAGTTTTACGCTAATGGTCATAACTCAAAATCTGGATCACCAACTGATCCGAAATCTTCGGTGCAAGTTTATATATTAGAAATAAAGATTTCTACTCTTTCACTTTTCCAAAAATCACGTTTTATATCAAAAAGGGCAAATTAGTCAACTTTAAGCATAAATCGGAAACATGCATTCGAATCGGCTAAGCATAGACTCAATCAACAAAAATTCCAGAAAGTTTTACCAAAATAAAAATGGTCAAAAATACTCTCCAATACAGATCTCAACCATGCATGTACGAATCCGAATCGATAGTCTACGAAATAGTCGTTTTATAAGACTTTCGGTTCCGATTCGTATTTATACTATAGATTGTCGAGTTGATGATGATAAAACTCATTCTTATATGTATTACAAGTTATTTATGATGATCAAATAGATTGCATGTCTATTATATTAACATTCAAGCTTATTTTCGCAAAAATCACTTCTGTTGACTTTTTAGAATCACGTTTGACTCGACAATTAACATGCATTTAGTGGGAATCAGATAATACCCTTTTGATGGTTTGTCCCCCACATAATTACCAACATATTTGTGGTTTTAATTCGAGAAATGACTGAGAGAAATTCGTTTAATCAGAAAGTCAAAGCGTAAGAACAACCAGTTTGACTTTTACTAATAATCTATGAAAGAACGAATTAAAGATTGAATTGGAAGCTTACAAAGGTCCTATAGATGCTTAGTTACTACTAGGAATCGGCCTTGATGTTCAGAAATGCTCCAGGAAGTTGTCTTGAGAGTTTTACAAGTTGGATGTTCTTGATCACAATGTATGAGCTCAAAGAAATGAGCTTTTGATCTTGTTTTATGGATGAAATCAGAGGTTATAGAGAGCTTACTATTGTCCTAGGCATGCAAGGGATTTAATTGGTGCAAAAGGAGGTGTTGCAAGCTGTTATACACTCACCAAACTGACCCAAAGTGCAAAATTCGCATTTTTCTGTTACTGGGGGTCTCACGCGGCCCGCTTGGGGTTGCCAGGCGGGCCGCCTGGCTTTGTCTGATCCCTAAAACTTTGTTAAATGTTGCAGTTTGGTCCATGCACTTTGGTTACGAGGTTTTGGCAACTTTTCTTGACTCGTAAACCCCCAAACTTGGTTTCTAGGAACCTTGGGACATTTACCAACATGGTAATGTCCTCGGATAACTTTGCGCTCAACCGAAAAGCCATGAAATTCGACGTTGACGCTTTTAGTCCCTTAAGTACGGTTTTGGCCATAACTCTCTCATACGTTGACGAAACTTCATGAAATTTTTACCACATATTCTAGTGAGTATATTTTAGCTTTACAAAGCTTCGGGTCTGCCAAAAGTTCACTCAGAGGTATAAATTGAACATGTTGACACTTTTGGCCCCTATAGTTTACAATACTTCACTTTTGTGCAATTTCCGCGTCGTATGACCCATGAACCATCCGTTTAAGGTTATAAACATTATGTTGGGTTATCTTAGAGTCTATTTATCCATTATTGACACTTTGGACCCTTACGTTCCATAGTTTTCACTGTTTGTCACTTTTAGTCCCTATAAAGTATGTTTTCATATACCGGAACCTTATGACACGTGTCAAGACATTATTGGGCGAAATTTTTCGAGGTGTTACACTGAGTAACTTGCACGAACTAATTTCATTTTTACAGCAAAATTGAAAGATAAACATCTACTAGGGTTTTAACCCCCCCTAAGTTTTAGGGGCCCTGATCCTGATTCTGATTGTTTCGAAAACTTTAGGGTTAGTGCAGAATTACTTGGGTGTTTCAATTAGGGTTTCCTTATTGATTAATTATCATTCTAATTATTGATTTTAATAATAGTTGTTACATCCTCCCCACCTTAAGAAAAATCTCGTCCTCGAGATTCACTGAAATAGATGAGGATACTTGCGCTTCATCTCGGATTCCAGTTCCCAAGTGTATTCTGGTCCTCTCTTGGAATTCCATTTGACTTTCACCAATACGAGTCGCTTGTGTTTGAGAAACTTAATTTTCCTATCTTCTATTTGCAAAGGTTTCTCTATAAATTTCAGCTTCTCATTTACCTCTATGTCTTGAAGAGGTACTACCAGAGATTCGTCTGATAAACATTTCTTGAGATTGGATACATGAAATACATCATGTACTCCAGCTAGTTCTTCTGGTAGCTGTAAGCGATAAGCAACTGGTCCGATTCGTTGAATCACTGGAAATGGTCCAACATATCGGGGACTCAGTTTCCCTTTCTTACCGAATCTTACAACGCCTTTCCAAGGAGATACTTTCAGTAGTACTTTGTCTCCTATTTGGAATTCAAGTGGTTTGCGACGATTGTCGGCATAGCTCTTCTGGCGATCTCTGGCTGTTTTCAATCTTTCCTTGATTTGAGTTATCTTGTCTGTGGTTTCTTGCACAATTTCTGGACCTGATAATTGACTTTCTCCTATTTCCGCCCAACATACAGGTGTTCTGCATTTGCGTCCATACAGTGCCTCGAATGGAGCGGCTTCAATACTTGAGTGATAACTATTGTTATAGGAGAATTCAATTAATGGTAAATGGTTATCCCAATTACCTCCAAAGTCAATTACACATGCTCGGAGCATGTCTTCTAGAGTTTGGATCGTCCTTTCACTTTGTCCATCGGTTTGTGGATGATATGCGGTGCTTAAATTAAGTCGGGTTCCCATTGATGTTTGAAAACTTGTCCAAAATCGGGAAGTGAAACGACTATCTCTATCCGATATAATGGAGAGCGGGACTCCATGTAAAGATACTATTTCATCCACATACAGCTTGGCTAATCTTTCCATGCTAAAGGTTTCTTTTATTGGTAGAAAATAAGCTGATTTGGTTAATCGGTCCACAATTACCCAAATTGCATCATTCCCTTTTCTGGTTTTGGGTAACTTAGTAACAAAGTCCATTGTTATGAGTTCCCATTTCCATACAGGCATTTCTAACTGTTGTAGTAAACCTGAGGGTTTCTGGTGTTCGGCTTTAACTTGTGAACAGGTTAAACACTTAGATACGTATTCAACTATATCCTTTTTCATTCCTATCCACCAGAAATTCTTTCTTAAATCTTGGTACATTTTATTGTTTCCTGGGTGTATCGTATACCTAGATTTATGAGCTTCTTCTAAAATTTTCGTTCTTAAATTTCCTTGTTTAGGTACCCAAATTCTGCTTTTGTGGAATTTCCAAATTCCATCATTTCCTTGTTCCAATTCTTTTAGGTAACCTTTCATTCCTTCGGCATCGTCCTTGACTGCTGTTTTCTGGATCTCCTTCACTTGTTCCCTTAAATCTACTTGTAGATTTATTCTAAGAGCACGGACTCGCCTTTGTTTTTCATGATACTTACGACTTAAGGCATCTGCTACTACGTTGGCCTTTCCTTCGTGATATTGAATATTACAGTCGTAATCACTCAAGACTTCCATCCATCTTCTTTGTCTCATGTTTAACTCTTTTTGCCCGAATATATACCTTAAACTCTTATGATCCGTATAAACAGTAAACTTACTTCCATACAGATAATGTCTCCAAATCTTAAGGGCAAAAACTATAGCTCCTAATTCTAAATCATGAGTCGTATAGTTTTCTTCGTGCTTTTTCAATTGTCTGGAGGCATATGCAATTACCTTCTTGCGTTGCATTAATACACATCCGTATCCTAATTTTGAAGCATCGCAATATACTTCAAAATCTTCTGTTCCTTCTGGTAAGGCTAAGATTGGCGCATTGGTTAATTTCTGCTTTAGGATTCGGAAGGCTTCTTCTTGTTTTGGTCCCCATTCAAACTTAGTGGCTTTACAGGTTAGCTTAGTTAATGGTACAGCTATCTTGGAAAAATCCTTAATAAACCGTCTATAATAACCGGCTAAACCTATAAAACTTCAAATTTCCATTGCAGTTTGTGGAACTTTCCAGTTGGTAATGGCTTCGATCTTAGCGGGATCTACGCGTATACCTTCGTGATTCACCATGTGGCCTAAGAATTGCACTTCTTGTAGCCAAAATTCACACTTTGAGAATTTAGCATACAACTTTTCTTTTCTTAACAAAGTTAAGAGTGCATGCAAATGCTGACAATGTTCGGCTTGACTTTTGGAATAAATAAGTATATCGTCTATGAAAACAATTACAAATTTATCCAAATATGGTTTACAGATCCTGTTCATCATGTCCATGAATGCTGCGGGTGCATTAGTTAATCCAAAGGGCATGACTGTAAACTCATAATGTCCATACCTAGTCCTAAAAGCAGTTTTAGGTATGTCTTCTTCTTGAACTTTCAATTGATGATATCCGGATCTTAAGTCTATCTTAGAAAAATACCTAGCTCCTTGTAATTGATCGAAAAGATCATCAATCCTAGGTAATGGGTATCGATTCTTAATTGTAACCTTATTCAACTCTCTATAATCAATACACATTCTCATTGATCCATCTTTCTTTTTCACAAACAACACTGGTGCACCCCAAGGGGATGAATTAGGTTGTATAAATCCTTTGCTTAGTAATTCATCTAATTGTTTCTTTAATTCTAGCATTTCGGTAGGAGCTAATCGATAAGGTGCTTTGGCTATCGGTGTAGTTCCTGGAACTAGATGAATCCAAAATTCTACCTCTCTATCTGGTGGTAATCTAGGTAAATCTTCTGGAAATACATCTGGGTATTCTGAGACTACAGGGATTTCCTTGAGTTTCTTACCTTTAGTACAGATGATTACGGAAATCATGTATACTATTCCTTGGTTTCGTTCATAATTAGCAACTTTCATTACTGATATGAACTTTAATGGCTTCCGAGGTTTATCTCCTGAAATCTTAATTACCTGTCCATTAGGTGCTTGAATTTCTATAGAGTTCCTATCACAAATGATTTGAGCATGGTTGGCTATTAACCGATCCATTCCTAACACAACATCGAACTCAGTTAATTTCATAGGCAATAGGTTTGCAACAAATTTATGACCTGAAAGTTCTATTTCTACTTTTTGCAAAACCTGATTGATTTTAACTGAATTCCCATCTGCAGTTTCGACTGTAAAAATCTGCCTAACGGTAGTTAATGGTAACTTAAGAGCTTGAAAAAATGAAGTATTTATAAAACTTTGGTTTGCACCAGAGTCAAATAATACTTTTGCATAGACGTTGTGGACTAAGAACGTACCGGCGATCACATCCGGAATGAGTTCTGCTTCTTGAGTAGTCAGTTGGAAAGCTCTGGCATTCTTTTTAGTAGTTCCTTCAGCTGCCTTGGGTTTGTTGTCTACTGGGTTAACTAACTTAGGACATTCAGTTTTGAAATGGCCAGCTTCTCCACAATGGTAACAAATTACAGATTTCTTCCTGCAGTTTTCCTCACGATGTCCTGTTGTTTTGCAAAAATTGCAAATTCTATTGCATCTTCCAAAATGGCTCTTACGGCAAATTTTGCAAAATGGCACAGTTGCAGATCGTCCTGTCCCTCTCTTCTTGGAATTACTACTATTACCCATCCTAAATCCTTGGGTAATTCTCTGAGCTAGTTCCTTCTTCTTATCTTCGTCCCTTGTGCGTATCAGTTCATCCGTTAAGGTGTTAGCTAATTCTACTGCATCGTCAATAGTGCGAGGTCTCGCAGCTTTAACGATATTGCGAATTTCGCTAATTAATCCCCAAATATATCGAGAAATGAGTACCGGTTCTGGCGAAGCCAAGTTAGGTACCACTCTCGTATATTCGAAGAATGTCGAAGTATAACCACGACAATCTACCCCTGTCATTCGATGATTTAGGAACTTATTTGCCATTTGTTCCTTCTCATACTCAGGACAGAATTTTCTTTCAACAAGATTCTTAAATTCTTCCCAAGTCATAGCATAAGCCACTCGTCTTCCTTTTGCCTGCAGCACTGTGTTCCACCATTCTAGTGCTCCTTCCTTAAACAGATTTGAGGCATACATGACTTGATCTTCTTCAGCACATTTACTTGTTGCAATTACTGCTTCGGTTTTCTCTAACCATCGCAGTGTTGCAGTTGCTCCTTCGTTGCCTGCAAATTCAGCGGGTTTACAAGCAAGGAATTCTTTGAAAGTGCAACCAGGTGTTGCAGCCTTTCGTTTCTTAGGGCGCGGCGTGTGCTGAGATTCATTATCATGATTTATATGATCATTGCCCCCGTTTATACTATGACTGAAATTATCTTCGATAGTATGTTTACTAGGAACGATATGTTGCGGATTGTTTGGATTTTTCATAGCAGCAACGAACATTGGAATTGCATTGGCTATTCCTTGGGCAACCATATTTTCAATATCTTGTTTGGTCATATATTGATCTTCTGGGTGTTGCTCTGATTGATTAACTTCATTTACTGGTTCGTTATCATTATTTGCCATCTGATGATAATTTTATTAGGAGTAGTTAGCAATTAGCAATTTATACAAATAATTCAAACAATTTAAAGCACATAAAGCCAAAATTATCGATTTCTCGATTCCATTTCATATCAGTATAGTATGCATCAATACACACCGATATTTTACAAGGTTTTATTCATTATGTTACAACTGATTTCACTATTTACTTTTACTATTATACAAAGATAGTTTTACCACCTTCCTGTTTGTCATTCTAGAAACGGAGTTCCCTCTCGTCATACTTCCAGGCAATCTGTCCCCCTATTTCCCTAATTCTATTCCCTGCATCCATCAACTCTTTACCGAAATGGCGAAGTTCAGCCAGGTTTTCATTGCTCATTGGTGGATTAGGTAGGGGTTCTGGGTCGAACTGTGGAAGAAACGAGTAAGGGCTATTGACAATATTTTGAAATTGCCAATCGTTTGTCCACCATTCTTCCATTCCTACAGGTTGGTCATGGACTATTGGTTCAGTGATGGTTGGTGCAAAATTCATAGGGATTGGGTTTTCGATAGGATAGGTAAAAATACCCGGACTGGCAGGTTGCATAGTCTCACATTTTTCTAGTAAAATATCTATCTGCTCTTGAAAAGTAATTCTCTTGTTTTGATTAGAACTCTCTCCAACTTCTACCTGAGTTGTTCTAGACCCTTGCCCTATTTCTATTTCTATTTCTTGAGAATACTGATCAAACTGTTCCTCCATTTGCCTAGACTCATTATTGGCTTCAGTTTCCTGTTCTCGCTGATTAGGGTTTTCCTGGATTATAATCGCCTTTCCTTTCTCTAAAGGTTTACGAATTTTAGGAGGTTTTGTAACTGACTTTTTCTTACGTATACGGCTTCCCCACACATAATTTTTCTTTTTCTTTCTTTTTGGTTTGGTCAATGATGGAGTAGGAGATTTTATAGGTTGGTCCACATCAGCAACATATCCCGTAAATTCATGAGAAACTTCTATATTCACTGGATACAGATTGAGGTTCTGAAAAGCTTCAGATATCTCGTTCATGCTGTGTAGCATATATGCAAAATGCACAAAATATCAAGTTAAAACTTTGGAGCAAAGTTTAACAAATAACATGGAAGTTTTATTGTACACTATTTGTACTAAATACAAGGAAACACATACTCAGTTTTATTTATTTACTTACTGAGAAATACTAGTACTATATTTAGAGTACTTTAAAGATTTGCATTTTCTGCTACAGTAGCTAGCATATATAAATTTGCCCATTTTTCATCTAACTTATCTTCCCAAGGTGATTTATTGATTAAATCCTGGGTTTCCTTTTTAATCTTCTTTTCTCGGATTTGCTCCTTACTTTTCTTAATAATCATACTCCTTTTTCTAGGAGATAATGGATTCTCATACTGTGCTTTACGCACAAATATTCCTTCCTCAGGAATCGTAGGGAGCTTTGAAAATTTAGTTTTGGATGAACTTCCCTCTTCGTAAATTGATCTATCTAATTTAAGATAGATATTTTGCAACTTCTGCTTACCCATACTGTAACTAACAAATAATCAGTTAAAAGCACATAACACATAATTACATAATAGTAATCAGGAAAATTAAGTATCGTTTAAATACTTAATTAGCTTAACTTAGTGGCTCTGATACCACCTTGTTTCTGTCACGGCCCCCGACCCGGTTTGACCCGTTTCCGGAGCCGCGGGACAGAAACCCCGTGATATTTGTTTAATTGAGTTTAGCAGCGGAAATTTTTAATATTAGGATCGTTGTAAAGCTAAAACTTTTCCCGATTATTTGTATTTCACAATTCGGGATAAAACCCCGATAATTTACAATACATAAGTTTAGTGATAAATCCTTATTTCAAAACATCTTTCTTTATTTTATACTGGGCCACTATTTTAAGCTTGAAATGCTCCTCAGCACTTTTCCTGATTTACAGCAGATTACCTGAAACATGTTTGAAAAAGATTTTGTCAGCGGGAAATACTGAGTGAATTATTCTAGTTACTGAAAATGACATATTTTATGATTATTCACAGTGTTAAGATCTTTTACGTATGTTTCTGATATCAACCAACTACCCACAGTATTTGTCACTCGACCGGATCTGTGACAGTGGTCATATCACCATTGGCTGCCCCAATGAATGACGTATGTCACATTTAGGCTCGCCCACCTAATGTGAAGGAAACAATAATAATAATATTGTGCACAATACCCCACATACTGGCTGCAATTTGGTGATTACATCAACTTAATCACTGGTATTATAATCTCGGAAAAATGAATTTGGAGTATTGTAAAATAGTTAACAACTCACAAACTGTGAGAAAAGAGTTTATAAAAGAAGAATAACTCACATTGCAGATTTAGTACTGACAGAATATGATTTTAGCCCTGTTAACCTAATTTCAACAATAATGCACACAAAACAGGGTTAGTGATCAATACAGCAGTTACGATAACTTACGAGATCAAATTCTCACAATGAATGACAAAGTGCAATACTTCAACTCATTTATCGAATTATCGACAAACGACAAAGTATAATGCTTCAACTCATTTATCGAATTATCGACAAACGACAAAGCATAACCCAATGTGGGCGGCACTTAGACATTCTTTGGATATATTGATCCCGGAAAATGAATCGTAATAGCGATCGAGTAATTACCCTGTTCCGCGGCAGCGATTCGATATTAGTGTGTGTTTTCAGATTATTTCTATCATAACTCGAAGTGTATTTGGAATTTAAACGTCAAATCAACGCAGAAGTTCCAGTCCCACAGCCTACTATTTATAGTTAGAAAATCACCCCCCTCGCGCCACGCGAGAGGTCCTCCTGTTCCTGTCGCGTGGCGCGACAGGCCCTAATCTACCCTTGTCACACCCCCAAAATCCACCTGCGGATAACACCCGCTTCGAGGGCGTGACTGACCAGGATCCAGCCACCAATTATACCGAATACTTAAGTTGATAACAAAAGTAATACTTACTATTCAAAAGCTTAGCAAATATTAAGTTCAGAGTTTAAAGTTTTAAGTTCAAAACAGTAGTAAGTAGCGGAAGCATAAGTACGGTAGTTTAAAACAAAGTTCATGATTCAAAATAAGGTAACACCCAACACAAGGGTGAACAGACACTACACGTTCCCAAGCTGCAAGCTCCTTCGTCACTGGTTACCTGCAAAGCATGCAGTAAGGGGTCAACAATAATGCTGAGTGAGTCCACTAGTTGTCCAGTTTTAATTACTAAAAACTTCGTTTCACCGGTTAATTTATCCGTTTATACATGCCCTGGGGAGCTACCCCAAAAGTTAGCGACTAAACTGTTTTTCCAATACCGAACACTAGGTAACCGTTGCGTATCCGCAGGATGCCCCGATGTCAATGTTCTATCATCATTGACGGATTTCTGAGTTCATTAGTTCACGCCCGTCCCAAACCAGGGCACGGTGTGAGGCTGGTAAACACCTAAATAGCGCTATCAACTAATAACCCGTTCGCCTAACCCGGCGACTAATCGGTATTTGTAGTAGGGACTTGAGTGATAGAGTTTCGTTTAGTGCCGTTAGTTGCAATCCGTATAAACAGTAATTAACCAAAAGGTTTCCCAATACCCGGGAAGGAAAAGTAAGTTTTGTTCCCAAGAACTAGGGAAGGTATGTAAATGGTATCCCCTTTTACCAGGGGATAGGGTTGTTAGTCTCGTGTCCCAAACCACCGGGACGCATGCTTTTAAGTTGTGAACTCACCTTGGGTTGCTCGGTAGGTTTAGGTTACTTGTCAATCACGTTGGTCACCACGTCCTAACATGGTTACCGGTATAGGTCAGGTTCGGTGTACAAGCATTCACGTAAAACACATATAGGCACGTAACTAACACGTATCAAGCATATAAGTAAACAGTGGGTTACTGGGCCAGCCTAAGTAATTAAGCAGTCAACATCAACACATAATCCAGTCAACAGATAGCCCAAGTTAAACACATATGGGCCCAGTAACCAAAATGAACAGCCCACTCGCAACCAGCTGGTCTCGAGTCGCAACCAGGTGGTTTCGGCTTGTCACGTTATGGTTGCGAGTCGCAACCGTGGTCTCGAGTCATCACGTTTTGGTTGCGAGTCGCAACGGCGTGGTCTCGAGTCGCAATCTCGAGGTTTCGACTTGTCATGCTTTGGTTGCGAGTCGCAACCGTGTGGTTTCGAGTCGGAATACTGTGGTTGCGAGTCGTAATGCCGTCGTTGCGAGTCGTAATCTGTCACTTTCATGTACACGTGATGATGCAGATATGACAGTCCAAATTGTACCAAGAATTCAGGCCCATAATAGGAAACAACCAATAAGATTTCTACAAACACTTTTCCTAATCTGCCTTTAATAAAATATGGATCAAACTTTGCCATTTTAAATCTTCAAACCAACATTCAACAAGTTCATCCTATATTCATATTTTTCTAGGGTTTTCTCTTTAACAAATCCTACATTAATGAACCGAAATCTCATGTTTACAACAAGATTATCATGGCAAGAACAAAGAACATACAATATATATAGCCGAAATCTTATGTTTAGTATCATCATCCTTGCAAGAAATAAGGAAGCATAGTTTGAACACTTTTTAACTATCATTTTCTAGCCATTATAACATGTCACAAGTATTCTCACATAAATGGTTTTCACACATAGTTTACTTCACAAATCACCCTAGAATCATGCATAATGTTTCTAACCAAGCATTTTCTACTTCATATACACAACATAAGTCCTATGCACATAATGATGACTAACCGGTTGAGAAAAGAGAAGAATGAGCCGAAAATAAAGGAAGAAGCCGAGGAGATGAAGTGTCCGAGTTTCTTGTCCGGGATCCAAGCTTGAACCGAGAAGAGAAGGAGAGATGGTTTGTTGTTTGAGGGTTTTTCTTAGTTGAGAGAAAATAGGAGGAGTGTGTGTTGGTGTGTTGTGCCAAATGAAAGAAATGAGGGAAAGGTTGGATATATATACAAGGGGTGTTTCGGGTTGGGCTTGGGGTTTCGGCCCAACCGGTTACGGCTCAACGGCCCACTCGAGACCGAGTGGCCCACTCGCAACCGCCCGGTTGCGAGTCATGGTCTCGGGTCGTGGTTTCGGCTCTTATATATCTATATATAATACATACATACATCACATATCATGCACAAGGTCACGTTTTCATTTAATAATATTCATATATGCACAAAATATTACAAGGTGATCGTTCGGAAAAAAACCTCGAGTGTCACATTATCCCCAAGTTTTAAGAACTTTCGTCCCGAAAGTTGAAGCAGCCACTGCCAAGCTAGCGTGTTTCAACGGGGTGTCACATCATCCCCCCGTTAGTTTGGAATTTCGTCCCGAAATTCGGTTGTAGCTTCAGTGCTGGGGTTTTCGTTTGGGAACAGCTGGGGATACTTGGACTTCATCTGGTCCTCCCGCTCCCAGGTAAACTCTGGGCCGCGCCGTGAGTTCCAACGAACTCGCACAAGGGGTATCTGGCTACGTTTGAGGGTTTTGATCTCTCGATCCGTGATCTCAATCGGTTCCTCAGTAAAGTGTAGCTGTTCGTCAATCGTCAGTTCCTTAAAAGGAATCACAAGTGTTTCATCCGACAAACACTTCTTCAGGTTAGATACGTGAAAAACGTTGTGCACTGCACTCAGCTCTGCAGGCAGGTTCAATCTATAAGCAACCTTACCGATTTTCTCGGTAATTTCGAATGGTCCAACATACCGTGGATTCAGTTTGCCTCGTTTACCGAAACGGACCACACCCTTCCAGGGTGAGACTTTTAGTAGAACCCGGTCCCCGACCTGGAATTCTAACGGTTTCCTACGCTTGTCAGCGTAGCTTTTCTGACGGTCACGAGCTGCCGCCATGCGTTGCCTGATCTGTGATATCTTTTCCGTCGTATCTACCACTAGTTCTGGGCCTGTGAGTTGACTATCACCGACTTCCGCCCAGCAGAGAGGTGATCGGCATTTACGACCGTACAATGCCTCAAAAGGTGCCGCCTGAATGCTAGTGTGGTAGCTGTTGTTGTAGGAGAATTCCACCAACGGTAGATGCTTCTCCCAGTTTTTGCCAAAGTCGATCACACATGCTCTAAGCATGTCTTCCAAGGTTTGGATGGTGCGTTCAGACTGCCCATCCGTTTGCGGGTGATAAGCGGTGCTCATATCCAAACGTGAGCCAAAGGATTTGTGCATAGCTTGCCACAACTCGGAAGTAAAACGAGCGTCTCGGTCAGAAATAATAGAAGTTGGCACCCCGTGCCTGGAGACTACTTCCTTCAAATAGATTTCTGCCAAGGTAGAAAACTTGTCTGTTTCCTTAATGGCCAGAAAGTGTGCAGACTTAGTCAAACGATCTACTATCACCCAGATAGTATCATTCCCGCGTTGAGATCTAGGTAGCCCTGTAACAAAATCCATGGAAATCTGTTCCCATTTCCACTTCGGGATTTCCGGTTGCTGGAGTAGGCCTGCCGGTTTCTGATACTCGATCTTGACTCTTGCGCAGGTCAAACATTTGCCAACATAGGCTGCTATGTGGGCTTTCATGCCAGGCCACCAGTATATGGTTTTCAAGTCGTGGTACATCTTATCTGAACCAGGATGTACTGAGTAGCGGGACTTATGGGCTTCGTCCATCACAAGCTCTCGTAGATCTCCGTAAAGTGGGACCCAAATGCGCCCTGCCACATAGTAGGCGCCGTCTTCTTTCTGTTCTAGTTGCTGTCTCGATCCTCGCAGGGACTCAGCCCTGATGTTTTCCGGTTTCAGAGCTTCAATCTGAGCATTTCGAATCTGGGTAGGGAGACTAGACTGGATGGTAAGTTGTAATGCTCGCACGCGCTTGGGTATAGTGTCTTTCCGGCTGAGGGCGTCTGCCACAACATTGGCCTTGCCCGGATGATACTTGATGGCGCATTCGTAGTCATTCAGAAGTTCAACCCATCGGCGTTGTCGCATGTTTAATTCCTTCTGCTTGAAGATATGCTCGAGACTCCTGTGATCGGTGTAAATGGTGCACTTGGTACCGTACAGGTAATGTCTCCATATCTTAAGCGCAAATATCACTGCTCCCAGTTCCAAGTCGTGTGTTGTGTAATTCCTTTCGTGCGTCTTAAGTTGTCGAGAGGCGTAAGCAATAACTTTCTCGCGTTGCATCAACACGCAACCGAGTCCATGAATAGACGCATCGCAGTAGACCACAAAGTCGTCAGTGCCTTCAGGTAACGAGAGAATAGGAGCACTGCAGAGGTTATCCTTAAGCCTCTGAAAAGCAGATTCCTGTGCTTCTTTCCACTTGTAGGTGACGCCTTTCTGAGTGAGCGTAGTGAGGGGTTGTGCAATCTTTGAGAATCCCTGAATGAATCTGCGGTAGTAACCTGCCAATCCCAAGAATTGGCGGACTTCGGTCGGAGTCCTAGGGGTAGGCCAATTCTTTATAGAGTCGATCTTTGCAGGGTCGGCGTGGATTCCATCCTTGTTAACCACGTGCCCAAGGAAATGGACTTCTCGAAGCCAGAAGTCGCATTTCGAGAACTTAGCATACAGTTGCTCATTGCGAAGGAGTTCGAGGATAAGGCGTAGGTGCTGTTCATGCTCTTCCTGACTTTTCGAGTAGATCAAGATGTCGTCTATAAACACGATCACAAATTTGTCGAGGTAGGGTTTGCATACTCGGTTCATAAGATCCATGAACACTGCAGGGGCGTTGGTCATTCCAAAGGGCATAACAAGGAATTCATAATGACCATAACGAGTTCTGAACGCAGTCTTGGAAATATCTTCATTACGGACCCTCAACTGATGGTAGCCTGATCGCAGGTCAATCTTGGAATAGTAGCTCGATCCTTGCAACTGATCAAACAAATCGTCGATTCGCGGGAGAGGGTAACGATTCTTGATGGTAACCTTGTTCAACTCACGATAGTCTATGCACATTCGGAACGTGCCATCCTTCTTCTTAACAAAGAGTACCGGTGCTCCCCAGGGTGATGAACTAGGACGGATAAACCCTTTATCCAAAAGTTCCTGTAGTTGTGTCGAGAGTTCCTTCAATTCTGCGGGGGCTAGTCGATAAGGTGCACGAGCTATAGGCGCTGCTCCGGGAGCTAGCTCGATTTGGAATTCGACCTGACGATGGGGAGGGAGTCCAGGTAATTCCTCAGGAAATACCTCGGGATAGTCGCGCACTACTGGAAAGTCTTCAATCCTCTTTTCCTTTTCCTGCGTGTTGGTAACAAGTGCTAAGATAGCGGTGTGCCCTTTTCGTAAACACTTCTGGGCCTTCAAGAACGAGATAATGCCGGAGATTTCTCCACTTTTGCCACCTTGTACAATGAGGGGTTTGCCAGAACGACGAGGAATACGAACCACTTTCTCTTGACAAAGGATCTCAGCGCGATGCTTGGATAACCAATCCATACCAATAACGACGTCGAAGCTTCCAAGAGTAACAGGGAAAAGGTCAATACTAAAGGTCTGACCAGACAACTCTAGTTTGCAGCCTTTGACAACATGTGAGGCCTCGATGTTTCTACCATTAGCTAACTCGACGATATGAGGAGAACTTAGTAACGAAAGCGGACGCTTAAGCTTCTTACTAATACGTAGGGATACATAACTAGCATCGGCACCGGAATCAAATAACACAGAAACATAACGATCATCGAGTAGGAACTTACCCGCCACGACATTGGGGTCATTCCTTGCTTCACCAGCTCCAATCACGAAAGCCCTTCCTCTAGCACCATTCCCAGCATTGTTGTTCTGATTGTTGTTCCCAGCTCCCTGATTATTGTTGCGATTCTGATTCAGTTCAGGGCAATCCTTCTTAAAGTGCCCCTCAGCTCCACACTTAAAACATGCCCGGTTGTTTCCCTGCTGCTGTTGCTGTTGAGGTTGTTGCTGGTTCTGTCTAGCTGGGAACTGACTTCTACAATCCTTGGCCTCATGCCCCATTTTGTTACATCGCTGACACTGGCCCTTCACACACTGCCCGCTGTGATGTCGATTGCACTTGTTGCACTTGGGGTGGTTTCCACGATAGCCACCCTGTTGTTGAGCGCCCTTGTTGTTTTCGGTTTTCCTTTGTTGTGCTGGGGCCTGAGTGGGGTTAGCATCCTTGCTTTGACTTCCTTCCCACTTACGCTTGCTGTCATTAGAAGTTCCGACAGTAGCACCGATCCTTTTGGGCAACCTGCCCTCCTCTACGGCCTGATCAGTGAGTTTGTGAGCAAGTCGAACGATCGGCTGAATGGTAGTGTGGTTGGCTGAAGTGACATGGCTTCGAATCTCTGGAGCCAAACCTTTGATATACAGTTCGATCCTTCGGTACATTGGTCGAGACATGTTTGGGCAAAGAGCAGCATAATCGTTGGACAGCTTGGTGTAAGTTTCAATTTCCGACCCAACCATCTTGAGCTCATAGTACTCATTCTCAAGCTTGTGGATGTCATCCCGGTGACAGTATTCATCCTTAATCATATCCTTGAAATCCTCCCATGCGGTAGCATTGGCAGTTTCCAAACCAAACATCTGAATCTGCGCCTTCCACCAAGAAAGCGCGCTTCCTTCAAGCGTAGCAGTAGCAAATTTCACCCAATTTGCAGGGGGACACTCGCAAACAGCAAAAACAGCTTCAATTTTCTCAATCCAATGCAGAAGACCTATGGCACCCTCAGTGCCGTTGAAAGGGAGAGGCTTGCAATCCATGAAAGTTTTGAAAGTACACACTGGTGGTTGCGCAGGTGCATGCTGACCTGTTCGTGAGAAGCGAAGCGTATAGGTTTAGAGGCGAAAAGTCGATGTGGCGGTAGGATCTAAACATCCTAAAACAACGAGCTTACCTATAGGGTGAGCTGCAAAAGCCGCAGCCACTGTGTTGAGCAGGTTAGTGAACTGAGCCTGTGTCATGTTAATGTTTCCTCTTCCGCGTCCACTCATTGTCTTCATAACCAGAAAACACAGTATGAGTGTGATGCCGTAGTGTAGCGAGAATGAGATAGAAGAGAGAGGTGTATCTATCTAGTTTAGGCACACTAGTACGTATATCATAACAGGAAACATAAAGCAAACAAGTAAACACTGGTCCGAGCTATGAGGTCAAATGTGTCGAGCCTTGCACTTGGAGTGTAGTGTCGTTACGAGTCACGGGTTATAGTCTGGTTTTCTCCAAAAAGATTTTTTCCCCTTTTTAAAACCAAGTTCACTATAACCAATGGCTCTGATACCAATCTGTCACACCCCCAAAATCCACCTGCGGATAACACCCGCTTCGAGGGCGTGACTGACCAGGATCCAGCCACCAATTATACCGAATACTTAAGTTGATAACAAAAGTAATACTTACTATTCAAAAGCTTAGCAAATATTAAGTTCAGAGTTTAAAGTTTTAAGTTCAAAACAGTAGTAAGTAGCGGAAGCATAAGTACGGTAGTTTAAAACAAAGTTCATGATTCAAAATAAGGTAACACCCAACACAAGGGTGAACAGACACTACACGTTCCCAAGCTGCAAGCTCCTTCGTCACTGGTTACCTGCAAAGCATGCAGTAAGGGGTCAACAATAATGCTGAGTGAGTCCACTAGTTGTCCAGTTTTAATTACTAAAAACTTCGTTTCACCGGTTAATTTATCCGTTTATACATGCCCTGGGGAGCTACCCCAAAAGTTAGCGACTAAACTGTTTTTCCAATACCGAACACTAGGTAACCGTTGCGTATCCGCAGGATGCCCCGATGTCAATGTTCTATCATCATTGACGGATTTCTGAGTTCATTAGTTCACGCCCGTCCCAAACCAGGGCACGGTGTGAGGCTGGTAAACACCTAAATAGCGCTATCAACTAATAACCCGTTCGCCTAACCCGGCGACTAATCGGTATTTGTAGTAGGGACTTGAGTGATAGAGTTTCGTTTAGTGCCGTTAGTTGCAATCCGTATAAACAGTAATTAACCAAAAGGTTTCCCAATACCCGGGAAGGAAAAGTAAGTTTTGTTCCCAAGAACTAGGGAAGGTATGTAAATGGTATCCCCTTTTACCAGGGGATAGGGTTGTTAGTCTCGTGTCCCAAACCACCGGGACGCATGCTTTTAAGTTGTGAACTCACCTTGGGTTGCTCGGTAGGTTTAGGTTACTTGTCAATCACGTTGGTCACCACGTCCTAACATGGTTACCGGTATAGGTCAGGTTCGGTGTACAAGCATTCACGTAAAACACATATAGGCACGTAACTAACACGTATCAAGCATATAAGTAAACAGTGGGTTACTGGGCCAGCCTAAGTAATTAAGCAGTCAACATCAACACATAATCCAGTCAACAGATAGCCCAAGTTAAACACATATGGGCCCAGTAACCAAAATGAACAGCCCACTCGCAACCAGCTGGTCTCGAGTCGCAACCAGGTGGTTTCGGCTTGTCACGTTATGGTTGCGAGTCGCAACCGTGGTCTCGAGTCATCACGTTTTGGTTGCGAGTCGCAACGGCGTGGTCTCGAGTCGCAATCTCGAGGTTTCGACTTGTCATGCTTTGGTTGCGAGTCGCAACCGTGTGGTTTCGAGTCGGAATACTGTGGTTGCGAGTCGTAATGCCGTCGTTGCGAGTCGTAATCTGTCACTTTCATGTACACGTGATGATGCAGATATGACAGTCCAAATTGTACCAAGAATTCAGGCCCATAATAGGAAACAACCAATAAGATTTCTACAAACACTTTTCCTAATCTGCCTTTAATAAAATATGGATCAAACTTTGCCATTTTAAATCTTCAAACCAACATTCAACAAGTTCATCCTATATTCATATTTTTCTAGGGTTTTCTCTTTAACAAATCCTACATTAATGAACCGAAATCTCATGTTTACAACAAGATTATCATGGCAAGAACAAAGAACATACAATATATATAGCCGAAATCTTATGTTTAGTATCATCATCCTTGCAAGAAATAAGGAAGCATAGTTTGAACACTTTTTAACTATCATTTTCTAGCCATTATAACATGTCACAAGTATTCTCACATAAATGGTTTTCACACATAGTTTACTTCACAAATCACCCTAGAATCATGCATAATGTTTCTAACCAAGCATTTTCTACTTCATATACACAACATAAGTCCTATGCACATAATGATGACTAACCGGTTGAGAAAAGAGAAGAATGAGCCGAAAATAAAGGAAGAAGCCGAGGAGATGAAGTGTCCGAGTTTCTTGTCCGGGATCCAAGCTTGAACCGAGAAGAGAAGGAGAGATGGTTTGTTGTTTGAGGGTTTTTCTTAGTTGAGAGAAAATAGGAGGAGTGTGTGTTGGTGTGTTGTGCCAAATGAAAGAAATGAGGGAAAGGTTGGATATATATACAAGGGGTGTTTCGGGTTGGGCTTGGGGTTTCGGCCCAACCGGTTACGGCTCAACGGCCCACTCGAGACCGAGTGGCCCACTCGCAACCGCCCGGTTGCGAGTCATGGTCTCGGGTCGTGGTTTCGGCTCTTATATATCTATATATAATACATACATACATCACATATCATGCACAAGGTCACGTTTTCATTTAATAATATTCATATATGCACAAAATATTACAAGGTGATCGTTCGGAAAAAAACCTCGAGTGTCACAACCCTAGGTTTGCTTCGTGTCCCAGTAGCTTGGCTGAGTAACTTGCACGAACTAATTTCATTTTTACAGCAAAATTGAAAGATAAACATCTACTAGGGTTTTAACCCCCCCTAAGTTTTAGGGGCCCTGATCCTGATTCTGATTGTTTCGAAAACTTTAGGGTTAGTGCAGAATTACTTGGGTGTTTCAATTAGGGTTTCCTTATTGATTAATTATCATTCTAATTATTGATTTTAATAATAGTTGTTACATCCTCCCCACCTTAAGAAAAATCTCGTCCTCGAGATTCACTGAAATAGATGAGGATACTTGCGCTTCATCTCGGATTCCAGTTCCCAAGTGTATTCTGGTCCTCTCTTGGAATTCCATTTGACTTTCACCAATACGAGTCGCTTGTGTTTGAGAAACTTAATTTTCCTATCTTCTATTTGCAAAGGTTTCTCTATAAATTTCAGCTTCTCATTTACCTCTATGTCTTGAAGAGGTACTACCAGAGATTCGTCTGATAAACATTTCTTAAGATTGGATACATGAAATACATCATGTACTCCAGCTAGTTCTTCTAGTAGCTGTAAGCGATAAGCTACTGGTCCGATTCGTTGAATCACTGGAAATGGTCCAACATATCGGGGACTCAGTTTCCCTTTCTTACCGAATCTTACAATGCCTTTCCAAGGAGATACTTTCAGTAGTACTTTGTCTCCTATTTGGAATTCAAGTGGTTTGCGACGATTGTCGGCATAGCTCTTCTGGCGATCTCTGGCTGTTTTCAATCTTTCCTTGATTTGAGTTATCTTGTCTGTGGTTTCTGGCACAATTTCTGGACCTGATAATTGACTTTCTCCTATTTCCGCCCAACATACAGGTGTTCTGCATTTGCGTCCATACAGTGCCTCGAATGGAGCGGCTTCAATACTTGAGTGATAACTATTGTTATAGGAGAATTCAATTAATGGTAAATGGTTATCCCAATTACCTCCAAAGTCAATTACACATGCTCGGAGCATGTCTTCTAGAGTTTGGATCGTCCTTTCACTTTGTCCATCGGTTTGTGGATGATATGCGGTGCTTAAATTAAGTCGGGTTCCCATTGATGTTTGAAAACTTGTCCAAAATCGGGAAGTGAAACGACTATCTCTATCCGATATAATGGAGAGCGGGACTCCATGTAAAGATACTATTTCATCCACATACAGCTTGGCTAATCTTTCCATGCTAAAGGTTTCTTTTATTGGTAGAAAATAAGCTGATTTGGTTAATCGGTCCACAATTACCCAAATTGCATCATTCCCTTTTCTGGTTTTGGGTAACTTAGTAACAAAGTCCATTGTTATGAGTTCCCATTTCCATACAGGCATTTCTAACTGTTGTAGTAAACCTGACGGTTTCTGGTGTTCGGCTTTAACTTGTGAACAGGTTAAACACTTAGATACGTATTCAACTATATCCTTTTTCATTCCTATCCACCAGAAATTCTTTCTTAAATCTTGGTACATTTTATTGTTTCCTGGGTGTATCGTATACCTAGATTTATGAGCTTCTTCTAAAATTTTCGTTCTTAAATTTCCTTGTTTAGGTACCCAAATTCTGCTTTTGTGGAATTTCCAAATTCCATCATTTCCTTGTTCCAATTCTTTTAGGTAACCTTTCATTCCTTCGGCATCGTCCTTGACTGCTGTTTTCTGGATCTCCTTCACTTGTTCCCTTAAATCTACTTGTAGATTTATTCTAAGAGCACGGACTCGCCTTTGTTTTTCATGATACTTACGACTTAAGGCATCTGCTACTACGTTGGCCTTTCCTTCGTGATATTGAATATTACAGTCGTAATCACTCAAGACTTCCATCCATCTTCTTTGTCTCATGTTTAACTCTTTTTGCCCGAATATATACCTTAAACTCTTATGATCCGTATAAACAGTAAACTTACTTCCAGACAGATAATGTCTCCAAATCTTAAGGGCAAAAACTATAGCTCCTAATTCTAAATCATGAGTCGTATAGTTTTCTTCGTGCTTTTTCAATTGTCTGGAGGCATACGCAATTACCTTCTTGCGTTGCATTAATACACATCCGTATCCTAATTTTGAAGCATCGCAATATACTTCAAAATCTTCTGTTCCTTCTGGTAAGGCTAAGATTGGCGCATTGGTTAATTTCTGCTTTAGGATTCGGAAGGCTTCTTCTTGTTTTGGTCCCCATTCAAACTTAGTGGCTTTACAGGTTAGCTTAGTTAATGGTACAGCTATCTTGGAAAAATCCTTAATAAACCGTCTATAATAACCGGCTAAACCTATAAAACTTCTAATTTCCATTGCAGTTTGTGGAACTTTCCAGTTGGTAATGGCTTCGATCTTAGCGGGATCTACGCGTATACCTTCGTGATTCACCATGTGGCCTAAGAATTGCACTTCTTGTAGCCAAAATTCACACTTTGAGAATTTAGCATACAACTTTTCTTTTCTTAACAAAGTTAAGAGTGCATGCAAATGCTGACAATGTTCGGCTTGACTTTTGGAATAAATAAGTATATCGTCTATGAAAACAATTACAAATTTATCCAAATATGGTTTACAGATCCTGTTCATCATGTCCATGAATGCTGCGGGTGCATTAGTTAATCCAAAGGGCATGACTGTAAACTCATAATGTCCATACCTAGTCCTAAAAGCAGTTTTAGGTATGTCTTCTTCTTGAACTTTCAATTGATGATATCCGGATCTTAAGTCTATCTTAGAAAAATACCTAGCTCCTTGTAATTGATCGAAAAGATCATCAATCCTAGGTAATGGGTATCGATTCTTAATTGTAACCTTATTCAACTCTCTATAATCAATACACATTCTCATTGATCCATCTTTCTTTTTCACAAACAACACTGGTGCACCCCAAGGGGATGAATTAGGTTGTATAAATCCTTTGCTTAGTAATTCATCTAATTGTTTCTTTAATTCTAGCATTTCGGTAGGAGCTAATCGATAAGGTGCTTTGGCTATCGGTGTAGTTCCTGGAACTAGATGAATCCAAAATTCTACCTCTCTATCTGGTGGTAATCCAGGTAAATCTTCTGGAAATACATCTGGGTATTCTGAGACTACAGGGATTTCCTTGAGTTTCTTACCTTTAGTACAGATGATTACGGAAATCATGTATACTATTCCTTGGTTTCGTTCATAATTAGCAACTTTCATTACTGATATGAACTTTAATGGCTTCCGAGGTTTATCTCCTGAAATCTTAATTACCTGTCCATTAGGTGCTTGAATTTCTATAGAGTTCCTATCACAAATGATTTGAGCATGGTTGGCTATTAACCAATCCATTCCTAACACAACATCGAACTCAGCTAATTTCATAGGCAATAGGTTTGCAACAAATTTATGACCTGAAAGTTCTATTTCTACTTTTTGCAAAACCTGATTGATTTTAACTGAATTCCCATCTGCAGTTTCGACTGTAAAAATCTGCCTAACGGTAGTTAATGGTAACTTAAGAGCTTGAAAAAATGAAGTATTTATAAACTTTGGTTTGCACCAGAGTCAAATAATACTTTTGCATAGACGTTGTGGACTAAGAACGTACCGGCGATCACATCCGGAATGAGTTCTGCTTCTTGAGTAGTCAGTTGGAAAGCTCTGGCATTCTTTTTAGTAGTTCCTTCAGCTGCCTTGGGTTTGTTGTCTACTGGGTTAACTAACTTAGGACATTCAGTTTTGAAATGGCCAGCTTCTCCACAATGGTAACAAATTACAGATTTCTTCCTGCAGTTTTCCTCACGATGTCCTGTTGTTTTGCAAAAATTGCAAATTCTATTGCATCTTCCAAAATGGCTCTTACGGCAAATTTTGCAAAATGGCACAGTTGCAGATTTTCCTGTCCCTCTCTTCTTGGAATTACTACTATTACCCATCCTAAATCCTTGGGTAATTCTCTGAGCTAGTTCCTTCTTCTTATCTTCGTCCCTTGTGCGTATCAGTTCATCCGTTAAGGTGTTAGCTAATTCTACTGCATCGTCAATAGTGCGAGGTCTCGCAGCTTTAACGATATTGCGAATTTCGCTAATTAATCCCCAAATATATCGAGAAATGAGTACCGGTTCTGGCGAAGCCAAGTTAGGTACCACTCTCGCATATTCGAAGAATGTCGAAGTATAACCACGACAATCTACCCCTGTCATTCGATGATTTAGGAACTTATTTGCCATTTGTTCATTCTCATACTCAGGACAGAATTTTCTTTCAACAAGATTCTTAAATTCTTCCCAAGTCATAGCATAAGCCACTCGTCTTCCTTTTGCCTGCAGCACTGTGTTCCACCTTTCTAGTGCTCCTTCCTTAAACAGATTTGAGGCATACATGACTTGATCTTCTTCAGCACATTTACTTGTTGCAATTACTGCTTCGGTTTTCTCTAACCATCGCAGTGTTGCAGTTGCTCCTTCGTTGCCTGCAAATTCAGCGGGTTTACAAGCAAGGAATTCTTTGAAAGTGCAACCAGGTGTTGCAGCCTTTCGTTTCTTAGGGCGCGGCGTGTGCTGAGATTCATTATCATGATTTATATGATCATTGCCCCCGTTTATACTATGACTGAAATTATCTTCGATAGTATGTTTACTAGGAACGATATGTTGCGGATTGTTTGGATTTTTCATAGCAGCAACGAACATTGGAATTGCATTGGCTATTCCTTGGGCAACCATATTTTCAATATCTTGTTTGGTCATATATTGATCTTCTGGGTGTTGCTCTGATTGATTAACTTCATTTACTGGTTCGTTATCATTATTTGCCATCTGATGATAATTTTATTAGGAGTAGTTAGCAATTAGCAATTTATACAAATAATTCAAACAATTTAAAGCACATAAAGCCAAAATTATCGATTTCTCGATTCCATTTCATATCAGTATAGTATGCATCAATACACACCGATATTTTACAAGGTTTTATTCATTATGTTACAACTGATTTCACTATTTACTTTTACTATTATACAAAGATAGTTTTACCACCTTCCTGTTTGTCATTCTAGAAACGGAGTTCCCTCTCGTCATACTTCCAGGCAATCTGTCCCCCTATTTCCCTAATTCTATTCCCTGCATCCATCAACTCTTCACCGAAATGGCGAAGTTCAGCCAGGTTTTCATTGCTCATTGGTGGATTAGGTAGGGGTTCTGGGTCGAACTGTGGAAGAAACGAGTAAGGGCTATTGACAATATTTTGAAATTGCCAATCGTTTGTCCACCATTCTTCCATTCCTACAGGTTGGTCATGGACTATTGGTTCAGTGATGGTTGGTGCAAAATTCATAGGGATTGGGTTTTCGATAGGATAGGTAAAAATACCCGGACTGGCAGGTTGCATAGTCTCACATTTTTCTAGTAAAATATCTATCTGCTCTTGAAAAGTAATTCTCTTGTTTTGATTAGAACTCTCTCCAACTTCTACCTGAGTTGTTCTAGACCCTTGCCCTATTTCTATTTCTATTTCTTGAGAATACTGATCAAACTGTTCCTCCATTTGCCTAGACTCATTATTGGCTTCAGTTTCCTGTTCTCGCTGATTAGGGTTTTCCTGGATTATAATCGCCTTTCCTTTCTCTAAAGGTTTACGAATTTTAGGAGGTTTTGTAACTGACTTTTTCTTACGTATACGGCTTCCCCACACATAATTTTTCTTTTTCTTTCTTTTTGGTTTGGTCAATGATGGAGTAGGAGATTTTATAGGTTGGTCCACATCAGCAACATATCCCGTAAATTCATGAGAAACTTCTATATTCACTGGATACAGATTGAGGTTCTGAAAAGCTTCAGATATCTCGTTCATGCTGTGTAGCATATATGCAAAATGCACAAAATATCAAGTTAAAACTTTGGAGCAAAGTTTAACAAATAACATGGAAGTTTTATTGTACACTATTTGTACTAAATACAAGGAAACACATACTCAGTTTTATTTATTTACTTACTGAGAAATACTAGTACTATATTTAGAGTACTTTAAAGATTTGCATTTTCTGCTACAGTAGCTAGCATATATAAATTTGCCCATTTTTCATCTAACTTATCTTCCCAAGGTGATTTATTGATTAAATCCTGGGTTTCCTTTTTAATCTTCTTTTCTCGGATTTGCTCCTTACTTTTCTTAATAATCATACTCCTTTTTCTAGGAGATAATGGATTCTCATACTGTGCTTTACGCACAAATATTCCTTCCTCGGGAATCGTAGGGAGCTTTGAAAATTTAGTTTTGGATGAACTTCCCTCTTCGTAAATTGATCTATCTAATTTAAGATAGATATTTTGCAACTTCTGCTTACCCATACTGTAACTAACAAATAATCAGTTAAAAGCACATAACACATAATTACATAATAGTAATCAGGAAAATTAAGTATCGTTTAAATACTTAATTAGCTTAACTTAGTGGCTCTGATACCACCTTGTTTCTGTCACGGCCCCCGACCCGGTTTGACCCGTTTCCGGAGCCGCGGGACAGAAACCCCGTGATATTTGTTTAATTGAGTTTAGCAGCGGAAATTTTTAATATTAGGATCGTTGTAAAGCTAAAACTTTTCCCGATTATTTGTATTTCACAATTCGGGATAAAACCCCGATAATTTACAATACATAAGTTTAGTGATAAATCCTTATTTCAAAACATCTTTCTTTATTTTATACTGGGCCACTATTTTAAGCTTGAAATGCTCCTCAGCACTTTTCCTGATTTACAGCAGATTACCTGAAACATGTTTGAAAAAGATTTTGTCAGCGGGAAATACTGAGTGAATTATTCTAGTTACTGAAAATGACACATTTTATGATTATTCACAGTGTTAAGATCTTTTACGTATGTTTCTGATATCAACCAACTACCCACAGTATTTGTCACTCGACCGGATCTGTGACAGTGGTCATATCACCATTGGCTGCCCCAATGAATGACGTATGTCACATTTAGGCTCGCCCACCTAATGTGAAGGAAACAATAATAATAATATTGTGCACAATACCCCACATACTGGCTGTAATTTGGTGATTACATCAACTTAATCACTGGTATTATAATCTCGGAAAAATGAATTTGGAGTATTGTAAAATAGTTAACAACTCACAAACTGTGAGAAAAGAGTTTATAAAAGAAGAATAACTCACATTGCAGATTTAGTACTGACAGAATATGATTTTAGCTCTGTTAACCTAATTTCAACAATAATGCACACAAAACAGGGTTAGTGATCAATACAGCAGTTACGATAACTTACGAGATCAAATTCTCACAATGAATGACAAAGTGCAATACTTCAACTCATTTATCGAATTATCGACAAACGACAAAGTATAATGCTTCAACTCATTTATCGAATTATCGACAAACGACAAAGCATAACCCAATGTGGGCGGCACTTAGACATTCTTTGGATATATTGATCCCGGAAAATGAATCGTAATAGCGATCGAGTAATTACCCTGTTCCGCGGCAGCGATTCGATATTAGTGTGTGTTTTCAGATTATTTCTATCATAACTCGAAGTGTATTTGGAATTTAAACGTCAAATCAACGCAGAAGTTCCAGTCCCACAGCCTACTATTTATAGTTAGAAAATCACCCCCCTCGCGCCACGCGAGGGGTCCTCCTGTTCCTGTCGCGTGGCGCGACAGGCCCTAATCTACCCTAGGTTTGCTTCGTGTCCCAGTAGCTTGGCTGAGTAACTTGCACGAACTAATTTCATTTTTACAGCAAAATTGAAAGATAAACATCTACTAGGGTTTTAACCCCCCTAAGTTTTAGGGGCCCTGATCCTGATTCTGATTGTTTCGAAAACTTTAGGGTTAGTGCAGAATTACTTGGGTGTTTCAATTAGGGTTTCCTTATTGATTAATTATCATTCTAATTATTGATTTTAATAATAGTTGTTACATGATCCTTTATAGGCTCACACATATTTGGTTGATTCTTTATGTGCTAGGAGTGTTACATTTCGGATTAAGATTGATGAATATAACTTGGCACCTCACTATTCTTATCGCTTTACTGTGTCAAAGTTCATTAAGGATTATATCGTATCGCACGCGAATAACATTAGTTTATCTACGATTAGTACTTGCACGGATGATATAGATCATGTTTTTGAAGACAATGAAGATGAATGTGCAGAGTTTTTTTCAAGAGTCTCAACTGAAGAAATGGATATGGCTGATGAATTGTTATGGGGTCCAATCATTTCATCAGTCTCGTCTAATGAAACACCATTGGTATGTTATTGTTTTTTTAATTTTCACCTATTGCATTGATTGTACTTTGCTTTATTGCATTGAATAGTTTTCTTAGCAGGTACAGTCGTTTGATTATGAAGCGGATAATGGTTCTATCATTAATACAAGAAAGTCGAATACTAGGGATGTTACAACTGCTACCACATCTGTTTTTGAGTGTTCTAATGAGTGTGATCAACAAGTAAGGCCTAAACGAGCAAGACAAAAGCCAAAGAAATATACTGATTAGATAATATGTGTTTTCTTGAATCATTATGCATGTTTTTTTTGTTACTTTTTGTGATAAGACTTTTGTTGCTTTCTATGTTACTTATGTGAACCAGTTGCAAACTAATAAACTTGATGTAGTGTTGTTTATGCACTTATTTTCATAATGTTTGAAGTCAACATAAAATATTGATCTTATAAGCATATATGTATTTTTAACTATTAGAATTAGTGAATTTATTGATTTGTTATTGATATTGTTAATTTTAAGTTGTAAGTTTGGTTAAGGAATTGAGTTATTAGATATAGAAGATGTTTGAAATTGATACGTTATTTACGTATGTCATATTTTGTTTGTGAATTTATCACTTATAATGATTTAACTATAGAAAATAAGGTAACCTAAACTCCCCCTAAATATACATGTCCGATGTTGCATACATGGGTCATAAGCCTGCCTTTTTGATAAACAATAAATACATTTTGCAGCCAATATTGATTCATTTTAACGTTATTTGGCAGGTCAGGCCCAAATCATATATCAATTTATGCAACCTTTTATTAAAATCTGGTGCCCTATTAATTTGGTGGCCAAAGCCCAAGCCTCAAAACGCTTGGGCTTGGGCTGGCCCTGTTTG
This sequence comes from Helianthus annuus, assembly GCF_002127325.2. Classification (NCBI taxonomy): domain Eukaryota; kingdom Viridiplantae; phylum Streptophyta; class Magnoliopsida; order Asterales; family Asteraceae; genus Helianthus; species Helianthus annuus. Next base: position 113,036,930 of record NC_035446.2, read on the forward strand.
TATCACAGCCCAAGACAATTGACATAGATATTTCAGTTATATATTTTAGACATCCCGAACCAAAATTACGATAACATCGTAATGGGATGTGACTGTTAAAGTTCTACATGCAGTTAGAAAAGGAAAGTTGTCCATCAAACATAATAAAAACATAAACCAGTGAATCCGAAAAAGTTCTCCGAAATGATATCTAACAAACTTCGAAGTAGACCTTATCACCTGCGACACTTTTTTCTCCCACCAGCTCAAACCTGATCACTTTGTCCTTAGTCATCCCCGCTTCGTCCAGGATATGCTGCCAGTCCGCATACATTATGACATGGTTTTCATCATCTACTCTTCTTGGATCTGTCCTTACACGTAGCGGTACCAGAAACTTGACATGGCCAAATGACAGCATAGCATTACAGTAGCTATTGATTTGGTGATCTCGAACAAAGTTCTTCGGTATCGTCTGTAAAAATAAATTGTTGGTTTTGTTATTCAATCTCCATCATTATAATGAAAATAAAGTATATTAATAGTTAGTTTTTAATTACCAGCATGTGTGTTTCTATGGCATGGTGTTCAAATTGTTTCTGGTAGTTGGGGCGGCTGTTGTGGTGGCGGTGCTTGGTGCGGTTACATTGATGTGTAGTGGCTGCGTGAAGTCCGATGCCATCTTTGTTAAATATCAGGACATTGAAGTTAAAGTGCTCTTGTGGAGTGCTTCCCATCCATTGTAAGAGCAGTTGGTAGTCCTCTTCAATGTCATTTTCAACACAAAAGGTGGTCCAACCTGACCCCATGAAACCGACAGCTAATCCTTTTTCATTTCCGGGAGGGAAAGCATAACACACATCGACCTTGCAACTTTGCGTAGGGCCGTGTACTTTAGCAAACAAGTTGTCGATTTTTAAACGCCTCTCGGATAGCAGCCACAGCAAACCATGCGGTAAATCCTATAGATCTCACATTTCAGAAATGTGAGATTAGATTTTATTCAAAACAGAGAATATAAATTATAAGTTTCTCTTTCAGAAAATAGAGACAATAGTATATAAAACAAGGTGGCAAAGTTCTACCTGATGATGGTATGTTTCTGCTTTAGCTTGTACCAAACAGCCATGAATGTAATCTCTTCCTGAGGAATGCTTTCTGATTTCCAAACCGTCAGTGTTTAAAAGAAGTATCTCAAATTTAAGTTCTTTCAATCTTTTGAAACATAGTTTGTCTATGTTCTTATGTTTTATAGACTGAAAAAACCTCATCCATTCGGGCCCATGTAGTGTTTTTCTTCTTCGACCCAAGCTTTCGACTGCAACCTTGTATTTCATTCCCGTATAATCAACAAGTTTGAATATTTCACAGTTTTTGGGAAGCTGGTTGCTCAATATTTTTGGGAGTTCCTATATATACAATATTTTTTATGTAAAACACATATGTTAGGATAAAAGTCAAATACTTAAAAGTGATGAAATCAGATTTGGGTCAGGATGTATCTTACCAGTCGGTCTTGCAGGTCGTTGTAATCAGCTACTTTGATTAGTATTGTAAACTCCATCTGAATGTTTTCAAAAAATAAAAATCTCATACTTATAATAGTCGAAATCAGATTTGGGTCAGGTTGTTAAGGATGAGTTTGGGTAAAGATGAGATTAGAATTTTTTTTTTAGAAATGAGCATCACACATCAGCCCGATTGAATAAAGTTCTTGAACAAAATTCAAATCATGAACTAATGACAACTAATGTTCGAATCACAAGCCCTCAAAACTATTTGAAAAGTTTCGGTTTTTTCAGTTGTTTTAATCATTAGTTCAAATTCTAATCTAAAAATAGTAAAACAATAACATCTCTGGTTGCAAGGTTAGAATGAGTCAGGTGGGTTTTGGGTCAAAGTGATATGTTATTTCATTTTCTTATTTTTATTTTATCCATCTAGACTTATGTGTTTGAGCCAACATTGCCAGGACCAGTCCTAAATATATTTTTGTAAAAACCGAAAACTTTAAAACTTATAAAAACAATCGAAATTCATTTGAACATATATAGGTGATAACTGGCAGCACCAGCCCTAAATATATTTTTGGAAAAACCGAAAACTTTAAAACTTATAAAAACAATCGAAATGCAGTTGAACATATAGGTGATAACTGCCAACCGGTTTTGGTAACTGTCAAGCGGTTATGGGAAGTATGTATTTCTGATTTAAAACAAAAACAATATAAACCAAAACAGTTTTGAGGTAATACTTGAAATTAAATGAAATCAAGATATCAAAGTGAACATGGTAAAACCTAACTGTAAAATATAGAAGAAAATAAAAAAAAAATACTTGATTAGGCTTGAAAGTTCTAATCGGCAAGAAGAGTGTAGAAGAAGGTGAATAGTATCACCGTAAATGAGAGAGAGCAATGAGTAGAAATGAGTAGATATGTATTTTTTTTATATTTATTAGGGTTTTAAATTTCTTTATTGGGGTATCTGAACTGATTTGATGTTTAATATAATATTAATATAATAGATTTTGTTATTTAATAGTAAATTTATATGGTTTGATTAAAATTATTAATAAAGTAATAGATAAAGTTTTGTTAAACAAATAGTTTTTAATAGATTTATATGTAAACTAATTAATAAAGTAATAGATAAAATTTTGTTAAACAAATAGTTTTTAATAGTTTTATAGGTAACATATGTTTACAATATTTATTGTATTATATTTTAAATAATAAAGGTAGAATAAGTAACTAAAAAACTAAGCTTTCTAAATATGTTTATAATTTTGATTCTATTCTATTTTAAATAATAAAGGTATACTAACTAATAGAAAAAAACTAATCTTTCTAAATATTAACATATAGTAGGTCTGATTATTATAATTAATCCGTAAAGGTACAATAACTAACAAAAACTTACCAATGATTCGATTAAATAAAAGCCAAATTGACTGTCCGCTTCGGAATCAAATATTCCTTGGTTTTTAAATGAATCCTTTAACGTATTGTTAAGAAAAATTTGTCCTTTATACTGAATAGATCTTATCTCATGGAGTTGAAACTGTTGCATCATCTTGATCGGTCATTGAAAATTTGGGAGCATCCTTTGCTTCCTTCTTATCTGTAATGTCAATAAGATTGAAGTCAAAATAAGATGTCTAAGTTATAAGTATTGGGTGATGAAATATGTAAAATAGTTTTTGTGATTACCTTACAGATATGAATGCATTCTTCATTTGATTCAGCTTATAATTCCAGTTAGTTCCCATCTCCATGCAAATATTAGTGTGATGAATTCATGATACAACAGTTAGCAAGAAAAAAATATTAAAATATTATGTCCTAAATCTAATGATCAAAACTGTGAAAAAGAATAAAAACTGTATATGCAGCAAGTTGTAAAAGTTTGTAAATTGAACCCATTTTTTGAACTATTATGTTTTATATAAAGTTTAGCATCATTTTTTACTTTATGTTTGCAAAAAAAATGTATTTATACTGAAATAGAACACCTTAATTATATATGTTGTTTCCCTCCAAGTAATTTGAAAGCCAAAAACTTCCTAAACCGTCGTATGTTTAGTTAAATGAATTAGTGGGCATTGATGTAGTGGCCACGTGTCAAGTTTTTGTGGTGTGTACATGTGTTTTGACAGTATAAGAAGATACTTCCTCCTAAAATCTTATATGTCTAAATCAGCAAGGAACAGAATGGTCAAAATCGTTCTGAAAAAAATACATAATTCCAAGGTATTTTATGTAGTGAACTCATGTTTTAGTGTGTTGTGTGATGGTAACAATTACTTTTTAATTGTTGGCTTGTGTTAACTGGAAGATGGAACCGGTGTACAAGGCTGAGTTGTATGAGCCCAAACTAATTTCGATGCAGTTTATGACTGAGAAAAAAATCCAGGTATTAATCTAGCTTTTTTGTATGTATATTATCTCTTCTTAGTTAACATGCTGCATTGTATTTGAGTATGCATGCAAACATGTATATTGATAAATTACTTGTCTTTAATGCATGTAAGGTCAAAGCAACTTACAGGGCTGAAGAAGATGATAAAAAGGTCTATGTATCAGACAATGTGATGGAGCAGTTAATCACCAAAGATCTAAAGGATCCAAATCTAGACCTAGAGCTAGAGCAGGAATTTAGTGATGAGGTATTTTGTTGGTGTGTTCATACATGTGGTCATATAATATATTAAACGTCTTTATTATAGATGCACCGTTGGGTAAAAGGATGAACAAACAAAAGGTCGTTATCCCTTGGAGAAGAGAACAAGACAGAAGTAATAGATGTGGATAGTTCTGAAGAAGATAGTGGGGAAGAGCATGAGCTTAGTGACACAGCGGATTCCATTGCCTCTTTTAAGAGAAAAAATAAGATTCGTAGGGTATCAATTCAAAGCCGAAACCGAGTAGTTCGTGTATATCCTAACTTGTCTTAAGAATGTTTGTGCTAATTATGTTAGTGTGATGACTGAGTTGTTTATGTTTTAAAGTTTGTTATCCTAAGGGTCTTATCTATTTTTTTTTTTTTTTGTAATTTGATGTGAACTATAACTCTTAAAAAATTGTTTAGGTATTATATGCTTCATTAACAAAACACGTTCTCTTTTTTAAATACATTTATATTATTACAGAAGAAATATATTTTTACACTTTAAAAGGAATTGCAACATAATAACCTTTCAAATATTTACAAGTAACAAATGTATGACTACTAAAAGTCAAGTACAAACGTTTTTTCAAATAATCATGTAAAAGGTATGAATTTAAAAGTAAAGAAGTATATATAAATCAAACTAATATTTGATAAATTGAGTACATGTGAATATTATTTTAGTTGTGCCAATATAATTACTAACATTCATACTGGTTGGTACATTTAATATTTAGATTTATATAAAAAGTTGGTAGTCTAATTTAGTTAAAAACCCAAACTTATAAAATTAACATCTATCCTTAAGTTTTATAACTTACAGTTATTTTAAAATTGTTAGTTATAAAACTTCAATCTCCACTCACCCACTCTTCCACAAATTTCTCACAAATAACTTCCCATAATCCCACATTCCTATTTTTTAGATAGTAACTTCCGTTTACAATATTATAAATAATTTAATCAGTATTCTTTTTGTTATTCAGAATGGATAAAAAAATTAAAATCGTGCTACAAAACGGGGCAAAACCCAACAGTGTTTTAAGTTGTCCCCTTTGCAAGAAGGTGTGTCATAGTGTGCAACAGTACTATGCGCATATTGCGTCCAAAGAGCATATTAAAAAGGTAAAATCTTTCGGGTTTTGTTGTTTTTGCTAAATAAATATATTTTGGTAGGTTTTTAAATATAATTTTACATTTGTCAGAATGCTGGAGTTGTTACCACTCATGGATTCAAATGTGAGCTTTGTGATGTAACTTGCACGAGTGCTGAAAATCTGAGTACTCATGTTAAAGGTAAGAAACATTTGAGAATTGTGCGTGCTGCGGAGGACATGGCAAAAAAAGATGAGGGGGTGGAGATGGAGAAAGAGGAGGCAGTCGAAAAAACTGATGGAGTTATAGGGGAAGAAGAAAATGATGATAGTTAAGAGAACTGTGTGGTTTATAGTGAAGGAGGTGTTGTGAATGGTAAAACATGTTTAGTATGTGCAGCTTATTGTGGGCCTAAGGTTGTCTCATGTTGCAAGTCATGTTACAATAACTTCTTGACTTCATTTAGAGTTTAGGTTTACCTTTAGTAATTTGTGTTTCAAGTATGTTTATCATTTATTTTAAGTTATTTATGCTTTTGAATTATTTTTGTTTCGTTGTTATCTTTGAAGTTAATGTTGTTTTTGAACAATTGGTTATATGCTATAAGTTAAAATCATACTCACAAATAATACCACCAAAAGAATCAAAACAAACACTCAACAAGCTATCACGAGACAGAGGGTCAGATCAGTGGTTCATCACTCAAGGTGCCACCGCAAACCATGCCAAGGAAGCCACCTACATCTGACAATGCAAATAACTAGACATTAAGAACAAACCAAACAACAAACACGGATAATGCATTACATAGATTCAAACAAATGTCACAGTTAATGCAACAGGTGATGGCCCACCCTGTGTCCCAGCAACCACCGACCCGACTAGTCCGGCAACAAGTATGCCTAATGCAAGGAAAGGAAAAAAGTTTAAGAAAGAAATAATAGCACCTGATGGCATGAAGTGCAAGCAAGTCAGTTCTGTAGAGTTCACTTAGGGCTGCAGGATACTAAAAGTAGATTAGTAAAAGAATATATAATGTTAAGCATAATAATAATATGGTTTTCTAAAAGTAAGGATATACAAATACAATTCTTATATGTGTATATAAACAAGAAATTTATGGTTGATAAGATTTTTTAAGAGTTTTTTAAAAGATGTCTTTATTAGTGTAAAATATAACTTCTATCAATAGTTTAAGCTTTTGTTAGAAAGTTTAAAAAAGATCAGTTTCGGTTATAAAAAAAATTCAAATAAAAAAAATAGCTGGGATATAAAACTTATAGGTTTAGTAACCGATTATGCAGTTATTGTAAAGAGGTTACTAAGTCAGCCCACTTTCCCACTATCCCGTGATTTATTAACTGTCTAAATATAGATTAACTTCCCTGAGAAAAATTCAGATATTAGCTCTATATAATGTAGTTCTATGATTTTTGATATGTCGCCTTCTTTCTTTCAGTTTTGTTTATCTTAAAAAGCATCATATTGAGTACCTTTGCAGAACCAGTTGGAGAAATAAAGTATGGTTTCTTAATCTCTTTAGATTAGCTTTTATTACAAATAGGTTTGTTTGTGTTTTTGTTTTTATAGTTTAAACAATGCAATTAAAAGCATTTAGGTTTGTGATATGTGTGTTAATATATGTAGACCATTTTTTCATCAAATGTGTAGAATCTAACAATCTCAGATCATAACTAACTACTGTAAAATGTTATATAGAAAACACATACTATAACAGTTGTGAACAACAAGAATTGTGTAAATTACATCCTTAAATTCAAACAATTTTGTATTAAAACAAACAAATAGGCATTGTAAGGAGTTTGAATAAGTGGTTAGAGTCACTTACAGTGCCATAATATATGATTAATACCATGGGTTGCAAGATGCAGAATAGGTCTGTAAGATGATTCAGTCTCTTAAGGATAAGTCTAGCTTCTGTCCCTCATTTGAACGTTCCTGTTAGCCCATTAAGACAGACAAAATCTTTAATAATTGATTCAATAATGTAGTGATAAACATAAAAAACAAAACTTACAAAGAGTCTGCCAAGTTTTGGATCCAGCACAGCTCCATTTGTCTATGTTCTAGAGCTTATCTAGACCACGTCTTTATCTCAGTGGTAACATACTCACTTCAAGGAACAATCCTAGACCTATCACACTACCGAAACTCAGATCTGTCATATTTGAACAATTGAAAACCTAAAATCCGAAAAGTTTTACTCGAATATGAAGAACCCTAATATCATCGTTCCACAACCGTTAACCCTAAGAACTGCGGAAATACAGGTCGAACATGTGTCAATAGCTGAAACACTAAAATCCAAAAGGTATTAATCGAATCCAAAGAACCCTAACACCATAGATCCATAACCATTAACCGAAAAAATGGCGAAACACAGATCTGCAATCGTTATCCTGCACAAGCGTTTATCAATGAAGGTGTTAATCGAATATGAAGAACCCTAATCAAACAAAATAGTATGATGTATAAGACGCTAGGGTTTAGAGGGGTAAAAACCTTGAAAGTTTGAAACGATTGAAGTGATGATACGTATGACGGAGCTGAAGAGAGTGTACACAAGTGTAACCATCTTGAATCGCCATGGAAACTGATGATGAGGATGAAATCGTGATGCAGAGAGAAGCGATTTTGGACAAGAAAGAGGCTGGATTCATCACATTTGTGGCTAGGGTTGAGTTAACTAGCATTATGTAGTATCCATTTCTTAAATCGGATTATCCGTCTAATATCCGTATTTCTATATCGAACCCGGCCCATTTCCAATTTTTGTTTAGATCAAACCTAGCCTGTTAAGTGAATATGGCCCAAAACCTCAATTCATTATATAATAACCTGGCCCATTTGTATATATAGTTTAGAAATTGCATTTTTTTACTTTTAATTTTGATTGAGAATTATTACTTTTTTTGTTCTTTCATTTTTTATTCTTTTAATTTGTTATTAGAGATTTTTTTAAGTCTTTTATGGTATTTGTATTTGTTTTTTACAGAAGATGGATGAAGATTACACTGTAGCTGATTTTTCTTCACTAACTCACTATGGAGTATGGTATAATCTTAGTGTTGTACGTGTTGAATTTACTTGGTATGATGTCAGCAAAAACAAATTACTACTTATTTTACTTGATAAATATGTAAGTTCATTTATTTATTTATTTCGTTTTTTAAGTTTACATACATTATATTTAAGTAACATACTTTATATTATAGAGAAGAAGACTTGCAGCAATTGTCCCCGCTAATTTGGTTCACTTATTTGATGGCATGGAACTCGTGGGTCATGTTTTTTCGGTTTCTCATTTTCAAATTGAGAATTTCAAGTTTAATGATTATCCAACATACAAAAGCTACGTATTAATTTATGGTCGTATCAAAATAGTTATAAATGAAAGCACAAAATTTACTCCGTGTATACATGAGGTTTCAAAGGGTTTTCCGTTGTATCCACTGGTGCCGTGCTTTAATGTTTTGAAAGAGTACAAGGGTTTTCACAAACATATTGTTGGTATACATAAATTCTTTCTATTTTTTTTGGATTTGTTATATATATATATATATATATATATATATATATATATATATATATATATATATATATATATAGGGTAATGCTAGACAAAAAACCCTAAAATTCTTAGGAAACTCTGGAAACTCAAAGCTCCCGACTTTTTTTTTTTGAAAAAAATAACACATGTAATATACATGTTTTTAAGAGTTTTGGGCCAAAAAAAACAAAAAAGCGCCGAGTACTTTTTTAAGAAAAAAATAAACAAGTTCCAAAAACTTCGTTGACTAACATGTATTAGACAAAAAATGCTGAAAGTTGCTGAAATTTGTTTTTTTTTAAAAAAACCCTTTGGCGCTTTTTTGATTTTTTTGGCCCAAAACTCTTAAAAACATGTATATTACATGTGTTATTTTTTTCAAAAAAAAAAAAGTCGGGAGCTTTGAGTTTCCCGAGTTTCTTAAATATTTAGGGTTTTCTATATAGCCCATATATATATATTATATATATATATATATATATATATATATATATATTTATGTGTGTGTCTGTGTGAAAAGTCTAACATGTTGTTGCCTTTATTGTAGATGTTATAGGAAAAATCATCAAGGGGAAAAGAATAAAGCATATGTTTACTTTTAAGATTAATTTGCAAGATGCTACGTAAGCCACGTTTTTATTAATAATGACCTTAATGTTTTAAGTAACACATATATGTATACATATTTTTTTAATATAATGTGTTTGATTATTTTACAGTGGTCACGTTATAAAGTTGCGTCTAGACACATCGAGGCATATAAATATTGTACGAACATATCGTGCAATATCCAGTAAATCTATCATATACGTCTCTCAACTCAAGTTGGTCTATACGTCGTCAAGTATGTTATAGGCTTAATACGTATTTCTTATATATTTTAATTTTTTAAATGACCTATGAACATAATTTGTAACACATGTCTGCTTTTTCAGTTAATATGTTGAAGGATACGGAGTTTACTAAAATGGTTATTGAACCAGATGTGCATGAGGCACACTTGCTTAGATCTATGCAACGTTAAAATTATTGTTCATGTTATTTAATGTTTTGGATTACTTAGTAGTTTGTACTTAATATGTTTTGTTTTTTCATTTGTTTACCTTTTTTGTTGAAAATTTTAAAATGTTTTCCAGTTTAAGATAATAATCTTATCTATTACTGTCGTCATGTAGATTTAACTTTATGAATGAAGGACATTATATAGGTAATTTTATTCATAATCATGTGCTAACAATAATTATACTAATATTACTTCCAGTGATAAATGAGTACGAACAACCTACAATCATGCAAAAGAAAAATGTTTTACATGGCCATGGACGACAAAGTACTTCTATTGATGATCTTGGTCTTGACATTCTTGTGTATGAGATATTAATAAGGCTTCCTGCAAAGGGTGTGGGTCGGTCAAAGTGTGTATGCAAGGAATGGTTATCTCTTCTATCGACACGTCATTTTGCTATGATGCATTGTCGTCACATATCTACATCCTATAACCAGAAATTTATAGCAATTGGTTCGCGCTTATGTTCTGTATTCCCCCTTTCGTGTGAAGATTCAGGTCCATTATTAAACTCCAGAATCTTACTTCCATTTGAAGCGCCTTGGAATAAAGTAAATATTCTAGCAAGTTTTGAAGGATTGTTATGTGTTTGTTTTCGTAATACTGGCAAATTGGTTATTTGGAATCCATTAACTCGTGCATTTAAAGAGGTGTCCAACTCAAATAGTCGTGGTTTATATAAACCCAAGTCAGATGCAATTGGGTTGTATGTGGATAAGACGGATGACTACAAGCTTTTACACATAAAGCGTAGGCGTGGTAGAATGTGGGTTCATGTATATTCAAGTATGTTTGACTCGTGGCACAAAATCACTTTTGCAAATAAACTTCGTTGCTGGCGTGGAAAGCCTATTTGGTCTAATGGAACTTTTTGCAAAGGTGTTTTATATTTTTTGGTTAACTGTTTTATTGAGAATAAGGGTGTTATGTTGTTTGGCTTTGATGTGGAATCAGAGAGATTTAAGTTGAAAACCTTTCCAAGATTTCCACATGCTTACTATGATGGAAATTTAGTTGTTGTTCATAAAGAGCTTCATATGTTTGTTACTCATGGGCTTCCTAATTGGACGGTTGATTTGTGGAGGATGGAAGGTGAAAGTTGGGTGAAATTATGGGTTTTTCCTCGCATACAACCTATTATTTTATCATGCTCTATTACACATATTACAAGTACAGGCAGGTTTCTTGTCGTATCGAATCATGGAGTTGCTAATGAAATTGACACGACAAAGAAAGGGGATGATTGTTTCTTACCTGTAGTTTGGTTTCACGGGTTACAAGGAGCAATATATACCGAGACTCTTTCTTCACCAGATTTTTATTTCCATTAAGTATGCTTTTTTGTTTTGTTCATTTTAATGTTTCGTTGTTTGTTTAGTGACATTATAAATATGTTTTATCGTTTTGTTTATTATGTTCTATAAGTATTTATGTTATTATGCCGTTAGGGTGCCCGGCCTACGGACGGGCTCTCAACTAGTTCAGTCACAGTTGATGTAATTGTATTAAGTATTAACCTACCCCTACAGCTGATGACATCTTCAACATGACATTATGAACAAAAACTAGAAGATGTTTAATAATCACATATTAGTACATGGAAAATGCTTACCGAACATATCGCCCTCCACACATTTCTTAAGAAGCCAACCACGCTTTTGAGTTGTCCAACCATCATCATGCAAGTCGTTTGAACATTCATACAGATACTTACCACTTCATAATTTTTATTCATGGCAGCTGCATACAGTGGCATCATCTTTCCCTTAACACCAGCGATTGTCGCCAAGTTCCTATTCTTTTCCAACATAATCATAACTGTTTTAATGTTTCTGGTAGCAGCTGCTTGACAGAAAGCAGTGTCATGATTTTGGTTTTGTAGTTCCAAGTCATCCTTGCTCATCATATCCAACAATTTTTTCACAAATTGCTCCACCTGTTTGCTTCTTATTTTTACAGAGGATGCAATATGAAGTGGCGTTTCCCCATTTCCAGTGATGCTGTACCTTACCAAATGCGGTAGTCATAAAGAATGGGCTGTCTCTTTCCAGTCACATCTCCTGGATGCCTCGTACAGTGGGAAACCGATTCTGGCGTAGTCATCTCCAGGTCCTTCAATGTAGTGGCAATACAAATAGTTCATTAGTGCATAGATCTAATCGTATCAATAATATTTTATTTTCTAAAGCTTACAAGCATCAATCAAATGCATATGGCCAATTTGAATCCTTCAGTTTTGTTTAACACATTAAAATGTAGCAAGCTGTAAAAAGATTTTGGCTTAGTGGAATCAAAACTAACATAGTACAGTATGTATTAGACCCCTGTAATGGGGCGTTATTTGGCCATTTTTTTTATTTATAGCGCCCCATAGCGCCCCGCACACCACGACAGGCGGCGCTATAGGGGATTTTTTTTGGGGGGGAGGCGCCATGCATATAGTGGCGTGATGGAGGTTGTTTTCAAAAATTTGACCAATCACAAAAAATCAAGGGTTTTTATAATTATTTTATAAAAACGAAAATTAATAATTAGGTAATGGTGGGTAGGGGCTTTATGACTACGGGCTCTAATGATAAATACCAGCCACTTTTCCCACTTTTCCATTTTGGGAAACCCTATAAATACCCCTCTGTCACATCACTTGTGATGTGACAGCTCCTTTGTTCGACCAGCTCGCTCCAGCCCACATTTCTTCCGATTTCTCGCGAATCTTGTAAGTTTTCAACCTAAATCTTGTACTTTCTTGATCTACACGCAATCCTACACCTTTCTATCTTTTGAATCTTAACTTTTAACCGAGAAATCACTAGATTTGAGGTGTTCTAGGATGATGTCATCATGGTGTTCATAAGAACTTCATGTTTTGGCTTCAATCCTTTAAAAACAACTTAGATCTGAACGATTTCCACATAAATAAACAAAGATCTTGCATAGATCTGAACATATTCATGGTGAAAAGGATTGAAAGATGGTTTTCCAACTTTCTTTCAACTCTTTTACACTCAATGCACTCAAACCCGATGGAATCGGAGCTTGTTCTAATCTTCTACTCATTCTTAGTGATGCATTAGTTCCGAATCTGAATTCTATCCGGGAGAGATATTGATTTCGGGTTTGAACATGGACAATCGACTCGAACCGTGAACTGTTCGGACTAGGGTGATTCCTGTTCGGCCGGGTCACTTGGGACGAGATACGGGTCCTGTTGTTCAAGCAAGATATGAAAACGTCTCATTCAAAGCTACAACACTTCAAACGGAAACAAAGGTTAGGACGATCAGACCGTCGGAACGGATTGCCGCCCGATCGGGTTACCACCCGATCGGATTGCCACCCGATCGACCGGCCGTCCGATCGGGCTGCACTTGGTTCCATACTTAAACTATTTCTCAACTATTAAAAGGATCTGAACGTTGAAACGGATTACCACCCGATCGAATTGCCATCCGATCGAGTGACCGTCCGATCGTGTGACATTTGGGACTTAAACAATTTTCAACATGCTCAGTACGGATTGTCACCTGATCGGATTGCAATCCGATCGGACTGCCGTTCGATCGACCGACCTGAAAGGTAGAGATACTTCTCTGTTTTCAAAATGCTACAACGAAAACTTCAAAGTACAAGCCCTCATACACAAACACATCCATCCCAAACGAGGTAACAATCGAATCGAATGGTCACCCGACCGGATGACCATCCGAATGGATTATCACCCGCTCAACTGGCCATCCGATCCACTGACACTTTACTCCGTTTTACGCGTCACTCATCGTTTATGCTATCATTCTGATCAGGCTAAACTTACTCTAGCACTCCCTTCAATCCATCATCGCTGTGAGTATACTCGAACCCTTTTTGCTTTACGCACTTTTGGGTGTTACATACGTTACTTATTCTAAATCACATCGAACACGCTACGCAATACTTTAACGCTAACCGGTACCGCATGTTATACGTGACTTAATGAATGCTTGTTTGTTATGTTTACACATGGATTGTTGTCTACCTACCTTAGCAATGATAGTACTATAGTTTGGACTCAGCACCTGTTCACTCAGGGGTTGTTAAGGACAATTAATCACATGGGTCACAGTGGTGAACATGTATTACGAACTGCCTTGCGCAGTCATTGGTATTGATAGGATCATGTCGATAACTTACGTGCTTCATTTTACACTGTGTACTTGCTGGTTATGCGTAAACGATTTCGAACTCTATTATATCTATTAAACTTGTATGCTCACCTTTACACTATGTGTGTTGACTTTTACTTTAACGTATGTGGCAGGTGCATAAGATGTTTGAATGCTTTGCTTGCTGTGAAATCGAGGCTAGGAAAGGTCTAGAAACGAATAAACAATTTGTCTATTTTGAAATCTGAGTTGTCGGATCAGTATTTGTTTATGAGATAATTATCTGTAATAACTGTTTTATTTGATATGTTATGGTATGGGACATGATGTTTTAAATATCTGGTAATTAATAGTTGTTATGGATACTCATGGACAATCTGTTTCGCTCAGTGCCGCGCCCCGATGATTCCGCCATCGGTTGGGGTGTGACATTAATTCCTTTTGCCCAAAAAATATACCTTAAACTCTTATGATCTGTGAAGACAACAAATTTACTTCCGTGAAGATAGCGTCTCCAAATCTTAAGGGCAAAAACTATGGCTCCTAACTCTAGATCATGGGTTGTGTAATTCTCTTCATGTTTCTTAAGTTGTCTAGAGGCATAAGCTATAACCTTTTGACGTTGCATCAACACACATCCATATCCTAACTTAGACGCATCACAATAGACTATAAAGTCTTCAGTTCCTTCTGGTAATGCGAGTATGGGTGCGTTAGTTAACCTTTGCTTAAGAATCTTAAAGGATTCTTCCTGTTTTGGTCCCCATTCAAACTTAACTGATTTGCAAGTCACTTTGGTTAATGGAATAGCGATCCTAGAGAAATCTGGATAAATCATCTATAATATCCTGCCAGTCCAAGAAAGCTTCTTACTTCCGTTGGCGATTCAGGGACTTTCCATTTGGTAATCGCCTTGATCTTTGTGGGATCCACATGAATTCCTTCATGATTAACCAGATGTCCAAGGAATTGCACTTCTTGTAACCAGAATTCACATTTTGAGAATTTAGCATAAAGCTTCTCTTTTCTCAATAACGTCAAAAGTGTATGCAGATGCGCTGCATGTTCCTCTTTACTCTTAGAGTAAATTAGAATATCATTTATAAAGACAATTATGAATTTATCCAGGTATGGTTTACATATCATGTTCATCATGTCCATAAATGTGGCTGGGGCATTGGTTAGACCAAATGTCACGACAGTAAATTCATAATGACCGTACCTTGTTCTAAAAGCAGTTTTAGGAATGTCCTATTCCTGTACTTTCAATTGAAGATATCCTGGGCGTAACTCGATCTTAGAAAAGAATCGAGCTCCTTGAAGTTGATCGAACAGATCATCAATTCTCGGTAGTGGATGTATTCAGCGAAAGAGGAATGCTACCTTCTGAAAGGGAAGGTGAAGGTTTCCGACGAGGTTATGGAGATCAGTGTCGACGACTTGATAGCGTTTCTTAATGATATGAGGTACATTTGGGATGTTTAAAAAACTGTTGATAAGCATTACAAGTTCGAGTAATCTGTGAGATTCATTTAGCTTTTATGTTTGCTAGACTCGATAATTCTTTGATTTAGGATGAAACTTGGTTCTGGTAGCATATGTTTTAGTGCCAAATGAATGAGTTTGTCGTCTCAAAATGTGACATCTAACAGTTTTAGCAAAGCACACTCTTGCATTCATAATACAACATGTAGTTTCAGTTACAGTTTGGTTAATTCAGTATTCTTGAGGAGGATGATCACCGAAATAGGAAAAAGGGGGTACGGGTTAAATGTTTGATAAAAGGATATGGGTGAGTCATAGAGGGATTCAGGTAAAAAATGATATTTCCTATCACGTGCATATTATGTGATGACACTTTACTACGAAAGTAAACCGGGCTTATAAAGATAAATGCGTAATCGTGCCATAGATGCACAGACTATACGCAAGCACGCGTGAAGGCATGACTATGCCAACTAAAATCTTTTCGAGACTGTTATCACTAAAATCTTTTCGAGACTGTTATCATAAATTATCTGGTTATTAAATTATGTTACGGACCATAAGACCCAAGTATCATGGTTGTTCGTGGTGTAAACCTTAGATTTGGGTTACGGACCATAAAGGCTCTACATGATGGTCCGTAATGTGTTTAATTTAACCAACATATCGGATATATAAATTTTATAATCTCTATATCTTTATTACCAAGTTTTTAATATTTCTTTTGTTCAACTTGTGTAATGCATGGGTTTCTAACCAAGTGAGTAAATCAACTAATGGAATACACCGATTCTTATTTCTCTTCCATATAATAAAATGAGAGTAAACTTCGGACTATGACAATATCCACATGCAACTTATATCCATTTTGCACAGTGCCACTTGAAATGAAACATGTTGCAATTTATAAGTTACAACGGATACCTCGCTCTATGTTGCGAATTTGGTCGGTATCGAGAATTTGGTCGGTATCGATTTGATTACGCTACCAACACTTGCTATAGCAATCGAAAGAAAAAAACTTCAGTTGGTACTAGTTCTGTTCATTACAACATCGGTACGACTCTGTCACTAGGTATAACAACTAATATGTGGACGATATCGGTTGGTTCAATTCTTCACGTTACCAGTATGACACCTCAACTCGTTATAGCTTACCATAAAAATACTATATCGTGAATACAACTCCATTTTCAACTAAATTTATATGGTAACATCGAAAAAGCTGTAAAAACGAACACCGGTACCGATGGTACCAATGTCATTCGACCGATATCGTTACAGTTTGTCAAGGTGAAGAACACAAAGTCAGTTATAGTTGACTCTTCGATTTGGAATAAAACTTCTAATGAAATATAGATAAAAATAAACATGATGCAACTGTGTTTTTAAGTATTTTTAGTGCAATATATATATATTTTTTAAATAACAAAAGGAGTAAAACGACATCTTAATAGATAAAAAAGCTAAACCGCGAGACAACTTTGATGATATGTATGTTTGTGCTTGGATTACTTGTGTATTACTATTCACAACTCGGTTTTGAATATAATTTATATCATAACGTAGATAAAAATAAATAGGGCCGGCCCTGAGAATTCATGTACCCTGTTCGAACTCGAAAAAACGTGCCCTTAGGTCCCACGGATGAAAGAGTTGCCGCCCAGAATTCTTTTTTTTATTAGTTTTTAGAAATATTTGGGTATTGGACTCACTAACCTAATGGGCTAAATAGTTTAAACAATATGATTTTTTTAAGTGGGCCTATGTTAATATTTTTTTGGTTATACCCTATTAAAAATTTTTTTACATATATAATATCGGATTTTTTTTTTTAAAATTACGTGCCCTACGAAATCACGGGCCCTGGCCGGTTGTCCCCCCCGCCCTCCTTCAGGGCCGGCTCAGAAAATAAACACGTCACAACATCTTAAAATTTTATAAAATATCGTATCTTAAATGTTATAATAAATAACAAGATATGCTTAAAAGTAATTATAATACACTAAAATAATGAAAAAATAACATGGCAAGAATGGTGAAAATGGAAGTTACTTTCGTAATGCTTAAATTTTTTTATTAATACACATAAGTTACAATGGTTAGACCCTATGATTCACAAAAAGAATTTGTTTCTTGGGCTCAAAGAGGTACTTTGAACCATATGTTGAGCGAATTACATCGGCTAACACATGATATTGCAACACAACATATAGGAGGACTGGCACGAGAGCAAACGCACTAAGTGTGACACCTCGGATCTTTCCGGATAACCTTTCGATGTAACCAACGTGTACGTAATCGACTAACAGTAAAAATGTATGAAGAGCTATTTGTTATTATGTGTTATGTGCCGATTTACTTATGTGTATGTATATATATATAAGTGTTATATATATGTGAACCAAACCCGAGACCCGACTCGTGACCATGGTCTCGAGTGAACAAGTGACTTGGGCCGTTTGGGCCTTGTAGCCGAGAAACCCAACCCGGAAACCCTTAGCCCAACTCGGTACACTATATAAACCCAACCCCACCTCCCTTAATCATTTTACACACTCTCTTCTCACACTCTCCTCTCATCTTCTTCACTAAACCCTAAAACTCTAAATTTCTAGCAACCAAAATCAACTCCCCATTCCTTCATATCTCTCGGATCAAGTAAGCTATCAACAAGGAGGATCGGCCGAGCCAAGAGACCACCCGAACACCCCTTTTCTCTCAACCCCGAGTAACCGGTTAGTGTGTTTATGTTCATGATTGTTGATGATTGCTATGGTTTTATGCTTGTTGATGTGATTAGAGATTTTAGTATGAATATTAGGCTTGTATGTTCATAAATATGCTAAGGAAGGTGGCTACTTGATGATGTTTGTTGTGAATGTTTATGATGTTTGTTGTTATGATAATCGGTTTGTGGGTTGTGATGGTTTTGGTTAAATGTTTCATATCGTTTAAGTTGATGGGTTTTACTATCCGATGATGTTCAAGGATTTAGGCTTGATTGTTAGTTAATGTCCATGTTTGTGGCTACTAAAATGCATGTTTGGGTTAATCTTGTTTATGATTTTGTCCGGAAAATAGGTAGGAGTTTTAAACAGGATTTTGGGTTGTTTGTGAATGAAATTTGAACATGATTGATGAATATATGATGAACAGCTTGAATGTTGCTAAAATGTTTTGAATCTGCTGATTTTGATCTAAAATGTGCACAAAACCGACCAAGAAACATGTTTAGTGGCATAGTACAATATTTACATGAAATAGCAATTCCATTGGGTCGTACACTGCAGGTTCTAGAAGGGATTGCCATGCACGTTATCACGGTTGCGAGTCGCAACCTTTGGTTGCTACTCGAAACCACGCGTGACCAGTCGAAACCTCCCAGTTGCGAGTCGCAATCAGCACGCATCAAACCTGGTTGCGAGTCGCAACCAAACCTGCTAAGTCGCAATCTCCGGTTACGAGTCGTAACCAAAGCGTGACGGACCGAGACCGCAGTTGCGAGTCGCAACCTCGGTTGCGAGTCGCAACCACCTTAGTTTCGACTGGGCTGTTTTATGTTATTGGGCCTTGACTGTTTGTCTTGTTGTTTTGGGCTTCAACTGTTGGGCCTCCTATTGACTGGGCTTCATTCTGATCTGCTACTGTATGTACATATGTTACTGTTTGTAGTTCTGCCTGTTAACTGTTTGTATACGTGCATGCTATACGTGTTTACTTGTACCCGACTTGACCCATACTTGGTAACCATGCTAGGACGTGGTGACCAACATACTTAACCAAGTAACGTATCATACCGAGCAACCCAAGGTGAGTTCACAACTTAAAAGCATGCGTCCCGGTGGTTTGGGACACGAGACTAAAACAACCCTATCCCCTTGTAAAGGGGATACCGTCTACACTCCTTCCCTAGTTATTGGGAAACAAACTTACTTTATCTTCCCTTGTATTGGGAAACCTTTTTAGTTAATTACTGTTTATACGGATTGCAACTAACGGCACTAAACGCAACTCTATCACTCAAGTCCCTACTACATAATACCGATTAGTCGCCGGTGCCAGGCGAACGGGTTATTAGTTGATAGCGCTATTTAGGTCTTACCAGCCTCACACCGTGCCATGGTATGGGATCGGTCGTGAACTAATGTACTCAGGCATCCGTCAATGATGATAGAACATTGACATCGGGGCATCCTGCGGAAACGCATTCGGTTACCTAGTGTTCGGTATTGGAAAAACAGTTTAGTCGCTAACTTTTGGGGTAGCTCCCCATGGCATGTATAAACGGATAAGTTAACTGGTGAAACGAGTTTTTGGTAATTAAAACTGGACAACTAGTGAACTCACTCAGCATTATTGTTGACCCCTCTACTGCATGCTTTGCAGGTGGCCAGTGACTGGAGCAGCTACTTGGGATGCGTAGTGGTCGTCTGCCCGTGTGTTGGGCATTTATCATGTTTACCTTGCGAGCAATGTTTAAAACTGTTAATTATGCTTCCGCTACATTTTCTCTGAACTTAAAACTCTGAACTTGATATTTGCTAATCGTATGGTTAGTAAGTATTACTTTAATATTAACCAATGCTTAGTATAATTGGTGGCTGGATCCTGGTCAGTCACGCCCCCGAAGCGGGTGTTATCCGCGGGTGGATTTTGGGGGTGTGAAAGATTGGTATCAGAGCCATTGGTTATAGTGAACTTGGTTTTAAAAAGGGGAAAAATCTTTTTGAGAAAAACCAGACTATAACCCGTGACTCGTGACGACACTACACTCCAAGTACAAGGCTCGACTTATCTGACCTCATAGCTCGGACCCATAGTTACTTGCTTACTTGTCTTATGCTTTCTGCTTGCTATACGTACTAGTTGCCTGATTAGATAGATACATCTTCTCTCTTCTATCTTATTCTCGCTATCACGCACTCATACTATGTTTTCTGGTTATGAAGACAATGAGTGGACGCGGACGAGGAAACGTCAACATGACCCCGGCTCAGTTCACTAGCCTGCTCAACACTGTGGCTGCAGCTTTCGCAGCTCACCCTATAGGTAAACTCGTTGTCTTAGGATGTTTAGATCCTACCGCCGCATCGTCTTTTCGCCTCTAAACCTATTTCGCTTCACTCCTCACAACAGGTCAGCCTGCACCTGTGCAACCACGTGTTTGTACCTTCAAGACCTTTATGGATTGCAAGCCTCTTCCTTTCAATGGCACGGAGGGTGCCATAGGCCTTCTGCACTGGATTGAGAAGGTCGAAGCTGTTTTTGCTGTCTGTGAATGCCCAACTGCTAACTGGGTGAAGTTTGCTACTGGTACTCTAGAGGGAAGCGCACTTTCATGGTGGAAAGCGCAAATTCAAATGCTTGGTTTGGAGACTGCTAACGCTACTGCGTGGGAAGATTTCAAGGATATGATCAAGGAAGAGTACTGTCACAGGGATGACATCCACAAGCTGGAAAATGAGTACTATGAACTCAAGATGGTTGGGTCGGAGATTGAGACCTACACCAAGCTGTCCAACGACTATGCTGCTCTTTGTCCAAACATGTCTCGACCTATGTACCGAAGGATCGAACTGTACATCAAGGGTCTGGCTCCAGAAATTCGAAGCCATGTAACTTCAGCCAACCACACTACCATTCAGCCGATCGTTCGACTTGCTCACAAACTCACGGATCAGGCTGTGGAAGAGGGCAGGTTGCCCAAAAGGATCAGTGCTGCGGAAGGAAGTTCTAGTGATGGCAAACGAAAGTGGGATGGAAATCAGGGCAAGGATGCTAACCCTACTCAAGCCCCAGCTCAGCAAAGGAAAACTGACAACAACAAAGGCGCTCAGCAACAGGGTGGCTACCGGGGAAACTACCCTAAGTGCAACAAGTGTAACAGGCACCACAATGGGGCAGGCAACAAGGGTCAGTGTCAGCGATGCCACAAGATGGGGCACGAAGCAAAGGATTGTAGAAGTCAGTTCCCAACAAGGCAGAATCAGCAACAACCCCAACAGCAGCAGCAGCAGGGAAACAACAGGGCATGTTTTAAATGTGGGGCAACAGGTCACATGCGAAAGGATTGCCCTGAGCTGAATCAGAATCGCAACAACAACCAGGGAGCTGGGAACAATGAGCAGAATAACAATGCTGGAAATGCAAGGGGCAGAGCTTTCGTGATTGGAGCTGGAGAAGCGAGGAACGATCCCAACGTCGTGGCGGGTAAGTTCCTACTTGATGATCGTTATGTTTCTGTGTTATTTGATTCCGGTGCCGATGCCAGTTATGTATCCCTTCGCATTAGTAAGAAACTTAAGCATTCGCCCGCATTATTAAGTTCTAAGCATACCGTCGAGATAGCTAATGGTAAGAACATCGAGGCCACGCACGTGATCCACGACTGCACCCTAGAATTGTCTGGCCATACGTTTAGTATCGATCTTTTCCCTGTCAAACTTGGAAGCTTCGACGTCGTCATTGGTATGGATTGGTTATCCAAACATCGCGCTGAGATCCTCTGTCAAGAGAAAGCAGTTCGTATACCTCGCCGTTCTGGTCAACCCCTCATCGTCAAAGGCAACAAAGGTGGAGAAGTCACAGGCATTATCTCGCTTCTAAAAGCCCAGAAGTGTTTGCAGAAAGGGCACACCGCTATCTTAGCACTTGTCACCCACGCCCACGATAAGGAAAAGAGGATTGAAGATTTTCCTGTAGTACGCGACTATCCCGAGGTATTTCCTGAGGAACTACCTGGACTCCCTCCTCACCGTCAGGTCGAATTCCAAATCGAGCTAGCTCCTGGAGCAGCACCCATAGCTCGTGCACCGTACCGTCTAGCCCCTGCAGAACTGAAGGAACTCTCTACGCAACTACAAGAACTATTGGATAAAGGATTTATCCGTCCTAGTTCATCACCCTGGGGAGCCCCAGTGCTCTTTGTCAAGAAGAAGGACGGCACATTCCGAATGTGCATCGACTATCGTGAGTTGAACAAGGTTACCATCAAGAATCGTTACCCTCTCCCGCGCATCGACGACCTATTCGATCAGTTGCAAGGATCGAGCTACTATTCAAAGATTGACCTGCGATCAGGCTATCATCAGCTGAGAGTTCGTAATGAAGATATTTCCAAGACTGCATTCAGGACTCGTTATGGTCATTACGAGTTCCTCGTCATGCCTTTTGGAATGACTAACGCACCTGCAGTGTTCATGGATCTTATGAACCGCGTATGTAAGCCTTACCTCGACAAATTCGTGATTGTGTTTATCGACGACATCTTGATTTATTCAAAAAGTCAAGAAGAGCATGAACAGCACCTACGCCTTATCC
This sequence comes from Helianthus annuus, assembly GCF_002127325.2. Classification (NCBI taxonomy): domain Eukaryota; kingdom Viridiplantae; phylum Streptophyta; class Magnoliopsida; order Asterales; family Asteraceae; genus Helianthus; species Helianthus annuus. Next base: position 113,059,757 of record NC_035446.2, read on the forward strand.
TCGAACTCCTTCGCAACGAGCAACTGTACGCCAAATTCTCTAAATGTGACTTCTGGCTTCGGGAAGTCCATTTCCTCGGTCATGTAGTTAATAAGGACGGAATTCACGTCGACCCAGCTAAGATCGAATCGATAAAGAACTGGCCTACGCCTAAGACCCCCACTGAAATTCGCCAATTCTTGGGCTTGGCAGGCTACTACCGCAGATTCATTCAGGGATTCTCCAAGATTGCACAACCTCTCACAACACTCACTCAGAAAGGCGTCGCCTACAAGTGGAATACAGCACAGGAATCTGCCTTTCAGAGGCTTAAGGATAACCTCTGTAGCGCTCCTATTCTCACGTTGCCTGACGGCACTGACGACTTTGTGGTTTACTGCGATGCGTCTATTCATGGGCTCGGTTGCGTGCTAATGCAACGCGAGAAAGTTATCGCCTACGCCTCTCGACAACTCAAGACGCATGAGAAGAACTACACGACGCACGACTTGGAACTAGGAGCAGTGGTTTTTGCTCTTAAGATATGGAGACATTACCTGTACGGTACCAAGTGCACTATTTACACCGATCACAGGAGTCTCGAGCATATCTTTAGGCAAAAGGAATTGAACATGCGACAGCGTCGATGGGTCGAACTCTTGAATGACTACGAATGCGCCATCAAGTATCATCCGGGCAAGGCCAATGTCGTGGCAGACGCCCTCAGTCGAAAGGACACCGTACCAAAGCGCGTGCGAGCACTGCAACTTACCATCCAGTCTAACCTCCCTACTCAGATTCGAAATGCTCAGGTTGAAGCATTGAAGCCGGATAACATCAGGGCTGAGTCTCTGCGAGGGTCGAGACAGCAACTAGAACAGAAAGAAGATGGTGCTTACTATGTAACAGGACGCATCTGGGTTCCACTCTTTGGAGGTTTACGTGAACTCGTGATGGACGAAGCCCACAAGTCCCGCTACTCAGTACATCCTGGTTCGGACAAGATGTACCATGACTTGAAGACTACGTATTGGTGGCCTGGTATGAAGGCCCACATAGCAACATACGTCAGCAAATGTTTGACTTGCGCGAGAGTCAAGACAGAATACCAGAAGCCAGCAGGTCTACTCCAACAACCAGAAATCCCGAAATGGAAATGGGAGCAAATTTCCATGGATTTTGTTACAGGGCTACCTAGATCTCAACGCGGAAATGATGCTATTTGGGTGATAGTGGATCGACTAACCAAGTCCGCGCACTTTCTGGCTATTAAGGAAACAGACAAGTTTTCTACCTTGGCAGAGATTTACTTAAAGGAAGTAGTTTCGAGGCACGGAGTGCCAACCTCGATTATTTCAGACCGAGACGCTCGATTTACCTCGGAACTGTGGCAAGCTATGCACAAATGCTTTGGCTCACGTTTGGATATGAGCACTGCTTATCACCCGCAAACGGATGGACAGTCCGAACGTACCATCCAAACTCTAGAAGACATGCTTAGAGCGTGTGTGATCGACTTTGGCAAGAACTGGGAGAAGCATCTACCGTTAGTAGAGTTCTCATACAACAACAGCTACCACACTAGTATTCAGGCAGCACCTTTTGAGGCATTGTACGGTCGTAAATGCCGGTCACCTCTCTGCTGGGCAGAAATCGGTGATAGTCAAATCACAGGCCCAGAGATGGTGGTAGATACAACGGAAAAGATTGCCCAGATCAGACAACGTATGGCGGCAGCTCGTGACCGTCAGAAGAGCTACGCTGATAAGCGTAGGAAACCATTGGAATTCCAGGTCGGTGACCGGGTTCTACTTAAAGTCTCACCCTGGAAGGGTGTGGTTCGCTTTGGTAAACGGGGCAAGCTTAATCCGCGATATATCGGACCATTCGAAATTACCGAGAAGATCGGTAAGGTTGCTTATAGATTGAACCTGCCTGAAGAACTGAGTGCGGTACATAACGTTTTTCACATATCCAACCTGAAGAAGTGTTTGTCGGATGAAACACTTGTGATTCCTTTTAAGGAACTGACGATTGACGAACAGCTACACTTTACTGAGGAACCGATTGAGATCACTGATCGAGAGATCAAAATCCTCAAACGTAGCCAGATACCTCTTGTACGAGTTCGTTGGAACTCGCGACGTGGCCCAGAGTATACCTGGGAGCGGGAAGACCAGATGAAGCACAAGTATCCCCAGTTGTTCCCTAACGAAAACCCCAGCACTGAAGCTACGAACGAATTTCGGGACGAAATTCCAAACTAACGGGGGGATGATGTGACACCCCGTTGAAACGCTTTCACTTACACTAGCTTGACAGTGGCTGCCTTAACTTTCGGGACGAAAGTTCCTAAAACTTGGGGATAATGTGACACCTCGGATCTTTCCGGATAACCTTTCGATGTAACCAACGTGTACGTAATCGACTAACAGTAAAAATGTATGAAGAGCTATTTGTTATTATGTGTTATGTGCCGATTTACTTATGTGTATGTATATATATATAAGTGTTATATATATGTGAACCAAACCCGAGACCCGACTCGTGACCATGGTCTCGAGTGAACAAGTGACTTGGGCCGTTTGGGCCTTGTAGCCGAGAAACCCAACCCGGAAACCCTTAGCCCAACTCGGTACACTATATAAACCCAACCCCACCTCCCTTAATCATTTTACACACTCTCTTCTCACACTCTCCTCTCATCTTCTTCACTAAACCCTAAAACTCTAAATTTCTAGCAACCAAAATCAACTCCCCATTCCTTCATATCTCTCGGATCAAGTAAGCTATCAACAAGGAGGATCGGCCGAGCCAAGAGACCACCCGAACACCCCTTTTCTCTCAACCCCGAGTAACCGGTTAGTGTGTTTATGTTCATGATTGTTGATGATTGCTATGGTTTTATGCTTGTTGATGTGATTAGAGATTTTAGTATGAATATTAGGCTTGTATGTTCATAAATATGCTAAGGAAGGTGGCTACTTGATGATGTTTGTTGTGAATGTTTATGATGTTTGTTGTTATGATAATCGGTTTGTGGGTTGTGATGGTTTTGGTTAAATGTTTCATATCGTTTAAGTTGATGGGTTTTACTATCCGATGATGTTCAAGGATTTAGGCTTGATTGTTAGTTAATGTCCATGTTTGTGGCTACTAAAATGCATGTTTGGGTTAATCTTGTTTATGATTTTGTCCGGAAAATAGGTAGGAGTTTTAAACAGGATTTTGGGTTGTTTGTGAATGAAATTTGAACATGATTGATGAATATATGATGAACAGCTTGAATGTTGCTAAAATGTTTTGAATCTGCTGATTTTGATCTAAAATGTGCACAAAACCGACCAAGAAACATGTTTAGTGGCATAGTACAATATTTACATGAAATAGCAATTCCATTGGGTCGTACACTGCAGGTTCTAGAAGGGATTGCCATGCACGTTATCACGGTTGCGAGTCGCAACCTTTGGTTGCTACTCGAAACCACGCGTGACCAGTCGAAACCTCCCAGTTGCGAGTCGCAATCAGCACGCATCAAACCTGGTTGCGAGTCGCAACCAAACCTGCTAAGTCGCAATCTCCGGTTACGAGTCGTAACCAAAGCGTGACGGACCGAGACCGCAGTTGCGAGTCGCAACCTCGGTTGCGAGTCGCAACCACCTTAGTTTCGACTGGGCTGTTTTATGTTATTGGGCCTTGACTGTTTGTCTTGTTGTTTTGGGCTTCAACTGTTGGGCCTCCTATTGACTGGGCTTCATTCTGATCTGCTACTGTATGTACATATGTTACTGTTTGTAGTTCTGCCTGTTAACTGTTTGTATACGTGCATGCTATACGTGTTTACTTGTACCCGACTTGACCCATACTTGGTAACCATGCTAGGACGTGGTGACCAACATACTTAACCAAGTAACGTATCATACCGAGCAACCCAAGGTGAGTTCACAACTTAAAAGCATGCGTCCCGGTGGTTTGGGACACGAGACTAAAACAACCCTATCCCCTTGTAAAGGGGATACCGTCTACACTCCTTCCCTAGTTATTGGGAAACAAACTTACTTTATCTTCCCTTGTATTGGGAAACCTTTTTAGTTAATTACTGTTTATACGGATTGCAACTAACGGCACTAAACGCAACTCTATCACTCAAGTCCCTACTACATAATACCGATTAGTCGCCGGTGCCAGGCGAACGGGTTATTAGTTGATAGCGCTATTTAGGTCTTACCAGCCTCACACCGTGCCATGGTATGGGATCGGTCGTGAACTAATGTACTCAGGCATCCGTCAATGATGATAGAACATTGACATCGGGGCATCCTGCGGAAACGCATTCGGTTACCTAGTGTTCGGTATTGGAAAAACAGTTTAGTCGCTAACTTTTGGGGTAGCTCCCCATGGCATGTATAAACGGATAAGTTAACTGGTGAAACGAGTTTTTGGTAATTAAAACTGGACAACTAGTGAACTCACTCAGCATTATTGTTGACCCCTCTACTGCATGCTTTGCAGGTGGCCAGTGACTGGAGCAGCTACTTGGGATGCGTAGTGGTCGTCTGCCCGTGTGTTGGGCATTTATCATGTTTACCTTGCGAGCAATGTTTAAAACTGTTAATTATGCTTCCGCTACATTTTCTCTGAACTTAAAACTCTGAACTTGATATTTGCTAATCGTATGGTTAGTAAGTATTACTTTAATATTAACCAATGCTTAGTATAATTGGTGGCTGGATCCTGGTCAGTCACGCCCCCGAAGCGGGTGTTATCCGCGGGTGGATTTTGGGGGTGTGAAACTAAGCAAGATAGGTACCCATTTCATTTCTTTATTGTATAGTATAAAGAAGCTGACGCTAAAACTTATCATCATGGCTGTTATAGAGAGGAAAAGAGTTGTTATACCTAACATCAACTTTATGGGTAATGTTTTCACAAAATCACGTGCGGCAAAACGAGATGTGAGGATTGATAAAAATGTGAGTATGGATGTTGATGATAAGAATAAGGACATGGCATCTGACACTACAAAGGCAATAAAGATTGGTTTTCGATAAAATACTGGAATACCATCAGTTTGATTATATCCTCCTGGAATTGTAAAAGCAGCTGCGAACACCATCGTGGCAATAAGCGTTGCAACAACCATACAATGACTTGCAGTATCTTTCAGCCACTTCTCACCTTCTTTAATAAGTTCTTCGTGTTCCTTTGAGAATAACTCACGTGGTGTTAAACCCTTATTGTTCTTTTGTTCCTTATAATAAAAGGGGACCGCCTCACTTACTTCCTACAACACAAACAAACTAGAAAAGTTATACCCTACTATCTAGCATATGCCACTTATCATCATGAAAGGAAAAAGACGCATGAATTAAAATATGTACCTTAAACCATAATAATTCTCTTTGCATTTGTAAAGCGGCTCCGGACACATCAGCAAGTCGCTCTTTCGTGGTACTCATTCCAGCCAAGTGCAACATATTATTACCATCACCATCTATACGAGTAGTTATGAAATCCTTCATTGAGCCTATCTGGTTCAACAGATTGTGGATACCCTCATGACGGTATTTGACAGCAATATGGAATATACTCATATTGTTATCATTTACCTTGCATATCAGATCAGGATATCGACGGATGAGCTCAGCTAAAAACGTAGTATTGCCCTTTTCTGTAGCAATAAACATTACTTGGGAAGAGTAGTGTCTTGTATGTGAGTTTTTACCTCTTTGTGAATCAGCTGAACTATCTGAATCAACAACCGGATCATCCAAACCTCTTAGAATGCTATCAATTTCATTCCTAGGCCTTTTGGCTATATCCTCCCAAATGATTTTTAGTACTTGCAATGCTTTACTTTCCTTTTCATAAGCTCCAAATGTTAAACCAATTAATGAAAAAACTGAAAGCAACAACCGGAAAAGGGCAAACGGATGATTTAACAATCAGAAATTGAAACAATAAGAAAAACAAAAATAACTAATATATAGTAATAACTATAATAATAAACACTACTAGAAAAATTAAAATTTTTGACACCTTTTTCCGTAGGAAATTCGTCACAATTCGCGATATGGTTGGTTTAATTAAATGAATAATTGCATATTTCCCCTACTAAACTTTTTAATTGCATATTTACTCAACCCCAATTTAAAATTGCATATTTTCCCTCCAATAATAAAAAGACAAAATTGCCCATTTCAAATTACAAAAATCCTATGATATATAAACATCATGTGCGTAACCAGGTTTAAGATACCAAACACGCGACCAACATCAGCCAAATCGGATCTAGTAGGTCAACTCGAGCCGAGTTTGACTTAAAATAAAATAAAACATAATTTATATGCTTATCATAGAGTGAATATCAATTTCATGTATTTTGTTATAAATATTAGTAAATTTATGTTATTTGACATATATTTAATTTCCGAAAACTAATTTCTTTATAATTTGGCATGTCCGAGTACTCCCCGTGTACTCTCCGCCTAGCTAGGCCGAGTACTCTCAACTCCCCGGTCGACCGACTAGGGAGCGCCTAGCGACTTTTGCAACCATGATAGCGAGTACCGAAAACAATTCGGTATAAATTTAATTAATTAATAATAATGCTGATTAAACATTAAAATATAATCTAAGTATAATAATAAATATTTCGTCATAAATGCGTAGCAAGTTGATAATAAAACGTTTAAATATAACTCAAATACAAATATAATTCATCCGTCATAAATGCGTAGCAAGTTGCTACGCATTTCCTACACAATAGTTAATAATAATAATAATTAAACGTTTAAATATAATTCAAATACAAATATAGTTCATCCGTCATAAATGCGTAGCAAGTTGCTACGCATTTCCTACACAATAGTTAATAATAATAATAATTAAACGTTTAAATATAATTCAAATACAAATATAATTCATCCGTCATAAATGCGTAGCAAGTTGTTACGCATTTCCTACACAATAGTTAATAATAATAATAATTAAACGTTTAAATATAATTCAAATAAAAATATAATTCATCCGTCATAAATGCGTAGTAAGTTGCTACACATTTCCTACACAATAGTTAATAATAATAATAATTAAACGTTTAAATATAATTCAAATACAAATATAATTCATCCGTCATAAATGCGTAGCAAGTTGCTACGCATTTCCTACACAGTACTTAGAATTAGTATTTTTGTCACTATTGTGTCGCAAATTGGCCAAAAAAATCAAGATCTTTTTTTCGTAGGAAATGCGTAGTAAATGTGTCAGAATTTGTGACGCATTTTTTTTGCGTAGGAAATTTCTGTAGCAAAATGACCACTTTTCTAGTAGTGGAATATATATATATATAATTGAAATGATTATTGTAATTTTGTATTTAAGAATTTCATGAAGGTTGATAAATAAATATTAAAATTATTCAAAACAAAAGAACTATATTACATGTGAAGTTACATTTCTTTCAAGGATATAAATGAATAAGATATCAGCTAATTATCTTTAATTAATACCAAATTGGTGGTGGTTCATTGACAAAGGTAAAACCTTTAAACACATTAGATTATGGGGTATGGGGCGGGGGTTGGAGAGAAACGCCCAAGTCACCACCCCGGGTGGGCTTGGGTTTGGGCGTGGCCCCATTGGCGTGGGATTCAGCCCGGGCGTTGGGCGGGGCTACCCACATGACATGGTGAAACCTCATTGGCCAAGAGCATTAGCCATGCCACACCAGTCACGCCCCATCATACCCCTTTGAAATTGGCTTTTGGTCTTGGGTGCGCCATACTCCACGTGTCGCACCATGCCCCCAAGCCACGCCCCACAATACCCCACGGTCTTAGGAGGGGGAGGTTTTGTGTTCAAGTGTCACAGACGACATGAATAAAAGAAATTTGTCATTAAAAAATTTTTAAATTTTAATCGACCTTCAAGCCCTTACTGACCTCACAGCCCTTTAACCACCCTCGTTTCCTTCTAACAAGCTAGCGTGGTGACGGTATATGATGCTGCAAAACCACTTAAATCGGTCCTCCACAACCTATTAACAACCCCACATACCGTCACCATTCTGGCTGGTACCACCCCAGACACAACAAAACACCGAACAAATTAGTTCTAGTTTTAGATCTATATATTATATTTCTTGGAATTTATAAACATCGTACTTTGTAAAGTCTATAAAATAGTTAAATACATTACTTACTTAGGGTGGAGGGTATAGGTTCAGGGAGTTGGGTGTTTGAGTGGGAGTCACCGATCGGTGACCACCCCCACTGATTGAGTTGGGTGTTTGACTTGGAGAGAGGCAACAAAAATCGATGATTGTTCAACGATGAATTGAGAGGAGAGGAGAGACCAATCAAGTGTTTTTTTTTTTTTTTTTTAATTGATGGGTGTTTGACTATACCTAGTGATTGAGTGTAAAATGGGGAGTAGAATAGGGAGTTGACATTGCATAATATTATTAGGTAGGATTTCACTCAAACACCCTAGGGTGATTGACTATACCCTCCACCTTTTACTTGAAGAGGTACAACAATCATCAAGGAAAATTCATGTTTACCTGAATTTATGTTTCTTTTGATTTTATTTGATTTCGTTTCAGAGAACGCTTCAGGCTTTAGAGCCAAGAGTTTAAGCACTTCCCCACTTTCAAGTCGTGGATATATTTTCACTATCCTCAGGGCCACATCTACAAAAGTTTGACAATAAATTTCTGAGTCAGAATTTCGTTAATTAAAAGCAATAATGAAAGTGAAACACAAAGCATCGAGACATGGTTGTAAAAATCCCGACTAGTCTCCGATTAATCATTAATCAGTGATTCACCGATTAATGGCCGATTAATCACTAGGCGGTCAATGACGGTCCTATTCTGGCCAAATTTTGGCTACACGCCGGCCAAATTTCGACCAAACCTTATAAATTCCTTCCAATTACTTAAATAAATGTGTCAATGAGTGGTTAAAAAATATCTGATTTAGAAAACTACATATAAAAATGTGTGTGTATATATAACTAAAAATTACATATAAAAATCTCGATCCGATTAATCCCTATTAATCCCGATTAATCACTAGTCGGTACCCCACCGCCCGACTAGCGCCTAGCGATTCTTACAACACTACGAGAGTAATGGCATAAGTTAAATTAATTATTTAATTATTAAAAAATTGAATTAATTTTAGCACCAATTAAAAATTAAAAAGGAATTACAAAAAAATACTAAAAGAAAATTAAATAAATTGCAATTTTTTTTGGTTTAAAGGTCTCAATAATCGATATTCAGTCATAGTTGATGTAATTGTATTAAGCATTAACCTACCCCTACAGCTGATGAACATCTTCAACATGACATTATGAACAAAAACTAGAAGATGTTTAAATAAATGCTTACCGAACATATCGCCCTCCACGCATTTCTTAAGAAGCCAACCACGCTTTTGAGTTGTCCAACCATCATCACGCAAGTCGTTTGAACATTCATACAGATACTTCACCACTTCATAATTTTTATTCATGGCAGCTGCATACAGTGGCATCATCTTTCCCCACCAGCGATTGTCGCCAAGTTCCTATTCTTTTCCAACATAATCATAACTGTTTTAATGTTTCTGGTAGCAGCTGCTTGACAGAAAGCAGTGTCATGATTTTGGTTTTGTAGTTCCAAGTCATCCTTGCTCATCATATCCAACAAATTTTTCACAAATTGCTCCACCTGTTTGCTTCTTATTTTTACAGAGGCTGCAATATGAAGTGGTGTTTCCCCATTTCCAGTGATGCTGTACCTTACCAAATGCGGGTAGTCATAAAGAATGGCCTTTGCCTCTTTCCAGTCGCATCTCCTGGATGCCTCGTACAGTGGGAAACCGATTCTGGCGTAGTCATCTCCAGGTCCTTCAATGTAGTGGCAATACAAATAGTTCATTAGTACATAGATCTAATCGTATCAATAATATTTTATTTTCTAAAGCTTAGAAGCATCAATCAAATGCATATGGCCAATTTGAATTCTTCAGTTTTGTTTGACACATTAAAATGTAGCAAGCTGTAAAAAAATTTGGCTTAGTGAAATCAAAACTAACATAGTACAGTATGTATTAGACCCCCTGTAATGGGGCGTTATTTGACCATTTTTTTTTATTTATAGCGTCCCGCACACCACGACGTGCGGCGCTATAGGGGATTTTTGGGGGGAGGCTCCATGCATATAGCGGCGTGATGGAGGTTGTTTTCAAAAATTTGACCAATCACAAAAAATCAAGGGTTTTTATAATTAATTAATAAAAACGAAAATTAATAATTAGGTAATGATGGGTAGGGGCTTTATGACTACGGGCTCTAGTGATATAACGCCCCATAAAGCCTCTGTGTGACGTGGCACGACACGTGTCGCATAACGCCCCACAAGGGACTTTATGACTACGGATGGCCTTAGGGTGGAAGGGGTGCTCAAACACATGGAGAGTGATAAACTTTTCACCTAGCCAATTACCACATGCCACGTCAGCTTCCCGCTTCACTCCCCATTTTGCACTTAGTAGTTACTAGGGGTGCTTCAACCAAACAATTTTTCATTAAAAAATAAATAAATAAATGTGTGATGGTTGGAAGATGATGGGCCCACCATTAACCCCCACTCTCTCCTCTCACCTCGGTGACTAGTCACCGTGCAACCCATTCACCGAACACCGAAATGCTCGTGGCGGCGCCTCACCGATCGGCAAACTAAGTCACCGAAGGGGTCAACAAATGGCACCCCTTCCACTGTTAGGGTGGTAGGGGCGGGTTCGGTAAGTTTGTGCGGGGAGTGGTAAACTCTCCATCTAGCCAATCATTTAATGACATGTCAACTCTCATTTTCACTTCCTATTTTGCACTCAAACACTAGAGGTGCTCACCAAAACATGTTTTATCCTAAAAAAATATAAATGTGTGATTAGTTGGAATTGAGTTTACCACATACATTAGGTGCTGGCGGCGGTGTGCCCACGCGGCAATCCACCACCCTGCAACCTTCCCCGATTACACCCCTCCACGCTTAGTATATTAAATCAAGCACACTGTAATTTTGTTTTTAAGGAATTTCTGCCAAGTAATAGAATATAGGAAATTAGTTTAAGTGCAAAATGTCCTAAATTTAATAGATTTAAAATGCTTCTCCTGAATGAGACTAGTGGAAACAGTTTGTCAACTAGTAAAAATTTGGAGCCCAATATCGGTCAGTGCATAGGAATTACTTTCTTCGATAGATTTTATAGAAATTACCATAAACTAGATCAAAACAAGGTAGCTTTGGCGGCGGTGGTGGTTGTGTCAACGAGCTTGAAGCACCCTGTATGTTGATTGGGTGTTGGCTTGATGTCATGACTACACAAGATGAGTGCAATCGATAATACCTCTGCTTCAGATCAAGGGGATTGAGCAAGCAAGCGATATTATGAATGTTTGAATGAATGAAAACTGAAAGGCCTTGATCCAGTGGTGTGATCATTTGAGCATGCACTTCATGATTTATATAAAGCCCAACTTCCCTAAGTCAACGTCTAAAGAAATTAAAAAGTTTATCCGGGTAACTATTAATTACTCTGGCCAGTAATTGTTGGTAATTACAAGACTTTCAGTGAAATTCTTTTTTTTAACGACCAACAGAATCAATCCCCAAGCATTTTCGGGGTACTCACTGGACCAAACAGAGTACTTCGAGAGTAACCCGAGTCCACCACCAATTCCGGGGAAAACCTGGTAAACCATCCACCCATAGGCACGACGGTAAAATTACTGGTAAAACCCGTTTGACTCAAGTATCGAACCTAGGTTTCTCTGGGTCTGCTATTACTGTCCACTAGTGCCTCACTCTACACCAAGTAAAAGTTGAACCTGCATCTCTAAAAAAAATGTAAACCTTCCACCACTTAATCAAGAAATCATTGGCTTTCAGTGAAAAATTTATTTCACAGTGTTCAAATGTTAAAAGTAAGCAAAACGATTTTTTTTTTAAATAAACACTTGTCAGAAATACATATCTTAAGTGTTCACATGTTCTTGTTTCATTTCATTGCTTGCAATATTCGTACAATTAGGTGTGTTCAGTGGCGACGGGCCCACATAGAGTAAGTCAGGGTTTTCAGACCTTAATGTTTTCTAAGAATTTAATAGAAGCGGTATGTTAAATTTTTGAAAGACTTCATAAAAATAATTAGTTGAACACCATAGTATTTTAGGTAAAACTAGGCAATGATAAATCTCTTGTTAACAAACAAAAAGGTTGCAGATTCGACCCTTATGTCCGGTCTTTTTGTTTTTCAGAAGCCACTTGTGACTTGGGTTGGGATTTTTTAATAATCCTAGCAGGTTCAATGATGCTTCCATCAATGATATTATTGGGAAACTACATATCATGTGCACATTAATTTTTTGAACGGAAATTCACTTTATATATAAATATAAAGAGCCAACAAGAAACTGACAACAGGACAATGGAACAAAACAGAAAACAAAACAAAGAACAATTACATCAAATTAGCGATATCGAACAAAATCCATTTTTCCCATCCAAGTCTCGTTAACTTAGATCGGTTCTTGATCCACGTGTACGAGTCTTCTTTAATTTGCTCCATTGTCTTCAAGATCGGAAGGAATTTGTCTTCGAACACCTTCTGGTTACGGGCGAACCAGAGCCTTCGAACATCATGTGCACATTAATATTGTGTTATCCTTGTGTAAACAGTAATATTATTTAATTCTTGTATAAATGATATTATTTGCTGGAAAAGTTTACATCTTGAAAAATTTGAAGTCAAAATCTTTGCACGCTATCTAAACTAAATTAAGTTGGTAATTTTAGTTTATTTACCTACTTATGAAAGATATAGTATCTTTTTGTGAAAAAAAAAAAAAAAAAAAAAAACTGAAATTCTTGATATGGTAGATAATAAATACATTCTGATACTGTAAAATGATATGTTCATGCTTCATGAAGTTGTACTCTAAGTATAGAGAGTTTTTCAAAAAAAGTTGGTTTTTTCATTTCTAATTTAAAGGTTTTCATTTTTATATATTTTTTCCTCTTTGATTTTTTTTTTTAGTTTTACCCAAACCTTTTCAACTTTTCAAACTTAACCCCTAATACTTTTTTGTTTTCAACTTTGATCCCACATACTTTTCATCTTTTATAAATTTATTATTTTACGTTTCATTCTAAATTTTGCGAGTGAATATGCCGTTTGACAGGCCTGTCGCAATGCGTCTTTATTTCCATGTTTGACAGGTTCGTCGCAACGAGCGGGGTCCTAGATCGACTTAGTTATTATTTTCTATGTTTTACGTTTTAGTCTAGTTTTTCCGCATTAACATGACACAACTGCCATGAATGGTTCAACAATTTTACCTATGTTTTTCGTTCAGTGTTATTTTTTCCTTTTTTGTTATTTTGTTTTTACCCATTTTTTCAGTGTTGCTACTCGTTGGCAGTGATATAGCATTGGTGCTACTTGACACGGTTTACGACCCCTGCCGTAACGCGGGGGCCTTAATAATAGTAATTATAAAAATATATATTTAATCAACTTGTGAAGAGCTCAAATGAGAAAAATTTTTTATAAGAAAAAAAAAAGAATAAATTTCAAGCAATAAAAATGTTTCATTTTACTTGATTTAATATAAGTATTTAATGTTACTATAAAGGTACATTGGTAAACATACATAGATCACTAATTTGTAGACATCCTCTTTAATAGCTAACTAAATTAAAATTTGTAACTTACCTTCAAAATATATATATTTTTAAAATGAAATAAAATAATTTAGAGTGTAAGATAAATTACGAGGTGTATATGCAGTGGCGGAGCCACACTTTGAACAACGGTGTCGTCCGACACCATTGAATTTTGTGTAGCAAATACAACGTATAATAGGAAAAATCCAAGCGACACCATTGTTTTTTTACGAGCGACACCGTTGTCTTTTTACAAACAACACCATTGTTTTGTTTTCTTCTAAAAGAATTACATAATAAACAAATTTATATTTCAAAATTTAAGCCTATTTACTTGAATTTAATTACTATACTTTAAATCAATAAAGGTCCATGCTTAATTTTTATTTTTTTCTAATACATTAAGCATTATAGCCACATGTCTAGTTGGTTTTGTTCAATTGTTTAACCTAACATGATGTATGATGATTATTTGAATGATGCGTTCACTTGTTTGTTATCATGAAAAAGAGGGGTTTTTTTTGCAAGTTGCCATTGAAAACATAATGAATCGTTTTCAAAACATGAAAACACGTACATGGCAACTATTAAATGCATTTTTTACATATTTCAAATGACTTTGTAATTTTATTATGTGTTTTAATTCATTAACATTGTAATTTTACTGTGATATTTGCTTTTATTGTGTGATTTGACCCGACTAGATCCGAACCGATCCAAAAGTTCGACTCCGGGTTACTATAAACCAAGGTATCCATAAGAAAAAGACACCATAAGAAAAAATTTCTGGCTCCGCCACTATGTATATGATAAATTATGAGTTGTGTACGATAAATTTCAACATGTGTAGGATATATTTTAAAATGTGTAGGATAACTTTTGATGTGTGTAGGAAAAAAAAAATTAGTGTGAAGGATGATAGTCTTTATAACTAATTAATTAGTCAAAGATGATAATAAATGAAATAACTGAAAAAGTATTTAATGTTTTATAATCATACGCTTTGTTTCTTCTCAATTAAATTTTATTCTAAAATGAACATTCCCTAATCAACTTAGCCTCACAAATGTGAACTCTCTCCAACAAACGCACTCCAATGACTAGTTATGCCCATGCTTACATTAATTGTAGAGATAAAAAATAATGTTAACTAATTAAATTCATGTGCCACTGGTATTTGACTTCGTGCCGGTTGTATATATAGTTGACTTTGTACCATGTACGACTTCATAAGAGTGAGATATCTATATTACCTTGCTAGTTGACTTAAATATAGAAGAAAAAAAATACTTACATTACCTGTAATCATTACGTCAAATTACTTACATGTAGTAGTTTGAGCCCGAATAATAATTTTAGTGCATCTAATGTCCAAAAGATTTGAAGGCTGTCAGAGTTGTATTCGTTTGCTTTTCGTAGAGAACAACATTTCGAATGATATCGTATTTTTTATTGTGTGTTTTCTAGTTAGTAATGAACGTCTAGTTGTATTAGATATTTGTATTTGTATTTTATTATGTTTCTCGCCCCGCGCCATCCCGACCCAAATGATGACCGGCCTGAATATTTTAATGTTTGGTCGTGAAAAATCTTAACACCGAAAAAGGGGACCCAATGGGAAAAAAATCTTAAATCCGCCACTAAGTGTATTTTCTGCAATGCATTAATTAGACGAAGAAAAAAATAGTGTCCTAATCTTAGATCCGGATCTACCCTAAATCCCTAATGTCCTAATCTTAGATCTGGATCTATCTTAATGTCCTAATCATAGCCAATGTTGTAGAAATCGCTAGGCGCAAGTCGGGCGGTGAGGTACCGTCTAGGGATTAATCGGGATTAATAGGAATTTATCGGGATTAATCGGATTGGACTTTTTATATATAATTTTGCAAATTTATAAAAATATAGAGTTAATTTTATACATTTTATATATAAATATACAAGTTTGAGAAAGATATGTAAATTAGTGAAAGATAGAGGGGTGTTAAATGTTAAAAAACCAAAACATAATAAAACCTAATCCCTTACCCACGTTCATCACGCCGCTCTTTTGCAAATCTTTTTTTTTTTTTTTTTTTTTTTTTTTTTTTTTGCAAATCTTCATCGTTCATCAGATACAAAAACAAAGCACAAACCCTAATCCCTAAATACCCTTCATCTAAACAATTATTTCTTCAATGGGGTTCGATTTTGAACAATGGATACGGATGCAGGTCTGATTTTGGTTCGAATCGAGGGAAGAATTCATTCCATTCGATATATTTGGTCTGATTTTGACCCATTATGATCCAAGATGTTGAAGGTGTATATGAACAAGATCGTAGCACGCCACGCAGTGCAGGTATCCATCGTGTCCGATAGAGATACCCGGTTCACTTTAAATTTATGGCGCGACTTTCAAGAACAAATGGGTACTAAATTGTTAATCAGTACGGCGTATCACCCTCAAACCGACGGGCAAAGCGAACGAATAATTCAAACATTAGAAGATATGCTTCGAGCATGTATTATCAATTTTGGCGGTAGTTGGGATGCTTATCTACCATTAGTCGAATTTTCATACAACGATAGTTACCATTCAAGTATTGGTATGGCCCCTTAGGAAATGCTCTACGGTAGGAAATGCCGAACCCCGGTATGTTGGGGTGAAGTGGGCCCTCGTGAACTCGCCCACGAGGATGTAGTTAGAGCTACAAATGAGAAAATCGATGCGGTCCGAGCCAATTTGGAAGCGGCCGAAGATCAACAAAAGTCTTATGTGGACCGAAGACGGAGGCCTATTGAGTTTCAAATTGGTGATAGTGTAATGCTTAAAGTATTTTCGTGGAAGGGGATCATCTGATTTAGAAAAGGAGGACAGTTGAGCCCGAGGTTTTTTGGGCCTTTCAAAATAATTGACAAAGTGGGCAAGGTAGCATACCACTTGGAACTACCCGAAGAATTAAGCGGTATACACAACACATTTCATGTTTCTCATCTACGGAAGTGTTTAACGATGAGTCGGCTTACGTGCCCTTCGATGATATAGTGATTGATAACAAGCATAACTATATAGCAAAGCCCATTGCAATCCTTGACCGAAAAGTCAAAGGCTTGAGGAACATGGAATTGACCAAGTAAAGGTCAAATGGGAGCATCAGAAGGGATCGAATATTACTTGGGAGTCCGAAGAAGAGATGATGAGACTATATCCTTCTTTATTCGGTACGTATTCTAGTTTTGAGAACGAAACCCTCCTTAAGGGGGATGGACTTGTAACACACCAAAAATATCAAATTATTAAATATATATGTACATATATGTATGTATGTATATTGAAACATAATTGATCAAGGTTAACTAACCTAGTTAAATAATACATGATAGAATAATAAAAACAAAGAGTTAAAAAATTTAAAATAAAAAGAAAACAAAACTTGAGGGACTAAGTCAAAGAGGAAAACTAGTTTATTTTATAAAAACAAAAAAAAATTAAAAACACAACACACTGATATGTGTGTGTGCGACCAGAGATAATGAAAAAGGGGGAACACCAAAAACCCTAAAAGACATAAATTGATCAAATTGAAGGTGTAATTGAGTCTTATAATTATGCATAAACGAAGACTATTGATCGCTTCTCGACGAGAGTATTTTACCTATAGGCCAAAGCACGTTTCCCTAATTTGAAAGGACTTTCGATTCACTTTGGAATAGTCAAAGTTTCTAAACCCGAAACAATCCAATGTTTTATTGAGCATGTCTTTTATGTTATCTCAATTTCTATGTGATTTTAATACTTGTTATCTTATTCATTTCAAAACCGATGCACGCTTCGCACGTCTCTCGCATTCAAAAAAGTTACTAATCCTCGTTAACAAACTAAATTTATACTCTTTTTACGCAATCATACGTGTTTATACTATGTGAATACTTGTTAAACTCATGCAATTTATGTGAATCATACGTGTTACATGAATACTTACATGCTTATACATGCAAAACGTTATTTTAAATTCTGATCAAGTCTCATCCTTTCCTTCTCTTTCGATCCTCTAGATGTCTTCCCAAAGCTCATCCAATAAGTCCAAGAAATCCCGATCTGGTTCGAAAAAGGGTTCTAACAGCAACAATGAGGACACCACATCAAAGAAAGAGCTCGTGGGATTAATCGCTGAACAGATGTCCGAGCAAATGGCCAAAGTTATCCCTGACCTTATGAGCAAAACGGCCCTGTCGATTCCAAGGTGGAAGCACCTAAGACAACGTTTCTTTTCAAGCAGTTTATGGCTTGCAAACCCTTAGAGTTCACTGGCAAAGAGGGTGCTACCGCATGACTTCAATGGTTCGACGCCATCGAACCGACCTTCCTTCAGAGCGGTTGCCCTGACAACCTGCGAACCCTCAACGCAACAGGAGTGTTCCGATTGAGAGCCCTCGATTGGTGGACTTCTGAGCGTAACACTCGAGGAAATGATGTAGCACATGCCCTACCTTGGGCTAACTTGAAAAAGCTAATGAGGGACGAGTTTTGTCCTCCCCATGAACTTTGGAGACTAGAGAATGAATTCTGGAATCTGAAGCAAATCGGGGATGATAACGATGGCCTCACTGCCCGATTCAAGCAGCTCAACATCATGTGTCCTGGCCAAGTTGACACTGTTGACAAAGCCATCACAAAGTACATCCATTGCCTCAACATTCATGAACCTTGTAGAGTCAGCCTCACCAAAAACCCTCGAGGGCACCTTTCGTTTGGCAGCCCGACTTAACAACAACTGCGTTATTCGTGGAACTTCTGATAAGGTTCCATCGAAGAACGCGCATCAAGTCACAACTGATACCACCACCACTGAATCACCAAGCCATCATCCTCAAAGGGTAAAGGCAAGAAGCGGAAGGATTTGAGCCCAAATTGTGCGGTTGTCACTCCGCAAAACCCTCCACCACTCCAAACAGTCGCTGCTACTCCCAACCCTGAGCCACAAAGAAAGAACTACACAGGGAGGGGATTAATCTGTGAGATTAGACACGTAGTCAAGGCAGCTAGGCGGCAAACCATAGAAGAAGCACCAACACCCTAACTGATGAATTGGTATGCACACAAGAGGAAAACCATAGAAAGAACCTAGCTCAAAGGCTTACCCAGGAATTTCGCTACAGTAATTCCAACAGTGGGAAAGGAACGGGTTCTTCCTCTGCACCTTACTACGGGACTTGTAAAAAGAAGCATTATGGGAGATGTGCAAGGTATTGTAATTTTTGCAAGAAACTCGAACATAAGGAAGAAAAATGTCGAACGAAAGCTAGCAATAGGCTATGCTTCAATTGTGGAGAAGCTGGTCACATCAAACCGAACTGTCTGAAACTAGCTCTAGCAGCAACCAGCAAAACTAAGACAACTGAAGGACCCAAGAAGAATGCTAAAGCGTTTGTTCTGACAGCTAAGGAAGCTAAGATGATTCCGGATGTGATTGCCGGTACGTCTTTAGTTAATGACATTTTTGCCAAAGTATTATTTGACTCTGGTGCAAACCAAAGTTTTATCAATACTTCTATCTACTAACTTCTCGACCAACCATTAACCAAACTTAGACAAGATTGTCTGGTAGAGACGGCAAACGGAGAATCCATTAAGATTAGTGAAATCTTGCAGGGAGCAAGAATAGAAATTCTGAACCATCATTTCTTTGCTAACCTTTACCCAATGAATCTAGCTGGATTCGATATTGTATTAGGAATGGATTGGTTGGTAGCCAATCATGCCAGTATTTTATGTGATCAAAAGTCAGTACAAGTAAGTACACCAAGTGGTAAAAAGATCATAATCAAAGGAGATAAGCCAACCAGATCAACAAAATTCATCTTTGTGATGAAAACTGCAAGTTGTGCAAGGAAAGGAGCAATAGTGTATATGATTTCCATAATCATTAACACTTAAGGAAAAGAATTAAAAGATATTCCTGTAGTATCTAAATTCTCAGACATTTTTTCCAGAAGAGTTACCTGGATTACCGCCTGATAGAGAGGTTGAATTTAGAATTCACCTAATACCAGGGACAACACCGATTGCCAAGGCACCGTATCGACTAGCACCAACGGAGATGCAGGAACTGAAGAAACAATTGGACGAACTTCTTGACAAAGGTTTCATACAACCAAGTTCACCACCATGGGGAGCACCAGTGTTGTTTGTTAAGAAGAAAAACGGATCAATGCGTATGTGCATTGATTACCGAGAATTGAACAAGGTTATGATTAAAAATCAGTACCCACTACCGAGAATTGATGATCTGTTCGATCAACTTCAAGGAGCTCGATTCTTTTCTAAGATCGGTTTACGTTCAGGATATCATCAACTGAAGGTACAGGAAGAGGACATTCCTAAAACTGCTTTCAGAATAAGGTACGGTCATTATGAATTTACCGTCGTGCTATTTGGTTTAACCAATGCCCCAGCCACATTTATGGATATGATGAACAGGATATGTAAACCATACCTGGATAAATTCATAATTGTCTTTATAGATAATATTTTAATTTACTCTAAGAGTAAAGAGGAACATGCAGAGCATCTGCATACACTTCTGACATTATTGAGAAAAGAAAAGCTTTATGCTAAGTTCTCAAAATGTGAATTCTGGTTACAAGAAGTGCAATTCCTTGGACATCTGGTTAATCATGAAGGAATTCATGTGGATCCCACAAAGATCGGGGCGATTACCAAGTGGACAGTCCCTGAGTCGCCAACAGAAGTAAGAAGTTTTCTCGAACTGGCAGGATATTATAGACGGTTTATCCAAGATTTTTCTAGAATAGCCATTCCATTAACCAAACTGACCTGCAAATCAGTTAAGTTCGAATGGGGACCAAAACAGGAAGAAGCCTTTAGAATTCTTAAACAAAAGTTAACCAACACACCTATACTTGCATTACCAGAAGGAACTGAAGACTTTATAGTCTATTGTGATGCGTCTAAATTAGGATATGGATGTGTGTTGATGCAACGTCAAAAGGTTATAGCTTATGCCTCTAGACAACTTAAGAAACATGAAGAGAATTACACAACCCATGATCTAGAGTTAGGAGCCATAGTTTTTGCTCTTAAGATTTGGAGACACTATCTTTATGGTAATAAGTTTATTGTCTTCACGGATCATAAGAGTTTAAGATATATTTTTGGGCAAAAGGAATTAAATATGAGACAGAGACGATGGATGGAAATTCATAGTGATTATGATTGTGATATCCAGTATCATGCAGGAAAAACTAATATAGTAGCTGATGCTTTAAGTCGAAAATATCATGAAAAGCCAAAACGAGTACGCTCTCTTAAATTAAATCTATAAATAGATTTAAATGAGCAAATTAGAGAGGTACAAGAAACAACATTCAAGGACGATGCTGAAGGTTTAAAAGGAATGATTAAGGAATTAGAACAAGGATCAGATGGAATTTGGAAGTTCCATAAGAAAAACATGTGGATACCTAAACAAGGAAACCTACGCCACAGAATTCTAGAAGAAGCTCATAAGTCTAAGTATACGATACACCCTAGTAGTGATAAGATGTATCAAGATCTAAGAAAGAATTTCTGGTGGATAGGAATGAAAAAGGATACAGCC
The DNA here is from genome assembly GCF_002127325.2 of Helianthus annuus. NCBI lineage: Eukaryota > Viridiplantae > Streptophyta > Magnoliopsida > Asterales > Asteraceae > Helianthus > Helianthus annuus. The sequence continues at coordinate 113,081,057 of NC_035446.2, forward strand.
AACTATGTTGCTAAATGTCTGACCTGTTCACAGGTTAAAGCTGAACATCAGAAACCTTCAGGGTTATTACAACAATTAGAAATGCCAATATGGAAAAGAGAATTGATAACAATGGATTTTGTTACTAAATTACCCAAGACTCGAAATGGTAATGATACAATCTGGGTGATTGTTGACAGACTAACTAAATTTGCTCATTTCTTACCAATGAAGGAAACTTTCAGTATGGAACAGTTAGCCAAGTTATATGTAAATGAAATAGTTTCATTACATGGAATTCCTATATCTATTATATCTGATAGAGATAGCCGTTTTATTTCTCATTTTTGTACAAGTTTCCAAAAAGCAATTGGAACCAGGTTAAATCTAAGCACAGCTTATCATCCACAAACGAACGGATAAAGCGAAAGGACAATTCAGACCATGGAAGATATGCTTAGAGCCTGTGTAATTGATTTTGGAGGAAATTGGGACGACCATTTACCATTAATAGAGTTTTCCTACAATAACAGCTATCATTCTAGCATTAATGCCGCACCTTTTGAAGCACTTTATGGACGAAAGTGCCGAACTCCAGTCTGTTAGACAGAAATTGGAGAAAAGCAATCTGGACAAGAGATAGTGCAAGAAACAACGGACAAGATAATTCAAGTCAAGGAAAGACTAAAAGCAGCACAAGATCGTCAAAAGAGTTATGCAGATAACAGACGAAAACCTTTGGGATTTCAATTTGGAGATAAGGTATTGTTAAAAGTTTCTCCATGGAAGGGAGTAGTCAGATTCGTTAAAAGAGGAAAGCTAAGCCCCAGGTACGTTGGACCTTTTAAGATTATTAGAAGGATAGGACCTGTAGCTTATCAGCTACAACTACCAGAGGAAATGGCAGGAATACATGATGTGTTTCATGTATGTAATCTCAAGAAATGCTTAGCAGACGAATCATTAGTTATACCTCTTAAGGACATAGAGGTAAATGAGAAACTTAAGTTTGTAAAGAAACCCATTCTGATTAAAGATAGAAAGATCAAGGATCTCAAACACAAGAGATTAGTTCTGGTCAAAGTGAAATGGGATTCCAAGAGAGGACCAGAATACACTTGGGAGCTCGAGTCAGAAATGCAAAGGAAATATCCACACCTGTTCCAGTAGACCTCGAGAACTAGATCTAAAATAAGGTGGGGAGGATATAACAACCCTCCTAACCCCTTAACACGACCCAAAACATTCCTATTATACCTCGTATACACGTTAAACGGCCCTAAATACCTTTATATTATTAAAACAAATAAAACAAATATGTGAAGCCCTCGCGGGCTGCGACCCGGTCAAGCCAGGCCGTCGCAGGACGTGACAACGTGACACCAGGCTGAACCTTGGTCCGCCACGTGTCCGGTTACACATCAAACCTACACCCCTGACTCGACCAAGCTAGAACCTAGCCTACGGCTCTCGCGGGTCGCGAAGAAGATCGAAGTGGCCGTCGCGGGGCGCGAGCCGCCATCGGTCAGGCCTATAAATTGAGGCTTTGGCCTCATTTCTTCACCGTTCAAATTTCTTTTCTCTCTCAAATTTCTCTAGTAGTCTAAACTCTCAGGATATTATACCCCTAAAAAGCGAAGCTCTGCCTCGTTGTAAGTATTATAACCCCTATTTGTTACCCTACATGATTGATCTAGGGTTCCGTAACACATGTCGAGGCTTTACCTGACTCAGTCATTGGAGTTCTGTCTCGTGCTACTCCCGATTGATCTAGGACTCCGTAATGCATGTCAAGGCTCTGCCTGACTCAGTCATTGGAGTTCTGTCTCGAGTTGTACGGTTAATGTGATATGGGTTATCTTACTAACACGTGTGCATTGTTTAATTTTAATAGATAATAACCAGAAGATTCAGCAGGAAGCTTTAGTTTTACCTAAGTAAACAATGTGAGTCATTCCCCTTTTATAAATTCTTTTTGTGAAGTACATCTTATTTTTGTCACATTTTTACCAAAACCTCAAATGTTTTCAATTATACTTTACAGTAATTGAGTATTTGTAATTCTACAATTACTGTCGGTATGTTGGGGTTTTTATACATTACTTGGAAGTCGTTACTATTGCGCATAGTAGCATGATCACAAGTCAGGATTGACAGTACCAAATGAGTAATTGGATAGATATAAACAATATAAATGCGGTTGCTCTCAATACTGTAAAGATTATAAAACTGTTTTGATTAAACTGGGATGCACTCGCCAGTATTTCTTGCTGATAAAACCATTTTAAAACACGTTTCAGGTAACTTAATGTGAAGCTAATAGAAACCAGCTGGAGAGCACTGAAGGCTTGGAAAATGGCTATAAAAGTTACCTAAATAAAAAAAAGTTTTTTGTTTTCAATAAATTAGGGTTTTATCCATATAAATGTATTGTAATGGAAACCTGGGTTTTATCCCATTTATTTATTACAAAAAGTTTGGTGTTTTAACTCTGATAAAATATTTTCCTGACTACGGTCCTGATGTATCATTTCCGCTGCCAAATTAAATAAACACCGATACCACCAGCTCTGATTCTCGCGACACCGCTCCCGAGGCAGGGATCGAGGGCTGCGACACCCTGTCCCCTTAGTTGTTGCATAGAAGATTTTTTTTAATTGCTAACAACAAATAATATAGATAGTTACCAACTTACCATTGAGGTTGGTGGTCCAACGGTACCACACAAATTTTAACACTCCCGTGGTTGCATAGAAGATTTTTTTTAATTGCTAACAACAAATAATATAGATAGTTACCAACTTACCATTGAGGTTGGTTGTACAATGATACCACACAAATTTTAACACATCTGAGTATAAAGTTTTTTTGTTCAGGTCATACAAAAAGTAAGATATTCACCCTTCAAAAGGAATAAAAATAATATGGATAGTTTAGTATAAACTGCGAAATACAATTAAAGTATACAAATAAAGCAACGACTTTTTAGCCACCAATAATCTATTTAAGAAACTAAATAATGATATAGAAGTTTATTAAATTTTTTTGAACGGCAGAAGTTTATTAGTTAAAAGAACAATTTTTTACTTGTCATAAACTCCAAGTCAACGTTAGGTGAATTGCCACATAACTAAAAGCGACATGTTGGTTTAAATATTTAGACCTAACGTAACTAATACTTCATCGTTAGACCAACATGAATAAAATGAATCTTAAAATAGCTGATTCAATAATTAAATAATTGATTTACTTGTTTCTTTTTAGCAAGGAAACAATTATAACTTCTACATGCTAATTAATGAAAAAACTTATAATATATGTGTAGCTTTTAATTTAAGTATTATACAAACGACGAATACATATACGGTTCTTTAATATTTTGTGATGATTCTTACATAATAAGAATTGCATATCTCAATATACAAGGGTCATCACAAGATATTAAAGATAAAAAGTTAGACTATGCAATTTTATGGTTAAGTTTCTTAATTATAGTTTGTTTTTATATTAAACGTATGTAAAAGAAAGGCATTTCATTGATAAATTAACAAAACGTCACGTTTATTAATAAAAGGAATAATCGTCGAAACAATTGATGACCTAATGTTATGTTTTGTGAAATAAAATACTTTTTAGAGTGAATTTCAAAAATTGTCCTTTATCTTTATACCCTTTTTCAGGCGTTGTCCTTTATGTTTAAAATTGATGAGTTTTATCCTTTATGTTTTAAAATTCATCACGTTATGTCCTTTAGGCATAACCCAGTTTATTTTTTCAGTTAAATGTGACTATGTGCACGTCACGTGAGGGCAAATAAGTCATTTCTCCCAACCATCCCATTTCCTCCATTTATATCCACCCCAAACCCTAGGTCACCGGTTATCCCCAAATCAACTCCGGCCAACCACCCTTAGCCACCGGTCACCCAAACCCTAGTTCATCGGAGATTATCTGCATGTGCATTTTCTTATCTGAAACACAAACGATCACAGAAACCGCAAGGAATCCAATGTTGGTTAAATTGATAAAATTGTGAAACAAAAGCTCGACAAATTACTGTCAGAACTAAAACAAAACACGTTTTATAGCAGGACTCAAATATGAACATAACTATCAATTCAATAGAAACCAACAGAAAACTTAACTAGCAACTTCCCTTCTCCTTCTGGTGTCTTCTCTTTCGTATATGAACCCTAACATGTCTGCTCGACCTCGATTGATGTTCGTTTTGAACATTTGGACCACCCAAGATCACAACTGGACATGATTATTGGGAACCCTAGCCGCCGCCATCGTTGTTCCTTCATGGCAAGCCATCCATTTCATCTCCTGTCTTCACCATCGGAATGGTGGGTGGTGCAATTTGGTGGTGGTGGTAGTGGGGGGCAGTTGTAGGGGTCGTGTAGCGTAGAGAAATAGAGAGGAAGAGTGATGGTGAAAGGAGTTTTTGGTGGTGGAAAGAGGAGGTACAGAGAGATACATGGAGTGTAGAGAGAAAGGTGTTTGTTTAGAGAGAGGAGATACGAGTTTGATATTAAATGACTTATTTGCCCTTACGAGACCTGCACATGGTCATATTTAACTGAAAAAACAAACTGGGTTAGGCTTAAAGGACATAACGTGATGGATTTTAAAACATAAAGGATAAAACTCATCAATTTTAAACATAAAGGACAACGCCTGAAAAAGGGTATAAAGATAAAGGACAATTCTTGAAATTCACTCTACTTTTTATTTCCTTTTTTTTCTAATTGACTCAATCTCACATACTTCTTCCTCGCTCTAATCAGTATCTTTCTAAATCTTGCTAAATGATGTTCAACTGGTATTAAGCACCACCCGCATTGCGGTGGGGCGAGCACTAATACCACATTACCGTCAGCGACCACCGACACTGAAGTTGCGGCGTGTTAATGCGAAGAAATTAAACCAAAACGTAAAACATAGAATAAAATAACTAAGTTGATCTAGGACTCGTGCGTTACGATGAACCCGTGTCTATTTTTCCCCGTTTGACAGGTTCATCGTAATCTATATATAATATATATTATTACCACTATACAAACCATAATGCATACATTACAACAACCATTGCATCAATATGTTACAAATTATATTTATACAAGATTTTGGCTAAATTAATTAGATTATTATAAATAATAGTAATTTACAAATAAAACAACACAACTTCGAATGGATCAAAACGATTGAATATGGTAAGATAAAGAAACCATTATTTGATTTGGTTACAACCACTTAAGTGTTATGAATATATTATTTATTAGTGACCATCCACATTACCAACTCCCATATCATTTATGTATGTATTAATGTCATAGTGCCTATATATATTGGCATTTGTAAATGATGTACCTCTCAATGAATAATAGTTCTTTATTCTATCTTTCTCTATGTGTTCCTTTGATTATGTTCATATACTAGTCGCTAGTAGGCCGTTGTTTTACAACACGTTATTAGCACGAGTTCGCTCGTTGCTTTCTTATTCGTTTCACTTTGAATCCATCATCATGAGGCGTTTTTCCATGGGGTTTTGGAGTCTCGAGAAGTTGCCTCTGTGGGAATCTTAATCGTTAAACAGACTTTACCAGGTAATTTGAAAATCCTTTTGATAGTTTTAGTATATCTTTGACTATTGTGATTCGCATGATGATTGAATCTATGAGTTTGCTTTTGTGGCCGTTTATGGATTTTCTTATACCACTATTTTATTGTTTAGTGTTAAACAAATAGTTATATTATTATATCGTCTATTGTAGTTTTATTTGAAGAAGTTAAATTCAATGTTATAAACGTATAATATAAAGTTTTAAAAGCTGAAAGCTATTCCATACTATTCTTCTGGCAAATTGATTTGTTCCTATCTTGTTTATATTCGATTTCATTTAATGGGTTGGTGTTAGCCTATTACGAAACTTGAGATGTTTCTAAAATATCTTTATAAAAAGGATTTGGCTCATCTTATAAATAACATTTAAATTGGGGGTTACACTATTTCGAAACATAGGTAATTAAACTTTTAGGTACAAAACCATTATACTTTAAATTTGCAAATAAACTGTTTTTATATTGTTGTGGCATTAAAATGAGAACATCCTTGATTGGAAATTGTAGCAACATTTCATGTGGTTAACATATTTGCTGATTTTTCAATTAAAGTAACACATATATGTTTACTAAAGTAACACATATATATTTATATAAGATAAGATATACTTGTGATCACTTATATCGTGATAAGTTAATATGCAAAGTATATATCCATGTTGGTATATAAAATAACTTGTGATTCGTCATCTTGTGATAAAGTGGTACATAAATTATATGCATATTCTTGTAAGTGATGTGAAAATATTATTTCATTGCTTGGCCTATGGGCCTGGATGTCTGCATTCATAACAGTTTAATTTTTTTTTACTTACTAAAGAAGCTTAATAAAACATTGTAGTATTAGTAGTGCTCATCGTCATCAGATTAATAAAACATATTCAATAATAAGATCATGTTTGAATAATATATATGATATTAGTAGGTTTATGAAGACAAAATTTCATGATCATCTCCATTTAGATTAAGAAAAGAGATAAGATCAACATGATTATTAACATATATTTTTAGTTGATCACTTATTAAAATCAATTTCAATAACAAAACCAATAAACATATTCTAATTGAATTGTCCATTTGAAACGACTCTATTAATAAACATATTAATATAATGATTAATTCTCATAAATGATTTTAACAACTCATTTTATAAATAATTCTAATAGAAAAGACGTTTAGGTTTTTTTTTTTAATACAAACTTATGCATTAAATACCACACTCATATCCACATTCTTATTCTAGTTTTAGTCGAATTCATTATTTGGTTACATTTTATAACATAATGAATTATATAATCTAGTTTTATTTATACATTGTGTTTTATATGTTAGTGGTTTTGAAGATAACTACAAAATGATCATACTTGTGGTATATGATCATAAGTTATAAACATGGTGGTTGTTTCAAACTTTATATGTTCTTTAACAATTTTGCTACTTCAATAGCATATTTGAAATTTGGCAATACAAATTGTTTTATTCTACCCATATAAATAATCTTCTTATCATATAGCAATTTATGATTCATAATGCCTTTCATTTTATATCCATTATCTCCTTTATGGTAAAAATATCATATTGAAAAACATATATGACGCTGCCTAATGATGTCTAATGATTTTTATTTGGAGATTATCATTTATATGGATATTATTGAATAAGGCTAATAAATACCAAAGTTGTGTATTACTGTCATTCCCATGAAAGTTTATAAGCATGCTTAAAAGACCCGTTTATTTGAAATAAATTGAAGTAAACACATGACATATGAAGTGTGGGTCTCACATAAGCTCATTATAAATTTATGGAAGCTCGTAAGATTTTCGATCGACAAATTTTGTTGTCTGAGTCATATAACTACTTCTTGATTTACATATAAGAAGGTTGAAAAAAAAATTCCACTTGTCAAACCTCAAATGCGCTCTAGATATATAAGGTTTGAAACAGTCACCATGAATGTTTTGTGACTCTAATCCATTCCTTGAAGTGAATGTGATGATATACAGATTAGTATAATGGTCGTGATTATGTACATGGTGAAGAAATTGTAATGATGCGACCATGAAAGTTACAATCCATTCCCTGAAGAGAATGTGATGAAGAAAATATCAATTTAAGGGTCATGATCATGTACAATTGTACATAAAAAAAAGTTTAATGATGCCTATGTTGATAATGAGATTAAGCATGCTAATAATGAAACTGATAGTAAGAAGTAGTGCACTATCAGATTGAATATACGAGAATAAATGAAATGGGAAAAGATGTAAAACATAATAATGCATTATCCTCTCGTATTTAGTATCGTGTATTAAACAAACATGAGTGCAAGTAAAGTATATATGATCATTTAATGATTGGCATGACCGGCCAGACCATACCGAGTCATTAATGATGATGTGAAAAGTATTGAAGAACCAGAAGATTCGTCTTGATAATTATACATGTCATATTTGCTCTCAAGTGAAGTTAAGTATTGATCAACAGAAGTAGGGTGTGAATCCCCAAATATTCTGGAAATAATATGAAAATAATTATACAAACATGATACCATTTAGTGTTTTAAAATCGATGCATCGTCTAAAGGGTTATTAAATCCACAACCTGAAGCTTGTGTGATTGTGGCTTAGCTAATGTGATAGCAAGCATATTAATCTAGATTACTGTTGGTTACAAAGCCAATGATCATGAGAGGAGCAAAAGTTCATTTTGGTACATGTAATTTTATGTATAGTACCATCAAATCACATCAAGCCAATATGTTATGGTTCTCCCCATACAATTGGTTTTTTTGGTCAGAAACCAAAGATGTCTAATCAAATATTTTGGTTGTGCGACATATATTGAAACTCATCCACCACACCGCACAAAGATGAGACTTCTAAAAAGTTTGAGAATATGTTGGGTATAAATAATCGTCTATGATTAAATACTTAAATCCATTAGTAAGAAATTTGTTTATGGCTCACTGGTTTTCACTTTAGTGAATGAATGTTCCTAACATTAGGGGGAGATAACAAGCGGTTGGAAAGTGAAAAGTGAAATGAATTATTATGTCATCTTGATCCTCAGACTATAAACTATGAACTAGAAGTTTATAGTATAATTCATTTACCAATATTAAAGAACAAATTACCAGACAACTTCACTGACCTAAATAGAGTGAGTGACCAAGTAAGTCACGTAATTAACTGCTTATGCTCCAGTTATCTTTGTGTCCCAAGAGGACAACCACATATTTTTGTAATGAGTCTATTGCACGCCTATAACGTGGTAGACTAGTTGATTCCAACAATAAAATTCCTCGAAAATTGGAGCAAGTAATTAAGATGGTCAAGTCGAGGTTATAGCAATAAGATCCCCTGAAGGGACAATAGACATGATGTTTCAAGAAGAACCTCAGGTACCTGAAAATAAAGAGATCTCGCCAAGTTGTATCATGTCTAAGATATGTATGGAATCGGAATAAAAATCGACGTCGTTATACTTTTGTATATATTGTAGCGCTTAAAATGATTAAATGATGAGGATCAAGATTTAAGATCTGCCTATGAATGAATATTAAGAAATGATTGGCCAAAATAGAAAGACGCAAATAAGGTAGACTTTAGTTCTCTAATGAATTCTGGACCAACAGTCCATACAACTGAAGTTGTAAAATATGTTGGATACAAAAGTGTCTTTTACGCGAATCATGTGAAAATCAAATTAAGTGTTATAAGTCAAAATTGGTGGCACAAGAATTTTCACAAATACCTATGATTTATTATGAGAAAACGTATTCTCCAGTGGTGGATGTATTGACTTCCCAATATCTTATTAGTCTGGTAATATATAAAAGAGAATTGACATGCGTCTTACGAAAGTTATGTATCACTTGATACTAAGTCATATAAAATAAGTTCTTGAGAATATTATGATTATTATATAAATTCAGATCTAAATACATATACATGTTGTATATGTTATTGAATTGAATATAATTGGAACTCCCCATGAGTATCCTAAAGCATTTAAGTGCTTATAAGGTTAGTTGAAACATCTTAATGATGTAATTCTTGTGCACCAATAATTATACATAGGAAACTTGTGCCTGGTTATTATGGCATCTTAATGTAGAATGTATAAGTATGGGACAATATGGATTAAATATTCAAGAGATCCCTGCATATGATATAGAAATCAATGAGGAGGAATAAATAATAGAACTCCTAAAGAGTGAATGCACATACATTGTTTTTCCAAGTTGAAAGAAGTATGTATATGATTGCCAATGCCTGAAACATTGATTTCAAGTCCCCAAGAATGTATCTTTATAAAGTTAAAGATAGTATGAACTAAAATAGTCAAGTTGAGTGTTGTACAACTCATGATATATTCTGATAAAGAGCAATATAAGTTTGATAATATTATACATCTTTATCAAATGTTTTTTCTTAAAAGTTCACTATAATCGCAATTTACAGTGATGATGCCTGAGCATCATCAAGAGAAACTGGCGAGCTTTTAGAATGGGAAATTTTTTAATGACCCTAGCACAGTCTAATTATTACTCGACTTGCAGTTCGAATATATTTGTAATCATACTTTATTCATCTATCAAACTACATCTAGAAGATGTTGGTGGGACATTTTAGTATGTAGAGAGCTCAACCTTATAGTATGTTAAAGGTTGTTCAGACACTTTTTATAAGAAATGATTATTATCATCTCATACCAAAGTAGAGATTCTCATTTCAAAAGTACCATGACTAAAGTGCAATTGTACATTAACTTAACTTTCGTGCTATGCATGATAATATATATTTTTATTTGAATTTATCAACATGATATAGCACATGTCCAATGAGGAGACATTTGAATGGTAAAGCAAATATATTGATACCCTAAAGGTAAGAATGATATGTGTCTATATTTGACTAACCCATGAAAGCTAGTTTTGTTAGTCTTGTAGATATAAAGAATGTAACACAAATAGTCTTGGATCTTATGATATTTGTTTGCAAGAGGAAGAACTAGAAGTCTCACAAGAAGATTTTACAACATTACTCAACATAAAGGATTTCACTTCAAGGCATCAAACGACAAATCATTCTACAAAAGTTTTGAGCAACTTTCGGGGATGATGGACACACTTTACTTAGAGGATACATATTATAATGAGGGGGAGATTTATTCAAGTTGCACTCTTTTTCCCTTAACTAAGTTTTATCCCAATGGGTTTTCTTAGTAAGGTTTTTAATGAGGCAACATACCTGATCCAGAAGTATCAGGGGGAGACAATACGCGCTGCACTCTTTTTCCCTTAACTGAGGTTTTGTCCCACTGGGTTTTCCTGGCAAGGTTTTTAACGAGGCAGCATATCCAAGCATATTAAAAGGATAATGTACCCCTTGCTTTTATCATATGTGGATAGTCAAGGGGGAGTGTTATGAATATATTATTTATTAGTGACCATCCACATTACCAACTCCCATATCATTTATGTATGTATTAATGTCATAGTGCCTATATATATTGGCATTTGTAAATGATGTACCTCTCAATGAATAATAGTTCTTTATTCTATCTTTCTCTATGTGTTCCTTTGATTATGTTCATATACTAGTCGCTAGTAGGCCGTTGTTTTACAACAGCACAATTTACAACCATACATGCATACAAAACAGATTGAATTTGGTAAGGTAATGAAACTATTATTTGATTAAGGTACAACTACTTAAGCATAAATTACAACCAAACATGCATACATGGTAAGGTAATGAAACTATTATTTGATTAAGGTACAACTACTTAATCACGAATTACAACCAAAGATACATACAAATGTTCCAAAATAATTGTATATTTATTTGATTAAGGTACAACTACTTAAGCATAAATTACAACCAAACATGCATACATGGTAAGGTAATGAAACCATTATTTAATTAAGGTACAACTACTTAAGCACAAATTACAACCAAAGATGCATATAAATGTTCCAAAATAATAGTATATAAATAGTGCAAAGATAGGTTTGGTGAAACACAAAAAGAGTAATATATAGAACTATAGAAGTGCTAGAAAATTTACACCTAATTTTTTAAACCTATTTTTTATATATTTTGTAAAATGCCAAAATAACATATTACAAACAGATGTCAGGTAAACAGGCAACAAGCTACGTCGCAACTATCTTTTGAATTTCAAAACCGATCCTACAGTTATATATATAAGAGTGAATTTCAAGGATTGTCCTTTATCTTTATACCCATTTTCAGGTGTTGTCCTTTATGTTCAAAATTGACTGTAACACCTCGGAAATCCATGTCCAATAATGTATCGACACGTGTCTTGAGCTTTAAACGTGTAAAAGTTTACTTTAGAGGGACTAAAGTTGACAAACAAGGAATCTACGTGTGTAAAAGGACACAGTGTCAGCAATGGATAAATATATCTTTCAAATAACCCTACATGATGTTTATACCCTTAAACGAATGAATCATGGATCATACGAAGCTAATTGTGAAAGAAAGTGAGGAATTACAAACTACAGGGGTTAAATGTGTCAACATGTTTAAAGTATACCTCTGAGTGACCTTTTAGCAAACCCGAAGCTTTGTAATGATTAATTATACTCACGAGAATAAGTGATAAAAATTTCACAAGGTTTCGATAAAGTATGAGAAAGTTATGACAATATTCGTATACGAGGGGTTAAAAGCGTCAACGTTGAAATTAAAGGCCTTACGGGTGATCATGAAGTTAACCGAGGACTTAACGGTGTTTACTTATGCATTGGAGCCCTTAAAAGTCAAGTTAGAGGGCCAAAAGTGCAAGAAATAAAGTGAAAACCACGTTTGGAAGGACCAGGGACCTAAAGTGCAAATAGCTGAAACTTGTGCAACCTGACCCGACCCTCATACCGGCCGCGTAAGGTATGTAAGGACCCTTACGCGGGCCGCCTGGCACTGCCAGCATCAGAAAAACTGCACAGGTGTCTGTTTCAGCAAGTTACACCGACTTAGGGAGTTTGTTTTTGATACCAGGGGCTTGTTTGATGGTTTATGTTGGCCTAGGGACACTTGGGATCATCAGAATCACCTCCTAGGTACATTTGGAATGATCTTAGAGCCTTAGAAAACCTATATAAAGGCTATGAGTTGAGTTGTTCAAATGCTCATTCACTTGAAAACTTCACAACTTCACTTCGGGAGAATTTTGGAGCTCAAGCACCCTTCCTAGTGATCATTAGTCGTGCATAGGACCTTGGTAAGTATCATTAACCTTCCTTAATTCAGTTTTACTTAGTTTATTAGCTTAAAGTCAAACCGTCGTAATTAAGGTTTGACTTCGTCATTAATCTTAATTTGTCCAGTCAAATTTCAAATTGAAAGTACCTATGAGTTGGTGATTATGTAGGATCGGTTTTTCGACCGTTCGATTGCGTAACGAACGTTTCACGTGCGGAATCCGTGAACGAACGTGACCGAACACACGATAACGTACTACTAAAGTGATTCCATTGCTAAATTTGACGTGTACGGTACAAGAATCACAAATACAATACTTTCTCTCTCTAGAAAGTCTTCTCCTCCAAGTCTCCTCCTAAACTCTTTCAAGAACTTTTCAAAATCTTACTAAAATGTAACACCTCGAAAATTTACGTCCAATAATGTATTGACACGTGTCATAGACTTTGCATATGCGAAAACATACTTTAGAGGGACTAGAGTTGACAAACAGTGAAAACTATGGAACGTAAGGGTCCAAAGTGTCAACAATGGATAAATAGACTCTATAATAATCCTACATGGTGTTTATAACCCTAAACGGATAGATCATGGATCATACGAAGCGGAAAATGCACAAAAGTGAGGAATTACAAACTACAGGGACTAAAAGTGTCAACATGTTGAATTTATACCTCTGAGTGATCTTTTGGCAGCCCCGAAGCTTTGTAATGATAAAATATACTCACTAGAATATGTGGTAAAAATTTCATGAAGTTTCGTTATCGTATGAGAAAGTTATGGCCAAAACCGTACTTGAGGGGCTAAAAGCGTCAACGTCGAATTTCATGACTTTTCGGGTGAGGGCAAAGTTAACCGAGGACTTTACCATGTTGGTAAATATCCCAAGGTTCCTAAAAGTCAAGTTTGAGGGTCCAAGGGTCAAAATAAATGGCCTAAACCTCGTATACGAAGACCAGGGACTAAACTGCAACTTTTAAACAATTTTTGGGGATCTGCAGACTCCAGGCGGCCCGCCTGGAGCCTCTTATGCGGGCCGCGAACCAGGTACAGCGACAGGAACTTCAGGACAGCTGCCAGTTGATCGAAATTTGAGTTGGTTACAGCTTTTATTCACCTCCCAAACCCTCCAATCGAATTACATGCAGCATGGGACACCTGTAGCACTCTCCAAACATCTGAAACACCATTTAAATCAGATCAAAGCTTCACTTTTGAGGGTCTTGAGTAGTAACCAAGAACACATACAACTTTCAAGAATTCACAAGAGCTATTCAGGAGCTTTCTGGACGACAAGGCTACTTCATAGTGATAACTAAGCTTCATTAGGACTCTTGTAAGCATTCATAACCTTCTCTAATTCGTTCTAGCTTTGATTATTAGCCAAAAGTCAATCCGTCATAGTTATAGTTTGACTTTTCGATTAAACGAAAATGGCTCAGTCAATTCTCAAATTGAAAGTACCTACAAGTTGGTATTTATGTGGGAAACAAACCCTCAAAAGGGTATCCTCTGATTCCCACTCTAAGCATGCTATTTGTCGAGTCAAAGTTGTTCTTAAAAAGTCAACATAACTTGTTTTTGTAAAATCTAGCATAAATGGTAATGTAAATAACATGCAATCAGTTTGATCATCAAAAATAACTTTATAACGAATGTAAGAATATGTTTTATCTTGATCAACTCGACAATCTTTAGTATGAGCCCGGATTGGAACCGAAAGTCTTACAAAATGACTTTTTCTTTGACTCTCGATTCGGATCCGTGCATGCATGTTTGAGATCTGCATTAGAGCTTATTTTTGACCATTTATATTTATGTTTAACTCTCTGGAATTTTACATCTTGAGTCCATGCTTAACCGATTCATATGCATGTTTCTGATTTATGCTTAAAGTGGACTATTTTGCCCTTTTTGTTATAAAACGTGATTTTTGGAAAAATGAAAGAGTAGAAACCTTTATTACTGATTTATAAACTTGCACCGAAAATTTGATATCAGTTGGAGGTCCGGATTTAGAGTTATGGCCGATATCGTAAAACTATAGCTTTATGTTAAATAAACGGCGCATTTAGCGTATAACCTATTTAAGCCACTTTTTGATGTAAAACTTTTTACCCACTGATGATATATAATATTTTGGGATTTTTGAAGATTTTTATTTAATTTTTGGCTGATCGTATCATAGGTCTCTAAGTTGATTCGGTTAATACCGGTTTTGACCTTTTAAGCCATAAAATGAGTTTTATGCATCCTTTTGACCCCAAACCTTTTTCTACTGATTTTATTTGTTAAATAAATTATTTTGAGCATTCTGGAAATATAAAAATCTCAGCTTTCTTTTGAAAACCCGGAAACGGCTCTAAATCGCCTTTCTAAGCGTTTTTAACGCATAGTATGCGTTATACCCATATTAAACATATAAGGATTTTACCTACTGATGTATTTAGCATATTTTTATAAAATAACAGTAAGTATAAGTTTTTGAACTTAGATTTCCAGCTTTGACATTTTTAGCCCTTGTGAAATTACCAAAATACCCCTAAGGTGCATAGTTTGATTTTAAATGATAAGTTTTGTATATGGGTCATACCCTACTGTTATAATATGTCAAATTAAGTATATTTGCTGTATAAATCAGACCTGTAACTCAGATTTCCAAATTAACTCTTTTATAATCTTTTAAATGACCAAAATGCCCTTATAAGGCATAAATTGAGTTTAAATTTATTCGGGGCATAATAGAACATAACTTGCTGATATTATATCATATTTAAAGCATATTATCTCAGGGAACTTGCATATGACTCTTTTGGCTACCCGTAACGCTCTTTTAGCGCTCGGTTCGGTTTATGTAACTAGTTTGCATAAATTGACCGAAACGGGTCAAACGTTATCATTTTTGTCTCAAAATCCAGAATGTATTTAGTATACCCATATTATACAAGTATTCAAACTTGTCGGGTCTAAATCACATTCTATCCGGTCTTCGCTTAATCGTGCGCTTGAACCGTATCGTCCTTAAAACTAACCGGTCAAGCTTAGGCTTAAATAAAAGACCCGTTATGAATCTAATAGGTTATTATAAAACTTTGTTCCAGAATAGGAGGCCCAGTAAAAGCTACCCTCACTTGCCAATTGTGATTCATACTTACTAAGGTAAATACTTTTAACTTATTTTCCCTATACGGGCTTGGGTTACGGTATATAGAATACCGCTTGATCGAGCGTACAAATCTTGCACCCTTGGGTGTTCAATTGAATAATTTGATCGGCTCGTTTAAACAGTCTTGTTTTACTTTAAGCCTTTGGGGGGTTAATGACCATGTCCCGGATATCCTTGGCATCATCTTACGGGATGGCCACAACCAGAGCACGAGGTGTAGGCGTACACCTGTCAGTGTATAACTCTTTAATGTGGTGTGTCTATTGATCTTTAACCCGGACAAGATCCGGGCTACTGAACGCACAAGTAACATGTAATTCGTTCACAAGATTATATTGCATAATTATCCCAAGTTATAAAAATATTTTATGCCATGTGCATTTAAATCAATTTTCAATCATTTTCAAAATGAGTCAGTTAATTTGTATTTACCAGTGTAAACTGACGTATTTTCCCAAAAGGTTAAGTGCAGGTACTACACGTACTAGGCTGGCTGTCTTCTAGAGCGTCCACAATAAGTCTCGCAAGCTTGGACGACAATAAAATTGTTGAACAATATCATATTTTATTTTGATCCGCCTGTGGATCCGTTTCAACTACTAGTGATATTTAATATTACATTTATTAAAGTTGAAATGAATCTATCTTTGCTTCCGCTGTGCATTATTATATTGTGTTGTTTGTCTATGATGATGCCAACTACGTCACCATACCCCCACCGGGCCCACCGGTGACACGTGGAAATTGGGGGTGTGACAGGTTGGTATCAGAGCCAACTCTGAGTGAATTAAACACTAGCCTTTGTGTTTAATCTCAGTTACACAATTGCACATTCCTCGATTCTCGAGTCTAGACAAAGAACCTAGGAAATATTCAAAATTTATTTTATTTTCTAACTTTGTCTTATATATTTTGTTGTTCACTTGTTTGATTTGACAGGTTCAAAATGCCGCCACGTGTAAGAGGAAGGGGACGAGGAGCATTCGCAACCTCACATGATCATGAAGCAGGGCCTTCGCATAGGCGAACCCCTTCAGGACCCCAAAACACTGATGCCTGAAACCTTTGGAGATCGTTCGCTGAACCCGCCAGGCACTCAGCATCACTGAGTACCTCACCTTCCATTCCCCACTCTTTTGGGCCTCATTCAGAAAATGAGCCCCACAACTCCCATCAATCCTACATTCCTCTCCACCAATCACCTTTTGATTACCCAGCACCTGTCTATCAGGGCCTGTACAACCCTGATGATTACTTGGGAGAACCAGTGGGTCATAACCCACTTGGACCTGAAGACCACTTCCCGGGTGGCAACGAGATGGAGGTCGATGAGGATACCGATCCTTCCATGCCACCGTCCGGTACACCGAACCACCCCATCGAGATATCTGATGGGTCACCGTTTTTGGGATCACCTTACAATGGTCCCGACAATTACGAGGAGAGATTCAAGCAGCACGACTGGGTTTATACCCCTAGTTACCATAACTCTCCCATGCACCAGTCCTACCACAGCTCTCCCTTGCACTCCCAGCATCACTCCCAGCAGCAGCTTCAGCAGCAGCCTCAGTAGCAGGATCCTTCAGAGGGTTTCTGGCGCGACGTGGTCACTCCGCCGCCGCCACCACCTCCAGTTTTGCCTCCTCCGCCTCAGAGGCGAAGGGGAAGGAACGCACGGATGTCCACACGAGGAGGGATACGCATCGGCACCCCTCCACATTCGGGTAGCAGCCGATACTCGCCCCTTCATGAGGAGCCAGAGATGGGAGAATCTTCGCATCCCGTCTCAGAAGTAACATCTGCGCCAATCGCGCCACCACCACCACCACAGGATTTTGGGAACCCAATCCCCGCTTATGCTAGCGCGGCCGCATATAATCCCTTCGAGCCGACTTTTCCCCCCAGGTTATGACTATACAGGGGATCCCTACTGGATAGCTTCAGGCTACAACCCTCTCAATCAGGAGGGTGCTTTTGGAGGTCCCTGGGCTACGGGACAATCGACTTTTGGATACTCATCGCATGGATATCAGCAGCCGCAGCCTCCTCAACCACCGCAATATCAGATGCCACCGCCGGCACCGATGATGTCGCCGCCACAAGTTCAAGAAATCCTCCAGGGGATAAACGATGTGCGACGTGAATTGCGGCATGAATTGCGAGAAGATCGCCGACATAACCGCGGGATGTTTAAGAAGATGGTGGATTTGATCAAGGGAAAAGGCAAAAAGGATTATTAAATCCTTTGTTTGTTAGCTTATTTACTCATGTCCCTGCGAGGACATTTATTCCTGTATTCTACCCCTGCGTGGGTATATCTTTTTCCTGTTCTACCCCTGCGTGGGTATGTTTGTTTCTGTTTAACCCCTGCGTGGGTTTGTTTGTTGTTTATTTGGCTTAGCCCCTGCGTGGGCATGTTATTTGAGTAAAAGTCCCGTTTAGGGCAGACCTGTACTAGTCTATTTTATTTAAAATGGTTAATTTAAGTTTTTCATTTTATCTACATGCATGAATATAATATACAAAGAAATGAAAAATATCAATTTTTATTTTTAAATTTACCATTTTAATAAGAATCTTAAAAAGGTAAAACCTAGCTTGAATGTCATATTAAAGACCTGGCCATTATGGTAGAACCTATTTAAAAGATTCGATTCTCTGTTCACATCTGTAAACATGTTAATATTCTTGGCTAGTGTGATCCGAAAAATCACACATGTCACCCTTTTATTAAATGATCCAAATTTATATTATATATATATTTGATAGTGACATAATGCCTACGGGTTGTAACTAATGTCATATAAAACAAAAAGGCAGCCGTGGTTTATGGACCCCCTGCCAAGAAAAGGATTAAATGTTTTATATTCAAATTTTAATCCTATAAATTCTAAATTCAAAATTTAGAAATTTGTCCAAGTGACTAGGCCTATTGTGCCAATATATATATTTCATTCTTGGATAAAGTTGCTAATAAAAAGTCCTAAATGAAGTTGATTAAATTAACTAATATGGCTTTTATTACCATGGTTAATAAATCGTCAAGAACGATAATACTGTTAGGTTTCTAAATAGACCTTATCCTTACTTTTATGTAGCTCCTAAAGCTACATGGCTAAGTCGGAAGAAACAAACAGTCATTCTGAGGAAAACCCAGATAATACTAAGATTCATGTAACTGGTGCGGAGCTACAAGCACTGGTAGAAAATGCTGTTGCCAAGGCCATTGATATGCAATTTAGGGAATCAAGCGGGACCCGAAGTAGGACCCGAACCGTATCACATGCCAAATCCAAGACTCAGTCGGAGGCTCATAGCAAACCGCCTTCTAAGAAAGATATATCAAAGAAAGATGAGCCAAAGAAGAATGACGAGGATAATCACTTCTCTAATCATAGCAGTATCCCGAAAAAGGAGATCAAGCAGAAACATGAATCGCACAGCAAGTCCTGTACGTACAAATATTTCGTTTCATGCAAACCCCGGGACTTTACTAGGGAGAAAGGAGCGGTCGACTGCATGACCTGGTTAGATGAAATGGATACAGTTGTTGATATCAGCGGGTGTGCTGACCGGGATGTAGTGAAGTACGTGTCCCAATCATTCAAAGGAGACGCACTGGCGTGGTGGAAATCTCTCTTGCAAGCTGCCGGTAAGGCCACACTTTACAGTATGTCATGGGATCAGTTCGTGGCCTTTATTAAAGAAAATTTCTGCCCACAGCATGAAGTGGAAAGGATCGAGTCAGACTTCGTATCCTTAGTGATGAAGAATCTAGACTGCCAGGCATACCTCACCACTTTCAATACTCTATCTCGATTAGTGCCATACTTGGTAACCCCAGAGCCGAGAAGGATTGCCCGTTTTATTGGGGGTTTGGCGCCTGAGATTAAGGCAAGCGTTAAGGCATCAAGGCCTACAACGTTCAGATCAGTAGCTGATCTATCTCTCTCTCACCCAGGACGTAGTCAGGTTGAGAGCTCTTAAGAACTCGGAGGAGAACAAGAGGAAACGTGAGGACGATACCTCACCGAGATCGGAGAAGAGACACCGGGGGAATAACGACCACAGGAAAGGGTCGGGATCTAAGAGAGATTGGCAACCATCAGGGGATAAGCCTAAATGCAAGACCTGTAAGGAAAACCATTTTGGGAAGTGTCGCTTAGAGTCGAAATCGCAGTCCCCCATGAGATTCTGTGGAATCTGCAAATCTGCGGATCACACGACTTTGAAGTGCAAAGGACTGAAGGATGCAACATGTTACGGTTGCAACGAGAAAGGGCACATCAAGTCCAATTGCCCAAAGAACGCTAAGAAAGCAGATGATGGAAAGAAGACCAACGCAAGAGTCTTCAAGATGGACGCTAAGGAAGCAGTCCAAAATGACAACGTCATTACAGGTACTTTTCTTGTAAATGATGTTTTTGCTAGAGTACTATTTGATTCAGGAGCCGATAAGTCATTTGTAGATGATAAGTTCTGTAAGTTGTTAAACCTACCTGTTAAAACCTTAAATGTGAAGTATGAGGTGGAATTAGCCGATGGAACCATAGAAACCGCCTCAACTGTTTTAGATGGATGTGCTATATCCATTAGGAATCATTCTTTCCCATTATCCTTGCTTCCCTTTAAGCTAGCCGGATTCGATATAGTGATAGGCATGGATTGGTTATCGAGTAACCAAGCCCAGATTGTGTGCAACCGAAAGCAAGTAGTAGTTAAGATACCCAGCATGGATTGCCGGAGCAAGTGTCCATGCTCAAGGCATCCAGATGTCTGCAGAAGGGTTGTGTCATTTATATGGCACAAGTTACTATTGATGAGCCAAAACCAAGGATTGAGGATATCCCTGTCATCTCAGAATACCCTGAAGTATTCCCTGAAGACTACCTGGTTTACCACCAGATAGGCAAGTGGAATTTCGAATTGACATCATTCCGGGTGCGGCGCCAGTAGCGAGAGCACCATATAGGTTGGCACCAACGGAGATGAAGGAGTTGAGGACGCAGTTAGATGATCTGTTGGCTAAGGGTTTTATTAGACCTAGCTCGTCTCCTTGGGGAGCGCCAATCTTGTTTGTCAAAAAGAAGGATGGATCGATGCGTCTGTGCATCGATTACCGTGAGCTTAACAAAGTCACTATCAAGAATAGATATCCGTTGCCCAGGATCGACGATCTGTTCGATCAATTGCAAGGGGCAAGCTACTTTTCAAAGATCAACTTGAGGTCAGGATATCACCAGTTGAAGGTCAAGGATGAAGATGTACACAAGACAGCGTTTAGGACTCGTTATGGACATTACGAGTTCCTAGTGATGCCTTTTGGGCTCACTAACGCACCAGCCGCATTCATGGATCTCATGAATCGCGTCTGCAAGCCTTATCTAGATAAATTCGTCATCGTCTTCATTGACGATATCCTTATCTACTCAAAGAACCAAGCTGACCACGAGAAACACCTTCGTTGTATTCTCAAACTTCTACATCATGAGAAACTCTATGCCAAATTTTCGAAGTGCGAATTTTGGCTTCGAGAAGTCCAATTCCTTGGACATGTGGTAAGTGAGCGTGGTATCCAAGTAGATCCCGCTAAGGTAGAAGCAGTTATGAATTGGCAAGAGTCAAAGACTCCTACCGAGATTCGCAGTTTCCTAGGATTAGCAGGATACTATAGGCGATTCATCGAAAATTTCTCAAGGATTGCTGCGCCTCTAACTTCGTTGACTCGTAAGAAGATTAAGTTTGATTGGGGCCCTAAGCAGCAGGAATCCGTTGACATTCTGAAGAAGAAGTTGAGCAATGCACCAGTGTTAACATTGCCTGATGGTATAGAAGAATTCGTGGTGTATTGCGATGCGTCACACACTGGTATGGGCTGTGTACTCATGCAGAGAGGCAAGGTCATTGCCTACGCTTCACGACAACTAAAGGTGCACGAGAAAAACTACACCACCCACGACTTGGAACTGGGTGCCGTTGTATTTGCACTGAAACTTTGGAGACACTACTTGTATGGAACCAAGTGTGTAATCTATTCGGATCATAAGAGCCTTCAACATTTGTTCAATCAGAAGGACTTGAACATGCGACAAAGGCGATGGATGGAAACTTTTAATGATTACGACTGTGAGATAAGATACCATCCAGGCAAGGCAAATGTAGTTGCTAACGCCTTAAGTAGAAAAGAAAGAGTGAAACCGATCAGGATCAATGCCAAGCGCATTGAAATAAGGAATAATTTGAACGAAAGGGTGTTAGCTGCACAGAAGGAAGCTGTGTTGGAAGCTAACTATCCTGAAGAGAAGTTAGGAGTAACTGAGGAGCAGTTATCCTACAACAAAGATGGAATGCTAAGACTAAACGGACGAATATGGGTTCCAGTTTATGGAGGACTTCGGAATGTTATCCTCCAGGAAGCCCACAGCTCTAAATATTCCGTTCATCCTGGAGCTGATAAGATGTACCAGGATTTAAAGGCAAACTACTGGTGGATTGGTTTGAAGAAGTCTGTAGCTGAGCATGTAGCTAAATGTCTGACTTGTGCGCAAGTCAAAGCTGAGCACCAGAAGCCGTCAGGTTTGCTTCAGCAACCTGAAATTCCCACATGGAAGTGGGAGATGGTGACAATGGATTTTATCACCAAATTACCCAAGACAAGGAAGGGAAACGATACTATATGGGTTATAGTAGATAGGCTAACCAAGTCAGCACATTTTCTTCCCATTAAGGAAACTTACAGCTCTGACATGTTAGCTCAATTGTATGTTGATAAGATTGTAGCGCTGCATGGTATACCCGTATCTATTATCTCTAATAGAGATACTAGGTATACGTCACATTTTGGAAGAGTTTCCAACAATCGTTGGGCACTCGTTTAAATTTTAGTACGGCTTATCATCCACAGACTGATGGTCAAAGCGAGCGTACTATTCAAACTTTGGAAGACATGCTACGTGCATGTGCGATCGACTTGGGTGGTAGTTGGGATAAAAACCTACCACTGATCGAATTCTCCTACAACAATAGCTACCACACCAGCATAAAAGCTGCGCCTTTTGAGGCCTTATACGGTAGAAAGTGTAGATCGCCTATTTGTTGGGCAGAAGTTGGGGATGTCCAACTATCAGGACCAGAAATCGTTTTTGAGACGACGGACAAGATCGTTCAGATTCGCGATCGTTTGAAAGCTGCCAGGGATAGGCAGAAGAGTTATGCGGATCCTAAGCGCAAGGATTTTCACTTCGATGTAGGTGATAAAGTGTTGCTTAAAGTATCGCCCTGGAAGGGGGTGATGCGATTTGGTAAGAAAGGCAAGCTAAGCCCGAGATATATAGGACCTTTCGAGATTGTCGAACGTGTCGGGTCAGTTGCTTATAAGTTAAACTTGCCTGAAGAACTTAGCGCTATTCATAATGTGTTCCACATCTGTAATCTGAAGAAGTGTTTCGCTGACGAATCACTGGTCATACCGCATACGGATATACACATAGATGAGAGTTTGAAGTTCGTGGAAAAACCATTGTCGATTGAGGATCGACAGGTAAAGAAGCTTCGAAGGAAGCATGTACCTATTGTTAAGGTCAAGTGGGATGCCCGTAGAGGTCCCGAATACACATGGGAAGTGGAATCCACGATGAAGGAAAAATACCCTCATTTGTTTCAGTAAATCTCGAGGTCGAGATTTCTTTTAAGGGGGTGAGGATGTAACACCTCGAAAATTTACGTCCAATAATGTATTGACACGTGTCATAGACTTTGCATATGCGAAAACATACTTTAGAGGGACTAGAGTTGACAAACAGTGAAAACTATGGAACGTAAGGGTCCAAAGTGTCAACAATGGATAAATAGACTCTATAATAATCCTACATGGTGTTTATAACCCTGAACGGATAGATCATGGATCATACGAAGCGGAAAATGCACAAAAGTGAGGAATTACAAACTACAGGGACTAAAAGTGTAAACATGTTGAATTTATACATCTGAGTGATCTTTTGGCAGCCCCGAAGCTTTGTAATGATAAAATATACTCACTAGAATATGTGGTAAAAATTTCATGAAGTTTCGTTATCGTATGAGAAAGTTATGGCCAAAACCGTACTTGAGGGGCTAAAAGCGTCAATGTCGAATTTCATGACTTTTCGGGTGAGCGCAAAGTTAACCGAGGACTTTACCATGTTGGTAAATATCCCAAGGTTCCTAAAAGTCAAGTTTGAGGGTCCAAGGGTCAAAATAAATGGCCTAAACCTCGTATACGAAGACCAGGGACTAAACTGCAACTTTTAAACAATTTTTGGGGATCTGCAGACTCCAGGCGGCCCGCCTGGAGCCTCTTATGCGGGCCGCGAACCAGGTACAGCGACAGGAACTTCAGGACAGCTGCCAGTTGATCGAAATTTGAGTTGGTTACAGCTTTTATTCACCTCCCAAACCCTCCAATCGAATTACATGCAGCATGGGACACCTGTAGCACTCTCCAAACATCTGAAACACCATTTAAATCAGATCAAAGCTTCACTTTTGAGGGTCTTGAGTAGTAACCAAGAACACATACAACTTTCAAGAATTCACAAGAGCTATTCAGGAGCTTTCTGGACGACAAGGCTACTTCATAGTGATAACTAAGCTTCATTAGGACTCTTGTAAGCATTCATAACCTTCTCTAATTCGTTCTAGCTTTGATTATTAGCCAAAAGTCAATCCGTCATAGTTATAGTTTGACTTTTCGATTAAACGAAAATGGCTCAGTCAATTCTCAAATTGAAAGTACCTACAAGTTGGTATTTATGTGGGAAACAAACCCTCAAAAGGGTATCCTCTGATTCCCACTCTAAGCATGCTATTTGTCGAGTCAAAGTTGTTCTTAAAAAGTCAACAGAACTTGTTTTTGTAAAATCTAGCATAAATGGTAATGTAAATAACATGCAATCAGTTTGATCATCAAAAATAACTTTATAACGAATGTAAGAATATGTTTTATCATGATCAACTCGACAATCTTTAGTATGAGCCCGGATTGGAACCGAAAGTCTTACAAAACGACTTTTTCTTTGACTCTCGATTCAGATCCGTGCATTCATGTTTGAGATCTGCATTAGAGCTTATTTTTGACCATTTATATTTATGTTTAACTCTCTGGAATTTTACATCTTGAGTCCATGCTTAACCGATTCATATGCATGTTTCCGATTTATGCTTAAAGTGGACTATTTTGCCCTTTTTGTTATAAAACGTGATTTTTGGAAAAATGAAAGAGTAGAAACCTTTATTACTGATTTATAAACTTGCACCGAAAATTTGATATCAGTTGGAGGTCCGGATTTAGAGTTATGGCCGATATCGTAAAACTATAGCTTTATGTTAAATAAACGGCGCATTTAGCGTATAACCTATTTAAGCCACTTTTTGATGTAAAACTTTTTACTCACTGATGATATATAATATTTTGGGATTTTTGAAGATTTTTATTTAATTTTTGGCTGATCGTATCATAGGTCTCTAAGTTGATTCGGTTAATACCGGTTTTGACCTTTTAAGCCATAAAATGAGTTTTATGCATCCTTTTGACCCCAAACCTTTTTCTACTGATTTTATTTGTTAAATAAATTATTTTGAGCATTTTGGAAATATAAAAATCTCAGCTTTCTTTTGAAAACCCGGAAACGGCTCTAAATCGCCTTTCTAAGCGTTTTTAACGCATAGTATGCGTTATACCCATATTAAACATATAAGGATTTTACCTACTGATGTATTTAGCATATTTTTATAAAATAACAGTAAGTATAAGTTTTTGAACTCAGATTTCCAGCTTTGACATTTTTAGCCCTTGTGAAATTACCAAAATACCCCTAAGGTGCATAGTTTGATTTTAAATGATAAGTTTTGTATATGGGTCATACCCTACTGTTATAATATGTCAAATTAAGTATATTTGCTGTATAAATCAGACCTGTAACTCAGATTTCCAAATTAACTCTTTTATAATCTTTTAAATGACCAAAATGCCCTTATAAGGCATAAATTGAGTTTAAATTTATTCGGGGCATAATAGAACATAACTTGCTGATATTATATCATATTTAAAGCATATTATCTCAGGGAACTTGCATATGACTCTTTTGGCTACCCGTAACGCTCTTTTAGCGCTCGGTTCGGTTTATGTAACTAGTTTGCATAAATTGACCGAAACGGGTCAAACGTTATCATTTTTGTCTCAAAATCCAGAATGTATTTAGTATACCCATATTATACAAGTATTCAAACTTGTCGGGTCTAAATCACATTCTATCCGGTCTTCGCTTAATCGTGCGTGTGACATCTGTGCCTCCAAGACCATCGAACAAATACCAAAACAATGAAATATTGTATTTCATACTTGGAAAATTTTATAAATATGTGTATCGTTTGCACATATCAATTCTCGTTCGATTTCAAGCTCTAGATCGCTTTCTGGAAGGTTATACGCGATCTAATGCGTAAATATAACCAGTTTAATGCAACAAACACTCCGGAATAGTGACATAGGCTTAACATACCTTAAATAACCTTTACATAACTTAGAAATAAGTTTTGGATGGTTTGGTATGCCGAAATCAAGTTTATTCGATCGCAGGGACTATTTGTGTCAAACTGCGAAACTATACCGATTTGTATGGTGTCGAACAGTCCAGAACTTGATCATAAGTTAAACATACCATATATAACCTAATCATAGCTTAGAAACAAGCTTTGAGTGGTTCGGTGTGCGAAAACATGCTATTATGATCTTTCAGGGACTAAAAGTGTCAAAAACGACGTAAGTTTGCATTTTCGCGCATATCTTACGTTCTGGACACATCTGGACATCCAAAATTTTTGTACACACTAAAATATTTTTATTTTAGTGATCGCCATGCAAAAATTCCATTCGTAGCTTAATTTGGATCGGTTTTTGCGTTCGTTACGACTTCCGTCGTAATTAACCGAACAACGCAATTTTACGATCAAACGAACCGACATCCGAGATGTTTTGAGCATGTTTTGAGTCCCCTATGCTTTAACTTCATTTTAGAGCCTTGAAATGAGGTTAACGGGGTTTAAACGCATCGAAAAAGGCTTTAAACATGTGCAGGGACCATTTCTGTCAATTTTGAAACTTTGCTGAACCTGATACATGCTAGCGTAGCGCGAGCCCTAAGGCCTATGCCCTAGCGCTACGCGAGTGCCTCATCTGGGCAGAATGTGTGTTTTCAGCAACAGTTTGTAATTTCAGGGGCCAAACTTGCAATTTCTTTGTGTGGTAACCAAGTTACCACCTCTCCAAGGCTTTGCACCTGCTCCTAACACTTGTATGGATGAGATTTATTCCTTAATGGCTAAACAAACCACTTGTGATGATCCTAGAGCATCACCACAAGTATAAATAGCCCATCCATTTCATTCATTCCTTGCTCATTCTTCTCATTCCTCTCTTCACATCTGCTTTGGAGCTCTCTCTCAAGCATTTGGGACTTGTCTTCTTTGTAGAAAAGATAGCAAGGACTATTGTGAGCCTTCTTTCATTCTTTTTCTTGCTTTTTCGTTATGTAGTGCAGAAAGTCAAACAGTTTGGCCAACAGTTTGACTTTCGGTTTTGACCATCAATTGGTCAAGTCAAAGTTCAATTGAACTTTGACACGTGATTGTAATCACGATAGTTATAATCCTGCGCGATTATAACCGCTGATTACCACGTTATCTAGTTGTAGTGTCGAGTCAAAGTTTCGGTCAAAATGCGTTTTAGCACGCATTTTGCAACGGAACTACTTTAGGGTATCAAAACACTTTGTTTTGATACCAAATCAGTAGGTTAGATATGTTTTGACATGTCTAACTCGACACTATTAGTTTGTGCTTGTTTAGGGTCGTAAGATAAGCGGTCTAAACAACCGCTTATACTTCCGAACCCGACCCGTTTGGTCGATCTTTGGATCCGACCAAGCTTAGTTAGTGATCATAAATGCATAGGGAATAACCACTGAGGTTATAACCTTATGATCACGTAGGATCGGTTAGTCATTTGCTAGTTAGCTTGTATGCCCATAGTAAATGACCAAAATGCCCTTTTGAAGCTAGAATCCGTAATTTGACTATGTGAACATATTTTTGACAAGTAATCTGATTTAGTAACATGTTTAGGGATAATTGGGCATGTAAGACTTGGCATAGCACATAGATTACCATCCGAACATAGTTTTACGCTAACGACGCATTATAGTGGCTTATGTTACCATAATGGGTCGAAACGGGTCAAAAGCACTTAGGTAGGCCTTTCAATCAGAATGTTGGGACTATTAAATCATACCATATGAGTTCAATTACTCATTTGATTTATAGAACCTCATTCTATCCTATCTCCCGATTTAGGTGTCGATTTATTTATCTAGCAATCCGATACTAGGTACCACTTGATTCCTTGATTTCCCGTGCATCGATAGTTCACAAAATCAAGGATACCCTACAATCTCAAGTGAGTACATAGTTCCCCTATTTTACTGTTTTCGATTGTTTTGGGGTGATCCATATGTGTTAAATGATTTCGATGTTTAAACAATGGTTTATATTAAATTAATAACGATTTTGATAAGGTGAACAAGACTTGTTGGTTGTAATTACATAACGAATAACATTCATTAATTTGGCCAAACCGACCAGTATTAGGTTATGGTACCATAGGATCTGACAAATCCCGTTATCAGACTGCACCCATGGTTATGTGTGGGTTAGGTGGGTAGCGACCGAACCTGATGATTTTTAACTTACCCTTTGGTGGTTAGTTAATGCGAGATTGTTAACTTACCCTTTGGTGGTTTGTTAATGCGAGATAGGCGAGTCACGAAGGTTTGAATGTTATTAGCGAGGCGACCAAAAGTATTTTCACTATTAAAACGAGTTAAACGATTTTGGGATGAGTTACACGATTTGAAACAAATTAAACGAGATAAACGATTTGGTTAAACGATTGGTTTTGGGATGTGAATAAATCATGGGACAGGTGTAGTATGATAGAAGCATGGTAGATACGCCGCTGGTACATCTTATATATAAATGCTCTTATCATACTACATTTTGTGTCATTATTTAGTTCACCGGGGAAACGATTTTAAAACGATGTCACACAACGAGGTTTTTGAAATGATATAAACCATACGAGTTTTATTAACGAGCTTTTACAAGATGTTTCCAAATTATTTTACTAAAACAAATGTTTTGGGTTAAGAATCATGGCTACGAGATTTTATAACAAACTATAACCAATTTGATTTGAGTTGGTTATTTATGTTGCAATACATTTTTCAAAACAAGGTTTGTATTTTGACTCTTGTAGTCTAACAAGGTACTGCAACATATAAACTAGCCATGAATCCGACACTCTCATAAAACCTATGTACTCGCCAGCATTTCTTTGCTGACTTTGTTTTCACATATGTTTCAGGTATTGTTGATTGATGTCGATTGCTAGAATGCACACTCATATAGGACTGGACGAGGCCTTAGTGACTTAATAACAATGATAGACTATGTTTAACTTGTTTGTTAGATTTCAAGACGATGTAAACGTTTAATGTTTAATAAAACAAAACTTCAATATTCCGTGTGTTTTGAAACAATGATTCTGTTACAACACTCCCCGACGTTTCCGCCACGGTTTGTTGTTTTAACGTGGTCGGGGTGTGACAGAAAAGTTGGTATCAGAGCTCATGGTTATAGGGAATTAGGTTATTAGTAATGCTTTGACCTAGTCTATAACCTTCCTAGGACCCTAACGCGAGTTTACTTGCGTTTAGTCATAAAACAATACCGTCACTTATCCTTAAGTGACAACCACAATAAGAACATAACTTTTGAATCCGCTTCGAAAATTAATCATCTGTTCTAGGATGATTGATTACTAGGTTTTGAACCCTCTGTTATACGGTTTTGAACCCTTCCGGTTTGATTCATCTTTGGCTTTATGCCTTTTGAGTTTTCAAAATCTCGTCAAAGTTCGGGTCTAAATAATGTGAACACGTGCAAACTGGAAGAGTGAATGCCTGTACCCTGAGTTTTCTGTCTAAGGCTAGAGTGTTCGTACAAATCCGCAGTATCGGACCAGTCACTCTTACCTGGGAACTCTTGGGGTGAGTGTTCACTTATAGGCGAGCATGTCTTCAGTGATACATTAATATGACCCATTTACTTTGATTAGTCACCGTCTCATTTGTTTGCCTTAGGTAACAAACAAATGATCGCAATTTCTATGCATTGCCATTCTATTTTGATTACCCGGTAGCCTTTCATTCATTTCCCCCTTTTGTCTTTCCTTCCTTCAAAATGTCAGTTCATCGCAACGACGCTCAGATGTTCGAACAGGCTACTAAAGTTGCCCAACGAGTAGGCGAAGTAATCTTGAAGACTGCTGAATTAGCTATTGCCATGTCCCGTCTCCAGGATGAAACCACCCGAGAAGCATCAAAGGAAGCAAAAGCCAAGCCTTCAAAAAGGTCAAAGAAGCGTAAGACCTTAAAGAATCCTCCAGCCGTTGCACCAAATCAAGCAGGACCTGGTCAGGTGGCAACACCACCAGCCAAGAAGCGGTACTTGGGAACTGCTCCTTTCTGCAATCAATGCAATAGCCATCATCCGAATCAAGAACCTTGTTTCAAATGTACCCACTGTAGGCGATGGGGACATTTGGTTAACATTTGCCGTTTTGTCATCCAAAACAAAGCTGTTGCAGGTCCTACTGTTACACGAGCACCATACAAAGGAACAGCCCATTTGTGCCATCAGTGTAACCTCCATCACCATGCTAGTGTCAAATGCCAAATATGCTTCAAGTGTGGACTTGTTGGTCATTTGGCAAGAGACTGTCGTTCAGTTGCTACATTAAACCAAACTATTCAGAACCCTATTCAACTTCAAGCAAATCCAGCACAAGCTCGTTCTCCTCCTGGAACTTGCTACTTCTATGACGAGACGAGTCATTTCAGGGACGAATACCCAAAGTTTGTCAATGCAAATCTGACCCACGGATGAGCATTGGGCTGATTAGAAGAAGCTGCTGCTTGAAATAATTGGAAACTTATGCTTTTGTTTCTTTTGTTGAACTCTAAAACAACGTGTTTGGTTTATAAATAAACCGTTGTTCACAATTCTGATATACAAGTGTAGTTACATTTGTGTATGGCATACCCCTATAATACCTACACCAAAGAACTATGTTCTTTACAAACTACTCTTGTAGTTCTTCCATTCATATGATCGCTCATGATGTCCTCAAAAATTCTAAGTACTCATTTCAAGAAACGAAGTACCGAATACAAGTGACATTTTGAGTAATCACTTTAAATCCTTGGTTAGATAACTAAGGGTATTACTTTTTCGATGTTATACTCAACCTCAAAATTCTGCTTCCTATGCCGCCTTGGCATAGCTAGCACCTCAAATTCATGAGGATTCTTCCTCGTGTGTCGACCTAAGCACGTCTAGTGCAAGGTTTCGAAGCATCCCCTGCTATTCGAATTCCGAAATCCATATAGGATCTTATTATCTTTGCAATTAGATCCTTGTGGATGATTATCACTCTAATCGGAACCTTTGATTGGATTCTTTGTACGCCTTAATACGTACATTAAAATTCAATAAGGACAAGCCGAATTCCTATCAAGATCTCTCTATCTTCATAGTTAGACTCTTGGAAATATTTAAAGTGCCAAATAAAATCCACGGATTGGATTCCTAGTGTACTTTAAATACCCGGGTCCAAAGATAACAAATTAAAGGTCGAATTAATCAATTATGCGATTTTGTGATTATGTGTTTATGTGTTCTCCTTTGTGTTTTATGCAATCCGATTTTGTTTTCGAAATCCTCATAGAATCTCCCATATCTTCATATGAGGGATTCATAGTAGGATATTCAAAGGTACTACCTTAAATCCTTAATGGGCTTCTACGTGGTAGTTAAGACCCTTGGATTATATAAGTGCCATTTCATATTTCGAAAAAGACCCCTTGAGTGGTCTAGTTAAAGATTGATTCAACATCTGGTCAAGAATGATATGTGATATAGCTGGAAAGACTTCTAGGTAGTCTGTTTTAAAAGATCATTTATTGATCTAAAGGACTCAATGATGGTCTAGTCACGCTCATCACAGGTTCGTTCATTTGGTTCCTCCCTACACATTATCAAATACACTGTGTGGACTATGCAAGGAATTACGTAATTATGGACGCGTACATAATTATGAAATTCAGTGCACAGAAACCACAGTAAGATTTATCATGTGTAAGAACTGATAGTGGCAACAATGACGGAATGTGAACGATGTAATGAGGTACGGTGGACGCACCAATGACACTTCATATACTTGTATATAAGTGTCCCTCTTACATTGCAAGCATAATGTTATTAAAAGTTACTAGACGTTCAAGAACCCAACCAGTATTGTCTTATCTTTCCGACTTCATGTTTCGAGCTCTCACAAGTTTCCTCTGATTAAATTTCGGGACGAAATTTCCTGAAGTAGGGGAGACTGTGACATCTGTGCCTCCAAGACCATCGAACAAATACCAAAACAATGAAATATTGTATTTCATACTTGGAAAATTTTATAAATATGTGTATCGTTTGCACATATCAATTCTCGTTCGATTTCAAGCTCTAGATCGCTTTCTGGAAGGTTATACGCGATCTAATGCGTAAATATAACCAGTTTAATGCAACAAACACTCCGGAATAGTGACATAGGCTTAACATACCTTAAATAACCTTTACATAACTTAGAAATAAGTTTTGGATGGTTTGGTATGCCGAAATCAAGTTTATTCGATCGCAGGGACTATTTGTGTCAAACTGCGAAACTATACCGATTTGTATGGTGTCGAACAGTCCAGAACTTGATCATAAGTTAAACATACCATATATAACCTAATCATAGCTTAGAAACAAGCTTTGAGTGGTTCGGTGTGCGAAAACATGCTATTATGATCTTTCAGGGACTAAAAGTGTCAAAAACGACGTAAGTTTGCATTTTCGCGCATATCTTACGTTCTGGACACATCTGGACATCCAAAATTTTTGTACACACTAAAATATTTTTATTTTAGTGATCGCCATGCAAAAATTCCATTCGTCGCTTAATTTGGATCGGTTTTTGCGTTCGTTACGACTTCCGTCGTAATTAACCGAACAACGCAATTTTACGATCAAACGAACCGACATCCGAGATGTTTTTGAGCATGTTTTGAGTCCCCTATGCTTTAACTTCATTTTAGAGCCTTGAAATGAGGTTAACGGGGTTTAAACGCATCGAAAAAGGCTTTAAACATGTGCAGGGACCATTTCTGTCAATTTTGAAACTTTGCTGAACCTGATACATGCTAGCGTAGCGCGAGCCCTAAGGCCTATGCCCTAGCGCTACGCGAGTGCCTCATCTGGGCAGAATGTGTGTTTTCAGCAACAGTTTGTAATTTCAGGGGCCAAACTTGCAATTTCTTTGTGTGGTAACCAAGTTACCACCTCTCCAAGGCTTTGCACCTGCTCCTAACACTTGTATGGATGAGATTTATTCCTTAATGGCTAAACAAACCACTTGTGATGATCCTAGAGCATCACCACAAGTATAAATAGCCCATCCATTTCATTCATTCCTTGCTCATTCTTCTCATTCCTCTCTTCACATCTGCTTTGGAGCTCTCTCTCAAGCATTTGGGACTTGTCTTCTTTGTAGAAAAGATAGCAAGGACTATTGTGAGCCTTCTTTCATTCTTTTTCTTGCTTTTTCCTTATGTAGTGCAGAAAGTCAAACAGTTTGGCCAACAGTTTGACTTTCGGTTTTGACCATCAATTGGTCAAGTCAAAGTTCAATTGAACTTTGACACGTGATTGTAATCACGATAGTTATAATCCTGCGCGATTATAACCGCTGATTACCACGTTATCTAGTTGTAGTGTCGAGTCAAAGTTTCGGTCAAAATGCGTTTTAGCACGCATTTTGCAACGGAACTACTTTAGGGTATCAAAACACTTTGTTTTGATACCAAATCAGTAGGTTAGATATGTTTTGACATGTCTAACTCGACACTATTAGTTTGTGCTTGTTTAGGGTCGTAAGATAAGCGGTCTAAACAACCGCTTATACTTCCGAACCCGACCCGTTTGGTCGATCTTTGGATCCGACCAAGCTTAGTTAGTGATCATAAATGCATAGGGAATAACCACTGAGGTTATAACCTTATGATCACGTAGGATCGGTTAGTCATTTGCTAGTTAGCTTGTATGCCCATAGTAAATGACCAAAATGCCCTTTTGAAGCTAGAATCCGTAATTTGACTATGTGAACATATTTTTGACAAGTAATCTGATTTAGTAACATGTTTAGGGATAATTGGGCATGTAAGACTTGGCATAGCACATAGATTACCATCCGAACATAGTTTTACGCTAACGACGCATTATAGTGGCTTATGTTACCATAACGGGTCGAAACGGGTCAAAATCACTTAGGTAGGCCTTTCAATCAGAATGTTGGGACTATTAAATCATACCATATGAGTTCAATTACTCATTTGATTTATAGAACCTCATTCTATCCTATCTCCCGATTTAGGTGTCGATTTATTTATCTAGCAATCCGATACTAGGTACCACTTGATTCCTTGATTTCCCGTGCATCGATAGTTCACAAAATCAAGGATACCCTACAATCTCAAGTGAGTACATAGTTCCCCTATTTTACTGTTTTCGATTGTTTTGGGGTGATCCATATGTGTTAAATGATTTCGATGTTTAAACAATGGTTTATATTAAATTAATAACGATTTTGATAAGGTGAACAAGACTTGTTGGTTGCAATTACATAACGAATAACATTCATTAATTTGGCCAAACCGACCAGTATTAGGTTATGGTACCATAGGATCTGACAAATCCCGTTATCAGACTGCACCCATGGTTATGTGTGGGTTAGGTGGGTAGCGACCGAACCTGATGATTTTTAACTTACCCTTTGGTGGTTAGTTAATGCGAGATTGTTAACTTACCCTTTGGTGGTTTGTTAATGCGAGATAGGCGAGTCACGAAGGTTTGAATGTTATTAGCGAGGCGACCAAAAGTATTTTCACTATTAAAACAAGTTAAACGATTTTGGGATGAGTTACACGATTTGAAACAAATTAAACGAGATAAACGATTTGGTTAAACGATTGGTTTTGGGATGTGAATAAATCATGGGACAGGTGTAGTATGATAGAAGCATGGTAGATACGCCGCTGGTACATCTTATATATAAATGCTCTTATCATACTACATTTTGTGTCATTATTTAGTTCACCGGGGAAACGATTTTAAAACGATGTCACACAACGAGGTTTTTGAAATGATATAAACCATACGAGTTTTATTAACGAGCTTTTACGAGATGTTTCCAAATTATTTTACTAAAACAAATGTTTTGGGTTAAGAATCATGGCTACGAGATTTTATAACAAACTATAACCAATTTGATTTGAGTTGGTTATTTATGTTGCAATACATTTTTCAAAACAAGGTTTGTATTTTGACTCTTGTAGTCTAACAAGGTACTGCAACATATAAACTAGCCATGAATCCGACACTCTCATAAAACCTATGTACTCGCCAGCATTTCTTTGCTGACTTTGTTTTCACATATGTTTCAGGTATTGTTGATTGATGTCGATTGCTAGAATGCACACTCATATAGGACTGGACGAGGCCTTAGTGACTTAATAACAATGATAGACTATGTTTAACTTGTTTGTTAGATTTCAAGACGATGTAAACGTTTAATGTTTAATAAAACAAAACTTCAATATTCCGTGTGTTTTGAAACAATGATTCTGTTACAACACTCCCCGACGTTTCCGCCACGGTTTGTTGTTTTAACGTGGTCGGGGTGTGACAGTGCGCTTGAACCGTATCGTCCTTAAAACTAACCGGTCAAGCTTAGGCTTAAATAAAAGACCCGTTAGGAATCTAATAGGTTATTATAAACCTTTGTTCCAGAATAGGAGGCCCAGTAAAAGCTACCCTCACTTGCCAATTGTGATTCATACTTACTAAGGTAAATACTTTTAACTTATTTTCCCTATACGGGCTTGGGTTACGGTATATAGAATACGGCTTGATCGAGCGTACAAATCTTGCACCCTTGGGTGTTCAATTGAATAATTTGATCGGCTCGTTTAAACAGTCTTGTTTTACTTTAAGCCTTTGGGGGGTTAATGACCATGTCCCGGATATCCTTGGCATCATCTTACGGGATGGCCACGACCAGAGCACGAGGTGTAGGCGTACACCTGTCAGTGTATAACTCTTTAATGTGGTGTGTCTATTGATCTTTAACCCGGACAAGATCCGGGCTACTGAACGCACAAGTAACATGTAATTCGTTCACAAGATTATATTGCATAATTATCCCAAGTTATAAAAATATTTTATGCCATGTGCATTTAAATCAATTTTCAATCATTTTCAAAATGAGTCAGTTAATTTGTATTTACCAGTGTAAACTGACGTATTTTCCCAAAAGGTTAAGTGCAGGTACTACACGTACTAGGCTGGCTGTCTTCTAGAGCGTCCACAATAAGTCTCGCAAGCTTGGACGACAATAAAATTGTTGAACAATATCATATTTTATTTTGATCCGCCTGTGGATCCGTTTCAACTACTAGTGATATTTAATATTACATTTATTAAAGTTGAAATGAATCTATCTTTGCTTCCGCTGTGCATTATTATATTGTGTTGTTTGTCTATGATGATGCAAACTACGTCACCATACCCCCACCGGGCCCACCGGTGACACGTGGAAATTGGGGGTGTGACATAAAATCATGACATAACCCTCTATTTATATGGTCAAGGTAACTTAATGAAAGTTCTCATTAATTACAAGTTTGCCACCTTGCCATTTCTAACTAAATATGACATTATGCGCTTGATTTCTTCCGGCTTCTCACTACGACTCGGATTGACGAAGGCAATAGACAAAATATGCATCAACAATCTCCCCCTTGGATATTGCCGTAGTCAATCTCGTAGTGAAACTCGTAGCGACTTGTCTTTCTCTCTCTCTAAAACTCGAACAAAGATGTAGTCGACAGACAACTGCACTAACAAACTCCCCCTTGGATGTTGACGGAATCTTTAGTGAGAGTCTTCAACTAATCTAGCTCGAACAGAATCCCGGTGGATCTGTCTTCAGCTTCTGTTGCTCTCTTTCTTCAGAATCTTCAGGCTCCCCCTTTCATCAAGCTTCCGTGCTTTTGGGATCGACGCCTGGCTTTCCGTATCAACAAATCAAGAAACCTGCACATCTCAAACACACAATTATAACAAACAATATTGTGATTCAACTTAATGAATCAGCTAAACATTTGAGAATTTTCACATTTAAAACTTTTTTTAATATTTGAAACATTCCAATTACTGATTCAAATTAATGTATCATCTTAAACATTTCAAATCATTTAACCATCCTGTCTGTTCATCATGTTTAGCCTTTGAGATTTTGAAAATCAGCTCTCCAACATTAGTTGTCGAAAATCTTTTTGAATTTTTGAAAATAAGAAACATAAATGCAAAGACAGAAATTAAATGCAGAAATGAAATTTGTACAAACATATTTTTGTGAGTTTGTGCAAGAGGATCATATCAGTTTTTGAGACACATCACACGCACCGTTAAGCTTTTAGACATTTTAAGTTCTAAACGATTCACGTTGATTGACGATATAGTTGTCCACTTAAGTTTTCATACAATTTTCAATCTATTCAGGATACTATTTAAGTGTTTTATGAACTTAGTTCGATTCATGTGTCCCACCTCTTAAATATACTCCCGTATCCAGAATCTCAATATTCAGTCTTACAGGCAAGAATACTACAATGATATCTGTACATAAATTAGGGGTTAAATGAGAGAACTGAGGGATCTCAGGTCAGAACTTCCGTTCAGCAGAGAGATATCAGCTTCGACTTAGCAGTGTGTCCCCTTTAGAGGATATTTTCAGCTACAACAGATGATTATCAATTTTATTGTCTAATCAGCTGAGGGCTTTATGCTATGTTTCAAGCATTTTGCGGAAAGTATTAGCCAAGGACTAGGTCAGAACTACCGTTCAGCAGAAGTCCCGGAATAATACCCCAGACATCATAGAGTATAAACACCTAGTATATCAGAATACGAGACCTTTCAAACGAGATTTCAGGGGTTACCTATATATCCAAGTAGTGTTCCCCACAAATTTCACAAGTTTGAAATTTTAGGTTTATATCCCGAATAAATCTACTAAATGTACAAAAACCTATCGACACATCATCAGTGAGACCGTTTATCACATTTTAGACTTTACATATCTTTAGCATGCTGTGATAGTCCACTGATTTACTATCATTTCCTCTTTTTCACAACAAAACTCATTTTGACTTTTTCAATGTTTTTGACTTTTTCAAATTTTCAAATTTTTTTTTTAAATTTTTCTCCCCCTAAAATCAAAATATGTTTCAATTTTGATTTTCTGGGAAAATTTGAAAACAATAAACTGTACAAAGTAAAATGACAACTTGATGAGAATTACTTCAATTCTCCATCCACCTGGCATAAACAATCAGAACTCTCCCTGACAACAAACTATTTTCCCATTATGATTTCAAAACACTTAGGTTTGTTTTAATCAAAATGGTTTTTCCGGAAAATTAGTTTTGTGTGACATTTCATAAACTCGGGGTTTCATCAAATTGTTTTTCATATTATCACTTGTAGGAAAGATGAATCAAGTACAACTTAATGTCCCTGATTTATCTTTTGAAAGACGAAAAATCACCATAGTGAAATTTCTCAAGAAATGTGCTGATTCATGTTCCACGCTTACCAACCTGGGAACTCCGGCAAGTCAGGGTTTTTCACTTGAAAAGATCCACCCAAGCCTGACCAGCCTTGGGTTTGATAGTTTTTACCTCAACAACTGGCTCTTCTGGTTTTGTTGAACCAGAATCATTGCCTGAGTGTGGCTTGTCTGACTTTGACCTGTCAGATTCATCGCCGACACGTTTCTTTTTCTCCTTTTTCTCTGTTGTCCTCAAATTTGTAACTGATGAACTCGGCTTGTTTGACTTTGCAGCCGAATGAAGCGATTCATCAGTACTTTTATTCTTACCAACTGAAGAACCCGAGGACAAAATCCTTTCCAGATATTCTCTGGCCTTCTTCCTCTTCTTACGCAGTCTGTCTTTCTGCCCCTGAGAAAGTTTTACTTTTGTTTCCTGAACTTTAGGTTGTTGAACCTTCTGTTCTTTGGGCTTGACTTTGACTGGTTTCTTTGCCTTACTTTGAAATTCAGCCCTCGATCTTCCCATTGATCTCCTTGGGCAATCTCTGGCAATGTGACCTCGAATTTGGCAGTTAAAGCATCTTCGCGTTTCATAACTCCAATT
Source organism: Helianthus annuus (assembly GCF_002127325.2). Taxonomy (NCBI): domain Eukaryota; kingdom Viridiplantae; phylum Streptophyta; class Magnoliopsida; order Asterales; family Asteraceae; genus Helianthus; species Helianthus annuus. The sequence goes on from NC_035446.2 coordinate 113,120,521, forward strand.
CTGGCAGTTAACAGCAATGTGACCTCTAACTCCACAAGAGTAACACATTCTGTTATCATACCTCTTCTCTCTTTCATATCGTATACCATTTTCATACCACACACTTAAATCATAGCATTGAGTTGCCTTGTGGTAGTCATTTCTCTTCTTGTATCCTTGATTTGGCATTTGAGCACTGTGGTCAAACCTGCACCACTTATTACCAACAGTTTTTGAATTTTCATTTTTTACTTTTTGTAATTTTTCATTTTGATTGGATGATTGATCTGATGAGCTTTTATTATCTTTTTGAACAATTTTCTCATTTTTAATTTTTTGTTTCTGTTCCGCTTTCTTCTTCAAAGGTTTTTGCTTCGAGCATTCACCCTTTTCAGTTGATTGCAGAACAGTTTTCTGAAACTTTTCCTTTTTATCATCAGATTTTTCACCACAATCTTTAACTTTGACTTTGTCAAAGTTTGTGACATTGTCACTTATTGGAATAGAATTGATTGGTTTTGGACAGGGGATATTCAAAAACTCGTATGATGTCACAAAACCTTTCAATTTCTTTTCAAGTTCCTCAATTTTGTTCCTCGAATTCTCAGCTTCACTTTCAAGCCGAGATATTCTCCCAAAATGAGTCTTGATTGTTTCTTCATTCTCATTTGTCACACCCCCAAAATCCACCATGCGGAGTACCACCGCTTGGAGGCGTGACGAGACCAGGATCGAGCCACCAATCATATCGAACAACGTATTTAAGTAAGTAAAACAACCATAATACGATTGGTGACCAAAAGGAAGTAAGCCGATTTTAGTTTAACAGCGGAAGCATAAACGTAAAGTCCAAAACATAGTCCATAGTTCAAGTTAAAGTTTCAAACGCAAGTTTAATAAGTTCACAAGGATTATGTATTAAACACGAGACATAACCGTCCGTACACCACAACGACTCCTTCCTCGTGCAAGCTCTAAGCATTTAGCGACCTGTAAGGCATGTAACAACGAGTCAACAACAAATTTGAGTGAATTCACAGTTGGTTGTTTAGTTATAGCATTCGTTTCGTAAATCATTTGTTCGTTTTGAAACCATGTATCGTATGAGTTTGCATCGCAGTCTTTCTGACATGTTTGCGAAGATTAGTGGGGGTTTCCCATGTGTTACTAGACCACGCGTATCGACTGCTACGAAAATATAAGAGGTGCCCTAAGTCAATGTCTATCAGCATTGACCCTTTGCCCATAGTCCATTAGTACACGCCCGTCCGACTGGCACGGTGTGAGGTTTGTTAAACCTAATAGCGCTATTAACTAATGACCCGCTCGCCATAGGCCTCGGCGATTAAGTCGATAAATGAGGGACTTAAAGTGATAGAGTTGATGGTCTTGATCGTGTACGTAGGTTTTACGTACGTGCCCTTCAATCCGAGGACAGTAAAAAGTAGTTTAACAGTAATGATAGTATAAGTAGTTAATCAATCCCATTCCCAAACCCCTGGGAATCCCATGCCTTAGAAAGAGTGTGAACTCACCTCGGTTTGCTCGGTTAGATTCTCAATATAGCTAACAGTCAAGGTCGGTCAATCACGTCCTAATATAATTTACCAGTTAGTCATTTAGTGGCTTTCAAATAGAACACAAAGTTCCTACACGTATCTATCACACAACATGCATCGTTTTAACGGTTTATGCCCCTCTAAGTTCCCCATCCATTCCCCACTCAAAATCAGACATACGATAATACACATAACATATATACCATGTTAGATCATTCACGGATAGCACACTCGACATTTAGACACGCAAGTCACAACTTATATCAATTCAGCATTGATATTCAAAACCGGCTGTTTTCGGACGTTTTAATAAAATAGTTAAATTATTCCAAAAATTCCCAAATTTTTACAAGATGTCTTAAACGTCCCATATTTTATTGTGTAAAAATATCGGGGTCCGGTTCACTACCAATATTTTATAAAAAATCATATTCCGGACTGAACTCAGATTTATGAATTTCTGACCACAGTCCACGGAACAATTTATTAAAAATTCATCGAGTGTCCGATTTACGAAATTTCAGTGGGGTAATTACACATGCATCGGTTGTCATCTACTGTATAAATCTCATGGTCCGATTCTACACAGAATACAAGTTACAACAGAAAATACAACACTCATTTATTGCTGTAAAAACTCAGCCTAAGCTGCTGTAACGAATCGGTTCTTTAAAAATAGTAAACAAAGTCCAAAAATTACGATTCCGGTGCCATTAGAATCGTATTTTATAACACATAAATCTAGGCTTCAGAAATCACGTTTTTCGAGTTTTTAAAGTCCGTTTACAGCCTGTTGAAGGCGGCTGAAACAGTGACTCAGCATGCTGTTTTGTGATTTAGATGTTATTAAATCGTGTTATAAGTGTCCGATTAGCGGGTTAAACAAGAAAACAACTTTTAAATATCAAGTATGTGTTATCCAACCCTTAAACCGACAAGATTCCACTTCATAAATCATACACAAGTAAACTTTTATGTGGATTTTATGTTCATAACTTATGTTTCGTATTTTTTCTAATATTCTTGTAATTTAGTGATTTAATCAACAATACTTCATGCGATATGTCAATATTTCGAACAAGATGAGATCAAGTATGAAGAAACTTACTACTAGCCTCTAGCTAGGGAAGAATCTTGTGTAAAAATGACGAGAAAAAGATGTAGAACCAAGCAAGAACAATGCTCCCTTGAAATCCCTTCAAGTTGCACCTTCCATGGATGATTTCTAGGCTTTGAATGGACAATGTAATGAAGAAGATGAGGATGTTTAAGGTGGTGATGGTGTGCTCGGTTGTGGGCAGCCGATCAAGAGAGAGGAGAGTGAGTGAGTTGAGTGAAATCTTTGAGGAAATGATGTGAGTTGATATGGAGAGATTTGCTTAGATATGTTCCATACTTATAATATTTGGCCAAGATTCACAAGTAATGTATCAATTAAAATATGAATCAAATCTTGTGAGTTGATATGGAGAGATTTGCTTAGATATGTTCCATACTTATAATATTTGGCCAAGATTCACAAGTAATGTATCAATTAAAATATGAATCAAATCTTGTGAGTTGATATGGAGAGATTTGCTTAGATATGTTCCATACTTATAATATTTGGCCAAGATTCACAAGTAATGTATCAATTAAAGTATGAATAAAATCTTGTGAGTTGATATGGAGAGATTTGCTTAGATATGTTCCATACTTATAATATTTGGCCAAGATTCACAAGTAATGTATCAATTAAAATATGAATCAAATCTTGTGAGTTGATATGGAGAGATTTGCTTAGATATGTTCCATACTTATAATATTTGGCCAAGATTCACAAGTAATGTATCAATTAAAGTATGAATAAAATCTTGTGGTGGGGCCCTATTTTTTTTCTTGAACCGTAAATGGGGCATGGGGGGGGGGGTTAAATGTAATATTTTTGTAACTAGTTGGCTACTTATTAGTTAGAAACCAAGTGTGTGTTTACTTGCATTAGTTACTAGATATTTAGTGGGTGTCATGGTGTACGGGGATCATGACTAGCCAAGAATAATTAAATAATGTGTTTGACAAATATTTGGTGTCCCGGGTAATGTCTGGTTGTTCGGTCGGATACTGTTCCGTAAATTTGTTAAATTGTTCCGTAAGGCGTCTTATACATATATTTTTGTAACACAATTAATTCCTAACACATAGGAAAATATTCAGGACCATTTGGTCAACTTTTCTGCATACTCCTAGTATGCTACTAGGCACATGTAAATATAATCACAGTAATCAGAGAGCAGTCAAATAATTCCACACAGTCATCAAGTACTTTAATTATCAATAATAAATTGTACGGATACATGGAATTATGAGGGTTGTCACATTCTCCCCCTGTTAAGAAAATTTCGTCCCGAAATTTAGCGCGTGGTTACTGAGGAAGCTAGTTAAGTTGCGTTGTTTTCCTGATTTTGCTGGGGTGTCACATCATCCCCCCGTTGATTTGGAATTTCGTCCCGAAATTCTGCGGTAGCTTCAGCCTCAGTAGTGGTTGCATTTTTCTTAAACAGCTGGGGATACTTGAGTTTCATTTGGTCTTCTCGTTCCCAGGTATGCTCTGGACCATGACGGGAATTCCAACGAACTCGAACGAGAGGTATTCTGGTGTGCTTGAGAATCTTAACGTCTTGATCCGTAATCTCTACTGGTTCCTCGGCGAATCGCAGTTTGTCGTCGATTGTGAGCTCTTTGAGAGGAACTATGAGGGTCTCATCTGACAAACACTTCTTCAGATTTGACACGTGGAATACGTTGTGAACTCCGCTGAGTTCTTCGGGTAGATTTAACCTGTAGGCGACCTTGCCAATTCTCTCGGTGATTTCGAAGGGTCCAACGTATCGCGGGTTGAGTTTGCCTCGTTTTCCGAAACGAACTACACCTTTCCAAGGTGAAACTTTGAGTAGCACCCGATCCCCAACCTGGAACTCGAGTGGCTTTCTTCGCTTATCGGCATAGCTTTTCTGACGGTCACGAGCTGCCGCCATTCGTTGTCGTATCTGAGCAATCTTCTCGGTTGTATCTACTACGAGTTCTGGGCCAGTGATTTGGCTGTCACCAACTTCTGCCCAACAAAGAGGTGATCGGCATTTACGTCCGTATAATGCCTCAAACGGAGCGGCTTGGATGCTGGTGTGGTAGCTGTTGTTATACGAAAATTCCACTAACGGGAGATGCTTTTCTCAGCCGTTGCCGAAGTCGATCACGCATGCCCTAAGCATGTCTTCGAGAGTCTGAATGGTGCGTTCAGATTGCCCATCCGTTTGTGGATGATAAGCGGTGCTCATGTCTAATCGTGAGCCAAAAGACTTATGCATAGCTTGCCATAGTTCAGAGGTAAAACGAGCGTCACGATCAGAAATGATGGAGGTTGGCACTCCGTGCCTTGATACCACTTCTTTTAGGTAGATGTCTGCTAGAGTAGAAAACTTATCCGTTTCTTTGATAGGCAGAAAATGTGCAGACTTGGTCAGTCGATCCACGATCACCCAAATGGTATCATTTCCGCGTTGAGATCTGGGCAGACCAGTAACGAAATCCATGGAAATTTGCTCCCATTTCCATTTCGGGATCTCTGGTTGTTGAAGTGGGCCTAATGGTTTCTGGTATTCGACCTTGACTCTAGCACAAGTCAAGCATTTACTGACGTAGGTCGCTATGCTGGCTTTCATACCAGGCCACCAGTATGTAGTCTTGAGATCATGGTACATCTTGTCCGAACCAGGATGTACTGAGTAACGAGACTTATGCGCTTCATCCATCACAAGCTCGCGCAAGTCTCCATACAGCGGAACCCAGATGCGTCCGTTAACATAGTAGGCGCCGTTTTCTTTTTGTTCTAGCCGTTGCCTCGATCCTCGTAGGGACTCAGCCCTAATGTTCTCTGCTTTCAACGCTTCAACCTGAGCATCACGAATCTGAGCTGGAAGGTTGGATCGGATGGTAAGTTGTAACGCACGTACACGCCTAGGTATAGTATCCTTCCGGCTGAGGGCATCAGCCACAACATTGGCCTTGCCCGGATGATACTTGATCGCGCATTCGTAGTCATTCAAGAGTTCGACCCATCGACGTTGACGCATGTTTAACTCCTTTTGCTTGAAAATATGCTCGAGACTCCTGTGATCGGTGTAAATGGTGCACTTGGTACCGTACAAGTAATGTCTCCATATCTTAAGCGCGAAAACAACTGCTCCCAATTCCAAGTCGTGCGTAGTGTAGTTCCTTTCGTGAACCTTAAGTTGGCGCGATGCATAGGCAATGACCTTGTCATGTTGCATCAACACACAACCAAGTCCTTGGATGGAAGCGTCGCAATAAACCACAAAATCATCTGTGCCTTCAGGCAATGAGAAGATAGGCGCGCTACAGAGTCTATCTTTCAAGTGCTGAAATGCGGACTCCTGTGCATCACCCCAACGATAGGTAACACCTTTCTGAGTCAGTGAAGTGAGAGGTTGCGCAATCTTTGAGAAATCTTTGATAAACCTTCTGTAATATCCTGCCAGACCTAAGAATTGGCGGATCTCTGTTGGTGTGCGGGGTGCAGGCCAATTCTTGATCGATTCAACCTTGGATGGGTCCACATGAATCCCATCCTTGTTTACCACATGGCCTAGAAAATGGACTTCGCGAAGCCAGAAGTCACATTTCGAAAACTTGGCATACAACTGCTCTTTACGAAGTAGTTCCAGAATAAGCCTCAGGTGTTGCTCGTGTTCCTCCTGACTCTTAGAATAGATCAGGATGTCGTCGATGAAGACTATGACAAATTTATCCAAGTAAGGTTTGCACACTCGGTTCATGAGGTCCATGAAGACCGCTGGTGCATTCGTCAATCCGAAAGGCATAACCAGAAACTCGTAATGGCCGTAACGAGTTCTGAATGCTGTTTTAGAGACGTCCTCCTCTCGGACCCTCAGCTGATGATATCCCAATCTCAAGTCAATCTTAGAATAGAAGCTCGACCCTTGCAACTGGTCGAATAAGTCATCAATGCGTGGAAGGGGGTAACGATTCTTCACGGTCACCTTGTTGAGTTCGCGGTAATCAATACACATCCTGAAGGTACCGTCTTTCTTCTTTACGAATAACACTGGAGCTCCCCATGGCGAAGAGCTAGGACGTATGAAACCCTTTTCCAAGAGTTCTTGTAGTTGCGTGGACAGTTCTTCAAGTTCCGATGGAGCTAGACGATAAGGGGCTCGAGCTATGGGCGCTGCTCCAGGAGCTAGCTCGATTTGAAACTCAACTTGGCGATGAGGCGGAAGACCAGGTAATTCCTCAGGAAATACCTCAGGAAAGTCGCGCACAATAGGAATGTCTTCTATCTTCCTTTCTTCCGAGGATGCCTCAGTAACGAGGGCTAGGATAGCGGTGTGGCCCTTCCGTAAACACTTCTGGGCTTTAAGGAAATAGATGATGCCTACAACAGCACCACTCTTGTCGCCACGAATCACGAGGGGTTCTTTACCAGGGCGAGGGATGCGGACGATTTTCTCCTTGCAAATAATCTCCGCTTGGTGTCGAGATAACCAATCCATCCCAATGACAACGTCAAAACTACCCAGAACGATAGGAATGAGGTTGATAGAAAAGGTCTGATCGGCAAGGACAAGCTTGCAACCTTTAACTATATGTGTAGCCTCTAAACTTTTGCCATTTGCTATTTCTACCATGTGCTTGGTGTTCAAAAGTGTTGGAGTGCGCTTAAGCATTTGGCTAACTTTTAAGGACACGTAGCTAGTATCGGCACCCGAATCAAACAAAACAGTAACAAAGAAATCATCCAGAAGAAACTTACCCATCACAACGTTGGGATCGTTCCTTGCATCACCCTGACCAATCACGAAAGCACGACCTCTTGCTCCATTACCATTGTTGTTACCCCCGTTGTTACCTCCATTGTTGTTCCCGTTTCCCTGGTTGTTGTTGTTGTTCTGATTTTGGTTAAGCTGGGGACAGTTCTTCTTAAAGTGGCCTTCAGCGCCACACTGAAAGCATCCCCTGTTGCCCCATTGCTGTTGTTGATTTTGCGGTGCTTGTTGTTGCTGCTGGCGATTCTGATTTGCAGGTGACCACCACATGCAAACGAGTGTAGATGTTGCAACACGCTCGGAATCTCTTCATCGTCAATGCATCTCCTTATGACTTGATCCGCACACTCTTTCCACAAATGCGGTTCTTCCAACCGATAGTACTTGATTTGGGACATGAAGTGTTGCCTTTTTCGTCTATCCCAATGCGCCGGCATATCACCTGTAACAAGATAATTGACAATGTTAGCATACCATGGCAATTTATCTAGTTTCATTATGTGCTCATCCGGGAAAGACTCATTTATCTCGAAGGCTTTCGGATCATCTTCTACCATCAACCGGGACAAGTGGTCTGCTACCACATTCTCAATACCCTTCTTGTCCCGTATCTCCAAATCAAACTCTTGGAGCAACAACACCCATCGGATCAATCTCGGCTTCGCATCTTTCTTCTCCATGAGGTACCTAACTGCAGTGTGATCAGAGTAAATAATCACTTTACTACCCCATATATAAGACCGAAATTTATCCAATGCATATACCACCGCAAGTAGCTCTTTTTCGGTGGTTGTGTAGTTCAATTGTGCATCCGAAAGAGTCTTACTTGCGTAGTATATGACAACGGGATTTGATCGGAGTGTCGCGCTCCGGTCAAAGATAATATTTATAAGCCCAAATTACCCTTAACAATGTGTTAGTGGTAGTAAGGGGTCGATCCACGAAGAGTATGTGGTTTGTGTATGGATTTGACTGAATTATAAAGACTTGTCACAATTATGAAGCTTGCCAGATATTTTTGTATTTTTGTTTAGTAGAAAAATGTGAATTTGGATTACTGAAATCGAATTACTAAATTAACAACTACTACTTAACGATTGCAAGAAATTTGGATACGAGAACAATAATAATAAAAAGGGAATCACACCCGGTTTCGTTAATTATTAACCTAGGATTTCTACAAGTTCTAGTTTCAACTCAAATGCATTTGATTAACGGATTTAGTGTACCGTGACTTAGGTGCTACTAACTATCAACGCCCCGAAGAACGGACAAAAAGACACTTTGTAATCAACACAAGTAAATCCTAACAATGACAATGTACAATTACATATCACCGTTTCGCAAAGTCATAACTTTTAACATCGCTCGACAATTCACGAATTCGTAACAAATGTAATACTATTGTCAAGAGTTTCAAAAACCAAATACAAATTGTCACTAAGTTAAAACAAGAACAATTCGAAACCCTAGAATTAACAACTACCTACACCGGGGTGAAACCGAGATGATTAGCCGCTCATGGTTGATGCAACTTGATCACCGGATGTTTGGAACGCGGATGAAGTCATCTCGAAGCTTGAACAATGGAGAATTGATGGATGTTGAAGGTTTGGTGAAGAATAATGGTGGAAAGATTGATGGTGATGGTTAGGGTTTGTATGGATTGGTGATTGTGGATGATTCGTTGTTCTTGATTCGGGTAGGAGATGTTGATAGATGGAATGGTAGGTGATTGGTAGATGATAGATGATGAGTAATGGCTCCAAGATGTGTTTCTAACTTCAAAATAGAGTGTAACCCCCGTTTCTTGGTCAAAATTGATGTTATAACTCGTCCCCAACTGAAAAATCAAGTTTTTCGCGATATGAGAATGCAGGTGGCGTCGCCGACGGCCATTTAGGGCGTCCCCGACGGCCCTTGGAAGTCTCAGTTTCGCCCGACGGCTTTATTAGCTGTTTACGAAGGTTTCTGGCCGACGGAACAATCCAGAGGGCGTCGCCGACGGCCCTTTTGGGCGTCCCCGACGCTGCCTGGTTTTGTCGGTTTGGTCCAAAACTGTTTTCTTCATAACTTCTTCGTTATAGCTTCGTTTTACTCACCGTTTTCGCCCACGTTCTCGTAATTCAGCCGTCTATCATGCCATCTTCCAATATATTCATTTTAAATCCATCAACATTCCCCAAAATACATCCAATCTTAGTGATTAACCCGGTTTTCTTCATTTCACATCCCCGGTTGATCCGTTTCGCGTCCCGGTGCTCCGTTTAGCTCCCGATTAGCTCCTTAAACTCTTTTAGACCTGTAAAATACAAATCCCATTAAAAGTAGGCTATTCAAGATTAAAAGCTACGTAAAAACATCAACTTAAGCATAAACGATCACCGGTTTTCAACCACGTATCACATCCCCACACTTGTCATTTGCTTGCCCTCAAGCAAATCTGTTTTTCACTTTCACGTGGGTCGAACAAATAATACACTCCCCATTCTCGAGACGAAGGTTAAGGTCAATTGTCATACTAAAGTTCAGACTCTTTACAATTTTCAACATATTTAACGGTAAAGTGAATTCACATATAAAAATGGTTATCCAAGATTAACCCGCCCGTGAAACCAACAAATCATGCATATCCCTCACAATGTTCTCTCCACTCGGCTTATAAATTAGCTAATGTTTACAATGTATTAGCACTTCACTAATTAATCGTTCAAAACCGATTAGAACACGTACCCGCATAGGCTTGCAACTCAATCATTCTCCACCATTGATCACGAATACTAAGCACAAGTCAAAAGGTCTTTGTAAGGGTTGTAATGGGGCTAGGCTACGGGTAGGAAATCGGATATTATAAAATGGCTAAGGTGATGAAAATTCGATTTTTATTACAAATGACTACTCTAAACAAAACTAAACTATAAACATCACTACGAGGCAACAACTTTAGCCTTTTATTCAACAACCACTAACTTCGTATTTTTTTTTTGTTCTTTTCTCAATGATTTTCAATTCTTTTTCATAACATTTTCTGATTTTGTTCTTTTTTTTATGCAAACAATCAAATACAACTATACAAACTCGACTCCTATAATCGAATTTCCATCACACGGGTTTAAAAGAAAAAGGTTTAAGGTTATGGGCTATAAGGTGGTCAAACGAAAGGTTTAGGCTCAAAGTTGGCTACTAGGGGATAATTTTGGGTAAGGATATAAAAATGGTGTAAAAGGAAAAGGTTTACCTAATGCCTTAATCATTCTCGTGCTTGTATTCGGTCTATGGTCTCGAACGTATCAAAAGTTGCAAGTTCTACAATACGCGACTAATGGTCCACTCAACAAAGAAACATGTAAATGTAGCTCTATGATATAAAAGTGGCTCAAACCTCACGTATAAGGGTATGATATGTGATATGCATGATATACTAGTTTCTTAGGCGGATTATTCCCAAATAACCACCCGCTAAATACCCGTCATGCTATTAATTTGAACTTGACCATGACAAAAGACCAAATGGGTTGTGACATCCCTCGTTGACTTAGTTACTTGTGCTTTAAGATCGCTTTCAAAACAAGACATTTTTGAAAAATTTTTTGAAATTTTCCCCCATCCCCACACTTGAGGTAAACTTTGTCCTCAATGTGTAGTGTTTAAATGAACGGGTCAAAATCGAAAACTTTTACTACTCCCCCATCCCCACACTTGAGGTAAACATTGTCCTCAATGTGTAAGAACTAGAGTTTTAAAATGCACAAGGGATGTGACACGGCTAACTTCCCAAAAATTCCACCCCGAAAAATAATATACAATTACAATCCACCTATTACTAATCTAAAAAATCAAGGTAAAAAGGAAACGCATGCACCTGATTTTTTTTTTCGCTAGATGCTCCTGTCTTCTTCTTCTCTTCACAAAAAACGTCGTCCCTCGAACATGATATACCTGCAAATTTTAACCCTTGTGTAGAAGCATGCTTCTCACAACCATTGAAATTTGTTAGGTACTTAGTTCTACCATTTTTATGAAAGTGTTACCAAATCATGCGTTAAATTACCTTGATTTTTGTGGAAAAATAATGTACAACAATAACAAATCCTAACTCACTTTCGTAGGAATCACGATTGCATTTAGCGTATGCAACAAGCCCTTTTAAACCCCCCAATAGCTTGGGAGGACGAGCAGGTCTCGTGAGGGTTATATAGGGAACACACCCACAACGTTCATTTAACTACTAAAATGAAATAACAACGTCATACAATAACAAAAGTACAAAGAAAAACTAAAACTAATTGCGAAAGAAAATATACAACAACAATTGACTTACCACCTCATGGTGGTCGAATGGCGTGCTTGCCGCCTACGAACTCCTCGAAATCATCCACCGGTGATTCATACCATTTGTTGCCAAACGGTCCAAACTTCCTCACCTCCTCTTCCTTCTTCTTTTCTAGAGGTGACTTCGTCGCCTTCTTTTTCTTGACCGTCTTCTTCTTTGTTTCTCCAAACCTACCAACCATAGCACACACCTTTTTGTTTGGATTCATGTCCTTTTTAAGACACTTATCCTCACCGAGCGGGTTAGTGAAATTTGGAAAAACATTTAAATTTAATTCCCGGTCCCCAAACTTCATGCTTACTGTTCCCGTTGCACAATTTATTATGGCATTAGCAGTTGCCAAGAACGGTCTACCCAAGATAACTACCGGTTGGGTATCCTCAACACACCCAACATAGTCTACTACCAAAAAGTCAACTGGGTAGTAGCAATCATCCACCTTAACAATCACATCCTCCACCATCCCCCTTGGATGCGTGGGAGTCTGATCGGCCAATACCACGGGAATATCAAAATTTTTTAATGGACCAAAATCGTATTGGTCATACAAACTCCCGGGTAAAATGCTCACACAAGCTCCAAGATCGAGGAGCGCCCTCTTAATTTTGAAGGTTCCAATTTGAATTGGAATAAGTGGATCTCCCGGATCTTGAGCTTTTTGAGGAATGGCACTCGATAGAACGGCACTAACATGTGATATCAAATCAACCGGTTCGGGTAATTTGTTGTGTCGTCTTTCGATGCTTAACTCCTTTAAGCATTCCACATGAGCCGGAACCTTTTTAATGTCATCGAGTAACAGTAAATTAATTTTTGCTTGTTTAAAATTTTCCCACCTCTCATCCTTCGGTGGGTACCGTTCCTCAACTTTTGATGCATTAATCGGTTTAATTTGATTTAAACAATTTTCACAAAAAGAATTTTTATTCATTTTTTCAATTTTAATTTGTGAAATCGTTTCTTGTTCATTTTTACTTTCCAACTCATCTCTTGTATTTCCCACTACACCATCAACGCATTGTGGTGGAATGCTTTCAACACTACTACAAACCTCATCATTTGAAAGAAGACTTACCGCGCTAATATGCACATTCCTCACATTGCCCGTGCTTGAAATTTGATGCTTAGGGTTCACCGTGGTGTCACTTGGGAGCTTTCCCATGCTCCCCCTCATTTGTGCCATTTCCTCCGCAAGTTGGCCCACTTGTTTTGCTAATGCTTCATGCGATTTGTCCCGAATTTCATTCTCTTTCTTGGACTCTTGCATCATCGAAAGCATTGCATCCATCTTTGCATTCAAATCACCACCACCTCCTTGATTATTCGTCAACCCGTGACCATCTTGGTTGTAACCTCTTTGGCGAGTTTGGTGCGAATACCCGCCTTGACTTCCAGATTGGAAATTCGGATTCATTTGGTTAAAGGCATTACCATACCTAAAGTTAGGATGGTTCCTCAACCCGCGGTGGTAAGTGTTAGAGTTCATATCATATTGCCTTCGGTCCCCATACACTTGATTCACCTCCACGGTGGCTTGACAATTCTCGGTCCGGTGACCGATGTCACCACATTCTTCACATACGCTATAGTGTACCGCACCCACTTCCTTCTTCTTCATGCGGGCCAATTCCCGCTCCAACATATCAATCCGATCCTTAGAACTTGCATCACGATCGGGCCATGACCTTGAGGTAGGGTGCTTTTTGGCTCGGTCGGCCGATTCCTTTTCCTTTGACCGTTTGCTCATCCGCTCCAAAAACTCCCAATCATCATCTTCGTGGTTGCTTAGAAGGGTCCCATTGCTCGTTGATTCAAGTCGGTTCCATGTGTTGTCGTCCAAACCCCGTACAAAGCATTTGACCAATTCCCACTTTTCTATTTGATGATGTGGGCACTTTCGCATCAACTCCCTAAATCTTGTGAAGGCTTATTGCAACGGTTCGCCCGAAAATTGGCAAAAATACCTAATTTCATCATGAGCATCGTCGGTCTTTGCCATTGAATAATACTCATCCAGAAAAGCTTGTTGCATTTCTCCCCATGTGCGAATGCTATTGGCCGGAAGTGTAAGGAACCATTGCTTCGCTTTGCCTTTCAATGAAAATTGGAACAAGCGAAGTTTGACCTCCTCTAGTGCGAAGTTATGCCCCCCAATAGTGTTGCAAATGGAAGAAAACTCCGCCAAATGTGTGTACGGTTCGTCGTTAGACCTTCCATTAAAATGAGGAAGTATGTTGATGTAATGTGGTTTACAATCAAACATCCTCCTCTCACAAACGATTGGTGAATCATTTTCGGTGACCACCGGCCTAAAATGATCATTCACTCCCCGTGGAGGTTGTTGACGACGATAGGGACCGTTAACTTCTTGATCACCCACTCTTCGGTTATCCCTTCTATCATCTCTTCCTTCATTCCTTCTATCATCCCTTCTCTCATCCCTTCCTTGATTCCTACCTTGGTTACCTCTTTGATTGCCACCCCCCACAAAATGAGGGATTCGGTTATGGTGAGCATTGTTTTTATTGTTGCGACCCCCACCATTCCGGTTTCGTTGATAATCATTTCGTGGTTGACGGTTGTTCTCGTAACCATCATTTCTTCCTTCCCCATAACCATAATCGTCATCCCCAACGTAGTTGGCATTTTGTTAGCCAAATTCTTCATCTTCATATCTTCTTGCATTATGGCCATTACCCCGATTTATGTATCCCCAATCTTCATCATCGTCCACTCGATCATCATAGTAACTCCCATCATCCGAGTTTTCTGTATGAATGCTTAAATGTTCCGGCGATTGATAACCGGGAACACTATAAGATTCGTCATCGGGGATTGCATTCCTCAAGTCATCAATATTGAAAAATGGGTCTTCATCCGCGGGATTGCCGCGATCACGATTACCTCTACGATCGGAATTGACATACCCATCATCAAGGTTGATGGGTAAAGAAGCTTGTCGATGAAGGTTTTGTTGTTGGGGTGTTCGTTGGTTGTTATTGGGATTTTGGTTTCTAAAAGGTGGTGTGGGTGGTCTAGAGTTGACGTTACCACCCGGTTGCTCTTGAGGTATAGGTTGGGCGTTTTGAGCGGGATTGAAGTTACTTCGGTATTGATATTGGTTCTGGTTTTGGTTGGAGTTTTGGTTTGCCATTGAATTGGTTTCAATGGTTGGTGTGAGTTGTGGTGTTTGGTTGGTTTGATTAGAAGCAAGGGTTGCTTCTAACCGGCTTGTTCGGTTTCTTCTTGCTACTCTTTCGATTTCCGGTTCGTAGACTAAAGGTGAAGTCCTCCTGGAGTTTCGCGTATGCATGCACTACCTGTAACCTGCACAAGTAACACACCCCGCGTAACAAAGAAAAAGACAAGTACAAAAAGAAAGCTAAACAAATTAAACAGTGAATTACAAAAAATTCAAACAATATCCAAACACAAAGCGCACGCACTCCCCGGCAACGGCGCCAAAATTTGATCGGAGTGTCGCGCTCCGGTCAAAGATAATATTTATAAGCCCAAATTACCCTTAACAATGTGTTAGTGGTAGTTAGGGGTTCGATCCACGAAGAGTATGTGGTTTGTGTATGGATTTGACTGAATTATAAAGACTTGTCACAATTATGAAGCTTGCCAGATATTTTTGTATTTTTGTTTAGTAGAAAAATGTGAATTTGGATTACTGAAATCGAATTACTAAATTAACAACTACTACTTAACGATTGCAAGAAATTTGGATACGAGAACAATAATAATAAAAAGGGAATCACACCCGGTTTCGTTAATTATTAACCTAGGATTTCTACAAGTTCTAGTTTCAACTCAAATGCATTTGATTAACGGATTTAGTGTACCGTGACTTAGGTGCTACTAACTATCAACGCCCCGAAGAACGGACAAAAAGACACTTTGTAATCAACACAAGTAAATCCTAACAATGACAATGTACAATTACATATCACCGTTTCGCAAAGTCATAACTTTTAACATCGCTCGACAATTCACGAATTCGTAACAAATGTAATACTATTGTCAAGAGTTTCAAAAACCAAATACAAATTGTCACTAAGTTAAAACAAGAACAATTCGAAACCCTAGAATTAACAACTACCTACACCGGGGTGAAACCGAGATGATTAGCCGCTCATGGTTGATGCAACTTGATCACCGGATGTTTGGAACGCGGATGAAGTCATCTCGAAGCTTGAACAATGGAGAATTGATGGATGTTGAAGGTTTGGTGAAGAATAATGGTGGAAAGATTGATGGTGATGGTTAGGGTTTGTATGGATTGGTGATTGTGGATGATTCGTTGTTCTTGATTCGGGTAGGAGATGTTGATAGATGGAATGGTAGGTGATTGGTAGATGATAGATGATGAGTAATGGCTCCAAGATGTGTTTCTAACTTCAAAATAGAGTGTAACCCCCGTTTCTTGGTCAAATTGATGTTATAACTCGTCCCCAACTGAAAAATCAAGTTTTTCGTGATATGAGAATGCAGGTGGCATCGCCGACGGCCATTTAGGGCGTCCCCGACGGCCCTTGGAAGTCTCAGTTTCGCCCGACGGCTTTATTAGCTGTTTACGGAGGTTTCTGGCCGACGGAACAATCCAGAGGGCGTCGCCGACGGCCCTTTTGGGCGTCCCCGACACTGCCTGGTTTTGTCGGTTTGGTCCAAAACTGTTTTCTTCATAACTTCTTCGTTATAGCTTCGTTTTACTCACCGTTTTCGCCCACGTTCTCGTAATTCAGCCGTCTATCATGCCATCTTCCAATATATTCATTTTAAATCCATCAACATTCCCCAAAATACATCCAATCTTAGTGATTAACCCGGTTTTCTTCATTTCACATCCCCGGTTGATCCGTTTCGCGTCCCGGTGCTCCGTTTAGCTCCCGATTAGCTCCTTAAACTCTTTTAGACCTGTAAAATACAAATCCCATTAAAAGTAGGCTATTCAAGATTAAAAGCTATGTAAAAACATCAACTTAAGCATAAACGATCACCGGTTTTCAACCACGTATCAGCAGGCCGTGAGCTCCTGCAATCCTTGGCTTCGTGACCCATCTTGAGACACCTCTGACAACGTCCTTTGTTGCATTGACCACTATGGTGTCTGTTACATTTGTTGCACTTCGGGTGGTTTCCTCGATACCCACCCTGTCCTTGATTACCGGAGGATTGCTGACTAGGACTCTGGTAGCCATCAGTCTTTCTCTGCTGAGACTGAACCGAAGCAGAACCCTTACTGGAGTTTTCATCCCATTTTCGCTTGTTGTCGTTGGGAGCATCAGAAGTAGTGGCACTAATACGTTTGGGCAGTTTGTTCTGCTCAACTGCCTGATCAGTGAGTCGGTGAGCCAACTTGACGATTTGCTGTATAGTGCCAAGGTTAGCTGAGGTTACGTGGCTTTGAATTTCTGGCACCAAGCCCTTAAGGTACAGCTCAATGCGTTTGTAGGGAGGGTCCACCATAGTAGGACACAGGATGGCCCGTTCGTTTGACCTCTTAGTATACGCCTCAATCTCAGACCCCGTCATCTTCAGATTGAAAAATTCCACCTCTAGCTTGTGGATGTCGTCACGACTGCAATATTCTTCTCTAATCAGTTCTTTGAAGCCATTCCATGGGGTGGCATTAGCAACCGCCAACCCAAGCAATTGGACCTGTGCTTTCCACCAGGTTAACGCAGCTCCTTCGAGTGTTCCAGTAGCATACTTCACCTTACGATCTTCCGGGCAATCACACATTTCGAAAACAGACTCGAGCTTCTCGAACCAGTTAAGAAGGCCTACAGCACCTTCTGTGCCACTGAAGGTGCTCGGTCGGCAATCCATGAAGGTTTTGAATGTGCACACAGGAGGCTGAGCATGTTGACCTGTGGTGCGAGAATAAATGACAAGGTTAAGCACGAGGGTAGGTTTGCGAAGGTAAAATCTAAACATCCTAAGATAGGTCGAAGTAGCAGGTTATACCTCCTGCAGGAACAGCTGCGAGTGCCTCAGCAACTCGTTCGTTGATCAGAGCCGTCAACTGGGCTTGAGTAAGGTTGATACGTCCTCCGCGTCCGCTCATGATCTTCATAACGAAGCAACGTAAGTGAGGAAAGTGTCGTGAAAGTGCGTAGGTGTGGGACGACAGTAGAGAGTAAGCACACAAGGTTCAAGTAGCAGTTATCACGTTAACTAATGCACAGTGTGAGCTATCTAACCGACAATATAACATAAATCATACCACCTATTGTGTCGAGTCTTGCACGTGGAGCGAAGCGTCGTTGTGGATCGTTGAGCACTGTACAGGTTATAGTCTGGTTTTATCAAAAATCTTTTCCCTTTCTAAAACCAAGTTCGCTATAACCAATGGCTCTGATACCAATCTGTCACACCCCCAAAATCCACCATGCGGAGTACCACCGCTTGGAGGCGTGACGAGACCAGGATCGAGCCACCAATCATATCGAACAACGTATTTAAGTAAGTAAACCAACCATAATACGATTGGTGACCAAAAGGAAGTAAACCGATTTTAGTTTAACAGCGGAAGCATAAACGTAAAGTCCAAAACATAGTCCATAGTTCAAGTTAAAGTTTCAAACGCAAGTTTAATAAGTTCACAAGGATTATGTATTAAACACGGGACATAACCGTCCGTACACCACAACGACTCCTTCCCCGTGCAAGCTCCAAGCATTTAGCGACCTGTAAGGCATGTAACAACGAGTCAACAACAAAGTTGAGTGAATTCACAGTTGGTTGTTTAGTTATAGCATTCGTTTCGTAAATTATTTGTTCGTTTTGAAAACCATGTATCGTATGAGTTTGCATCGCGGTCTTTCTGACATGTTTGCGAAGATTAGTGGGGGTTTCCCATGTGTTACTAGACCAGCGTATCGACTGCTACGAAAATATAAGAGGTGCCCTAAGTCAATGTCTATCAGCATTGACCCTTTGCCCATAGTCCATTAGTACACGCCCGTCCGACTGGCACGGTGTGAGGTTTGTTAAACCTAATAGCGCTATTAACTAATGACCCGCTCGCCATAGGCCTCGGCGATTAAGTCGATAAATGAGGGACTTAAAGTGATAGAGTTGATGGTCTTATGATCGTGTACGTAGGTTTTACGTACGTGCCCTTCAATCCGAGGACAGTAAAAAGTAGTTTAACAGTAATGATAGTACAAGTAGTTAATCAATCCCATTCCCAAACCCCTGGGAATCCCATGCCTTAGAAAGAGTGTGAACTCACCTCGGTTTGCTCGGTTAGATTCTTAATATAGCTAACAGTCAAGGTCGGTCAATCACGTCCTAATATAATTTACCAGTTAGACATTTAGTGGCTTTCAAATAGAACACAAAGTTCCTACACGTATCTATCACACAACATGCATCGTTTTAACGGTTTATGCCCCTCTAAGTTCCCCATCCATTCCCCACTCAAAATCAGACATACGATAATACACATAACATATATACCATGTTAGATCATTCACGGATAGCACACTCGACATTTAGACACGCAAGTCACAACTTATATCAATTCAGCATTGATATTCAAAACCGACTGTTTTCGGACGTTTTAATAAAATAGTTAAATTATTCCAAAAATTCCCAAATTTTTACAAGATGTCTTAAACGTCCCATATTTTATTGTGTAAAAATATCGGGGTCCGGTTCACTACCAATATTTTATAAAAAATCATATTCCGGACTGAACTCAGATTTATGAATTTCTGACCACAGTCCACGGAACAATTTATTAAAAATTCATAGAGCGTCCGATTTACGAAATTCCAGTGGGGTAATTACACATGCATCGGTTATCATCTACTGTATAAATCTCATGGTCCGATTCTGCACAGAATACAAGTTACAACAGAAAATACAACACTCATTTATTGCTGTAAAAACTCAGCCTAAGCTGCTGTTACGAATCGGTTCTTTAAAAATAGTAAACAAAGTCCAAAAATTACGATTCCGGTGCCATTAGAATCGTATTTTATAACACATAAATCTAGGCTTCAGAAATCACGTTTTTCGAGTTTTTAAAGTCCGTTTACAGCCTGTTGAAGGCGGCTGAAACAGTGACTCAGCATGCTGTTTTGTGATTCAGATGTTATTAAATCGTGTTATAAGTGTCCGATTAGCGGGTTAAACAAGAAAACAAATTTTAAATATCAAGTATGTGTTATCCAACCCTTAAACCGACAAGATTCCACTTCATAAATCATACACAAGTAAACTTTTATGTGGATTTTATGTTCATAACTTATGTTTCGTATTTTTTCTAATATTCTTGTAATTTAGTGATTTAATCAACAATACTTCATGCGATATGTCAATATTTCGAACAAGATGAGATCAAGTATGAAGAAACTTACTACTAGCCTCTAGCTAGGGAAGAATCTTGTGTAAAAATGACGAGAAAAAGATGTAGAACCAAGCAAGAACAATGCTCCCTTGAAATCCCTTCAAGTTGCACCTTCCATGGATGATTTCTAGGCTTTGAATGGACAATGTAATGAAGAAGATGAGGATGTTTAAGGTGGTGATGGTGTGCTCGGTTGTGGGCAGCCGATCAAGAGAGAGGAGAGTGAGTGAGTTGAGTGAAATCTTTGAGGAAATGATGTGAGTTGATATGGAGAGATTTGCTTAGATATGTTCCATACTTATAATATTTGGCCAAGATTCACAAGTAATGTATCAATTAAAGTATGAATAAAATCTTGTGAGTTGATATGGAGAGATTTGCTTAGATATGTTCCATACTTATAATATTTGGCCAAGATTCACAAGTAATGTATCAATTAAAATATGAATCAAATCTTGTGAGTTGATATGGAGAGATTTGCTTAGATATGTTCCATACTTATAATATTTGGCCAAGATTCACAAGTAATGTATCAATTAAAGTATGAATAAAATCTTGTGGTGGGGCCCTATTTTTTTTTCTTGAACCGTAAATGGGGCATGGGGGTTAAATGTAATATTTTTGTAACTAGTTGGCTACTTATTAGTTAGAAACCAAGTGTGTGTTTACTTGCATTAGTTACTAGATATTTAGTGGGTGTCATGGTGTACGGGGATCATGACTAGCCAAGAATAATTAAATAATGTGTTTGACAAATATTTGGTGTCCCGGGTAATGTCTGGTTGTTCGGTCGGATACTGTTCTGTAAATTTGTTAAATTGTTCCGTAAGGCGTCTTATACATATATTTTTGTAACACAATTAATTCCTAACACATAGGAAAATATTCAGGACCATTTGGTCAAGTTTTCTGCATACTCCTAGTATGCTACTAGGCACATGTAAATATAATCACAGTAATCAGAGAGCAGTCAAATAATTCCACACAGTCATCAAGTACTTTAATTATCAATAATAAATTGTACGGATACATGGAATTACGAGGGTTGTCACATCATTCTTCAAATTTTCAAGAACAGATTTTTCATTTTCCAAAACCTTTATCTGTTCCTGAAATTTTGTTTCATTTGCTCTCAAATTCTTGTTTTCCAGTTTAATCCAGAAATCTTCATCTTCTGAAGATTTCTTTTTACTTTCAAGCTCTTTTTCTAACTTTTCAACTTTTTTTCTAGCACATTCACATTCTTTCTCAAGTTTAATAATTTTCTGAAGATGGGAATTTATCATTTTTTGTTTTTCAATGTTGTTTTTGCTAAACACATCTCTCCCATCTTCAAGAATTTTTATTTGATTTTGAAAATCTTTTTCAATTTTTGATTTTTCAATTTTCATCTTCTCACACATTTCCTTTAATATAAGAATCTGCTTATCATCATTCTGCTTCTCGTCTTTCAACTTCTTGATCTCCAATGCCAAACTTTTTGCAACTTTTACGAGTTTGTCATTATTAGTCTTAAAGTTGTCACATTTGAAACACACTGATGCATTCTTCACAGATTCTCCAACTTTTGAAGCCTTTTCTTCCTTTGCCCTCTGATCACCATTTTGGTTTTTCTTCTTTTCATCATTAATCCTCATCTGTTCTTCAATTCTTTCAACGAGTGGACAAATCGTCAGTTGAGAAAATTCTCCAGAACTCTTCAGGTTCAAGATGTAATCTTCCCATTCTTCTTTCGGTAAAGCACTGACAAATTTTTCAACCCATTCTGCTGGTTCTTTAGTTATACCAATTTTAGACATTGAACGAACAAGAAGTCTATATCTCCCAATGATATCCTTAGTGTTTTCTCCTGGATAACCTGAAAATGAATCAAATTCTTTCTTTAATACATTTATTCTATCAAATGTCTCTTGATTCATATTAAAGAAATTTGTATCCATGATTCGGTAATAAAAGATTCACAATTACGAATTTTCAATCAATAATGAAATTCAGACAAACGAACGACTATTCGATTGAATATCAATGATTAGGCAACAACAAATCGAGTGAGGATTCTCTCGGGCGAGGATCCTATTCTTGACAAATACCTTGGATTACCTGCAAACACACAAGTAAACGATCAAATCAAAACTGATTGAATACGTAACAGTGTGTTGAAAATCCCAATCTAAGACTCGTTGTCGAAGATTCGTGAACCCGTTCCAATGAATGCACACAATTTAATTCACAATTTCAATTCTTGAGATCAACACATTTTTTAAAAAAATATGAACTGTCCAATTCAGTTTTAAAACCCTACTATGAAAATCAAAATCGTTTATAACATCACTTGATTTTAATATGACCTTTTAAAACAAATGACTGACAAGTTTCAAATATAAAACACTTTGATTTGTCCTTAATGTTTTTGTGACTTCACATACAAACAAAAACAACCAGCTTGCCAACAACAAGTTCCAACCCTTTGATTTTTAGTGGCCAACAACACCCTAAATCTTTATTGGGCCGCAACTTAAATGGGCGGTGTGATGAAAACGATTGGGCTAACCTTGATGTGTAAATGGGGCAGTGTTTTAAAAATCTGGGATTGGGCCTTCAATTTAATGGGCGACAACAGGAAAGCAGGGATTGGGCCTTATATGTGTAAGTGGGGCAGTGTAATATAGATCAAACAAATCACACAAACCAACAAAAGGAACGGTGCAACATGGATGATTGTAATTGGGCCTCACATAGGTAATGGGGCGGTGCACTTTGGGCAAATAAGAACTGAGCTGATTAACAAATGGGCGGTGCTAGAAAATGATTTAATGATTGGTTTTTTTTTAATTAGTGGGTCGGTGCAACACATCAACAACAACTAGAATGATTTGTTCCTCAATTGAGATTGGGTCACATGGGCGGTGGCCTCTAGAATTTAGTGGGGCGGCAAAACAACAACAATTGGGCCTCCAAACCTTACCGAAAACTATGATTGGGCAGCACAATAATCACTTCAAAACTTTTTAACCCACAAATATTCGAATACCACTTAGCCGACAATTGATTGAACTTCTATGATCACTAAACCGACATCAACAGTGAACTGACAACAACTTTAGCGATTGATTGGGCCTCATTAAATCAATTCACATGCAACAACTCTTATTTCAAAATTACCAACAACCGACAATTTGTTTCAGAAACTCACATGAAGAAGACGACATAAAAGCGAACCATGATTGGAACCTTATAAGCGGACCAAAAACTGACACAATGAGCGGTTCATAAAATTGACTTAAAAGCGAGCCACAGTAGTGCACAAAAGCGGTCCTCAACTCAGATGACACAATGAGCGAACCACCACATGATATTAAGAGCGAACCAAAACTAATGCCACATGAGCGAACCATACGCTGTTTCTGACCAAATAAGCGATCCAAAACACTGCAACACGAGCGGACCAACCTGTTTGACGCGAATCGGACCCGAAAAACCGCGATATCTCCAAAACGACTTGGAGTTTCGATCTGAAACTTGGTAGGGTTTTAGATCGGGTCTATGCGCACAACATATCCAAAAATCAGACGATTTGGACCGTATTTACCCGTTCAATTTGATGAAAAACGATGAAAAACGTGAAAAGTAGGTAGAAGATGAAGAAATCGATGAAATCGGATCTGAATCGGCTCTGAAATCGCTGAAATCTGTACGAGAACGATGTGTTTGATCAAGCAATCGAGCTCCTAGCTCTGATACCAATTGTAGGATCGGTTTTTCGACCGTTCGATTGCGTAACGAACGTTTCACGTGCGGAATCCGTGAACGAACGTGACCGAACACACGATAACGTACTACTAAAGTGATTCCATTGCTAAATTTGACGTGTACGGTACAAGAATCACAAATACAATACTTTCTCTCTCTGCTTTCTCTCTCTAGAAAGTCTTCTCCTCCAAGTCTCCTCCTAAACTCTTTCAAGAACTTTTCAAAATCTTACTAAAATCATGACATAACCCTCTATTTATATGGTCAAGGTAACTTAATGAAAGTTCTCATTAATTACAAGTTTGCCACCTTGCCATTTCTAACTAAATATGACATTATGCGCTTGATTTCTTCCGGCTTCTCACTACGACTCGGATTGACGAAGGCAATAGACAAAATATGCATCAACAAATTATGTGGACAATAAACCCTTAAAAGGGTACTCTCTGATTTGTAACATTTGTGCTTGTAATCATTATGAACAGTTCAGTTATCAATAAAACAATGTTATTTTATCCCAATGTTTGTTTGGTTGTGTTTTACATTTTTCATGTTTTGACTTTTTGTAACACCTCGAATTTTTGTGTCCAATAGTGTGTTAACACGTGTCATTTTTTTACACGTGGCATTGATGATAAATAAAGGACCAATTTTGACAAACCTTGAAAGTATATAAATTCGAGGGTTATAAATGTCAACAAGGGTAAATATACTGTATAGTAACCCTAAATAATGCTTGTACCTTCAAACGAATAAATCATAAATCGTACGGAAGCGGAACGCGGAAGAAAGTGAGAGATTTCGAGCTACAGGGGTTAACTGTGTCAACATGTTTAATTATACCTCTGAGTGACCCTTTAACGTTCCCAAGGCTTCGTAACAGTATTATACGCTCACTAGAATATACTGTATAAAATTCCGCGGAGTTCCGTTTTAAAACGAAAGAGTTATACTCAAATTCGTATGAGAAGGGTTAAAAGCGTCAATAATGAAAGTTAAGGCTTTCTGAACAATTAATAAAATAAACGGGGACTTAACAACACGGGTAAATAACACGAGGTCCTTAATTGTAATTAACCGAGGGCCAAACCGCAAAGTTACCCCTTCAAACCCGAAAGGTCAGGTAAATCATTACGAAAGATTTCGTTATTAATTACCAGATTCTGTAATCATTTCAAAAGATTTAGAAATTCTGGAAATCTAACCTCTCGCGGCCCGCGTGAGGTTTAGACATAAGTTGAGGCGGGCCGCGAGCCACCTCAATTACGCGTCTGAGTTCTTAAACTCAGGCGGCCCGAGTGAAAGTAGCATGGAATGTCCATGCGGGCCGCGTGGGACGCCCAGATGCAGAAACATTGTAACTACTTGACCTTTGGACCCTTTGAACGACCAACAACCAATTAATGGGGCATGGGCACTCTATGCTCGACCCATAACACTTAGGGGACATCTGCCCATCATCCACACTCAGTGTAGCATGAGTTGTAATGATCTTAGAGCCTAAGTTTCACTATAAATAGCCATATTGGCTCATAACAATTCACACAACACAAATCAACTTCTCTAGTCATTCTAAAGAAGCTCCAAGCATCTTTCTCTGCTCTATAAGCAAGAACACACTTCTGTAAGTCGTTCATACTCATTTTGGTCCTGCATTTCCATAGTTATAGCTCATAAACGCAACCGTCGTAACTAACGGTTGTCATTACAATAACTTGCAAATGGTTCAGTCTTATGACGAATCAAAAGTGGTTATGAGTTGGTATTTATGTGGGTAATAAACCTCTAAAAAGGTCCCCCCTGATCACCACTCTAACTATGTCAAATATCGAGTCAAACGTGCGATTAAAAAGTCAACAGAAAGCTATTTTAGCGATTTATGCATAATCTGTAATGTATATGTTATGAAACCTGTTTTGACACTTATAAAACATGATATTAAGTATATAAACTTGTTTGCGCTCGTTTGAATCGACCATTTGCTATATTGACCCGGTTCGGAGCCGAATGTCGCAAAAGTTTGACTATTGCATTGACTTCAGTTCTGACCCGTTTTAGTGAGGTATAGATATACCTTAGGACTCTCTTAGGACCAGGTCACATGTTGGTATAAACCTCTGTGGTCGGTTCATGAGTTATCCGAGTCTTTTGCGCAATTCCGTCATTCGCCTAAAAGTTGACCGTAACGGCCTTTTAAAATTAAAACGAGTATTTCGGACACGTGAACGGACCAAAACCTTGCTTATCAAATTATAAGCATGTCCTTAAAGTTTCACATCAATCCGAGGTCTAGAATGAGAGTTATGCTAATTAGCGCAATTTAAATAAACTTTTGTAATAAACGGCGCAATTAGCATAACACCTATCTAAACCAAGATTCCGTCACCAAAACTTTTACCCACTGTATTAAAATAATATTTTGGGAATTTTAAATATTTTTAATAATTTTTACCTCGCTCATAACCTGCGGTTATGGCTACGGTTCGGTAAATACCGAATATGCCCTTTTCGGCCAAAACATGAGTTCTACAAGGTCTTTTGACCCGATTCCAGTTGCTACTGGTTTTAAATAATAAATAAAGTATTTTAAGCTTTATAAGCTGTTCGGGAAACTCAGATTTCCTGTAGAACTCGAAAAGCCCTTTTAAAGTCTTTAAAATGACCGAAAAGCCCCTACGGGGCATAATATTAACTTAAACTCGTTACGGGCGTCACGGAAGGTATCCTACGGATACCACAACCCAATTAAGGCATATTGACTTAGGAAATAAGCGTACGACTCTCATGGTTAACCGTTTCGCCTATCGCGCGCACGGTTCGGCTTATGAAACTAGTTTTCATAAATTAGCCGATACGGGTCAAATTATATTATTTGAACCCCAAATTCCAGAGTGTGAACCATAAACCCATATAAAACAAGTCTCTGAACTTGTTGGGTCAGAATCACACTCCATTCTCGGTTTTCGCCTTTTCGCGCGATTAAACCATATCTATATATATCGGAACCAACCGGTCTAGGCTACGGCCATTACGACGACTTGTTAGGATTCTAAGAGGTTAATTAAAACCTTCGTTCCAGATTAGGAGCCCCAGTAAAAGCTATCGGTGATTTAATCCAATTAAGGAAATATACTTGCAAAGGTAAATACTTTAACTTATTTCCCCTATATGGGCTTGGGTTACGGTATATTAATACCGCTTGATTGAGCATTATATTCTTCCATCGCTTAGGTGGTTAATTAAATAATATGATCGGCTCATTTAAACAGTTTTGTTGCTTATAAGCCTTTGGGGGGTTTAATGACCGTTGTCCCGGATATCCTTGGCATCATTTTACGAAATGGCCACGACCATCGGCATCCCGGTGTAGGCGTACACCCGGTATAAAGTGTCGACATTAAATTAAAAGACGTAGCTGTTGGTTTTTATACTACGGTTTTACGCAAACGTGGTGTGTCTATAAATCTTTAACCCGGCACGACCTGGGCTACTGAACGCATAAAAGAACATGTAAAACGTTCACAAGATTTTATTATAATTTTCCCAAGTTATAAAAGAGTTTGTGCCTTGTGCATTCAAATCAATTTTAATAAACATTTTCAAATGTGTCAGTTGAATGTATTTACCAGTGTAAACTGACGTATTTTCCCAAAAAGATTAAGTGCAGGTACCTAAACGTAAATTGGCTGGTATTAGCTCCCTAGCGGCGTGATAAGTCTCGCAAGCTTGATTGCAGTATCTGATGGAACAATACTTTATGTTTATTTACGATCCGCTGTGGATATATTCAACTTCTGTAATACATTTGATATTACAACCAGAGGTTGGAGTATATATATTTATCTTATGCTTCCGCTGTGCATTATATAATTGTGTGGTTTGACTATATTGTTGCCAACATCGTCACGGTAATCCCCCACCGGGCCCACCGGTGAGACACGTGGAAATCGGGGTGTGACAGGTTGGTATCAGAGCCAACATTGAGTGAATTAAACACTATCCTAATGTGTTTAATCTCAATGACACAATTGCACATACTTGAGTCTAGACAAGAACTTAGGACAAATTCGGATTAATACTCCTTATTGTCTTTATTTTCGATTCGATTTTTAATAAATTTTGGAGCAGGAAAATGCCACCTGTTATATTCCGAGGAAGAGGAAGGGGAAGAAGAGGCAGAGGAGAAGTCGTGACACATCACGATAACGAAGCTGGGCCATCAGGTACAAGACATCCTTCGATGACACGGAGCGAAGAGCCACAACGACGAAGAGATCTTTACGAACCCGCGAGGCATTCCACTTCGCACAGCTCGACGCCATCCTACCGGCACTCCTTTGGGCCAAACTCAGAAAATGATCCCAACAACCCACAACCTTCCTTCATACCTCTACAACGTTCGGTATCGCACCGAAATTACGACGACCCTACTCCATACTACATAGGTCAGTTTAATCCGGCTGACTACATACAGGAACCATCAGGTTTTGTTCCACTAGGGCCACAAGACCACTTTTCTGAAGATCCCATGGAGGAAGATGAGGATCCTACTGAACCAGCGCGTGGTACGCCCACGCATCCGATAGAAGTCTCTGATGGGTCATCCTTCCATGGCACACCCTACCAGGGACCAGACAGTTTTCAAGCGTTGTTTGACCGACACGAGTGGTACTACACGCCACCTCAACAAACATCTCAACAACCGCGACACCCACAGGATCCCTCTGAGGATTCACGCTTTGTGGCAGTTACGCCACCACCTCCGCCACCGGCGCAACCAGTAGTACCTGATCCGCCAAGGCGTAGGAGGACAAATGCTCGTATGTCTACACGAGGAGGAGGGGGTATCCACTTCAGCACCCCTCGACATTCTAGTAGTAGCCACTATCCGCTACTACGAGAAGAAGGACCTTCAAGTCCTATACAGGAGGCGAACTCCGCACCAGCTGCACAAAATTCGCCACCATTTGGGTATGACCAACCCATACCTGCTTATACGGGTCCGACGGCTTACAACCCGTTCGAACCATCACAAGCACAATACAACTACGGCTATGAGCGCGACCCATATGTGGTGTAGGCAAGATATAATGCGCGCTACCCTGACGGAGCACATGGAAACATGGGACCACCGGACTACTCAGCTCATGGGTATCCAATACCTCCCAGACCTCCCTTTCCGTATCAAGCGCCACAACCACGTTTCTCTCCTCCTGAACAGGAAGAAATACTCCATCGACTAGATCGTGTGGAGAGAGAGTTCGAAGAAGAGAAAAAGAGCCACCGAGGATTTCTCAAAGGCTTGGCGAACCTACTAAAGGGCAAAAAGAAGAAACGTGACCATTAGCCCTTAATAGTTGTACGAACGTAATTTCTACTTTGAAATAAGTCCCTGCGTGGACAACTTATCGTATTCAGTCTCTACGAAGACTTATCTTTAGTCCTTGCATGGACACCTATCTTGTATTAGTCCCTACGTGGACTTGTCACTTATTTTAAAAACCTCTATGGAGGTATGTACTATTTGAAAGACCCGTTTAGGGCAGTATGTAACTGTATTTGAGATTTTGGAATGTATGTTATGAGTTTTGTTTTAATATGTATAAAATAAATCAAAACCATTCCTTTTATATTAATCTGCCTAGATAAAGAATCTTAAAAGGTGAAACCTAGCTTGGTGTCTTTTAAGATCCAGTCAAGATGGTACGACCTAATTGAAAAGATTCTGATTCCCTGTTAACCTCTGTACGCATGTTAACGATCATGACAGATGTGATTCGTTAAAATCACGCACGTCATTCTTATACAATAATCCCTTAAGGATTTCAAAACCCAACTAAATGATTTATAAATCGTGGGTTGAATCACCAATGAAGGTGATCAATATTATTAAAACATCCATTAGTGATGTAATGCCTACGGGCTAGTATTATTAAAAACATCCATTAGTGATGTAATGCCTACGGGCCAGTATTATTAAAAACATCCATTAGTGATGTAGTGCCTACGAGCCAGTATTATAAAAACATCCATTAGTGATGTGGTGCCTACGGGCCAACCTTATTAAAACATCCATTAGAGATGTAGTGCCTACGGGCCAGTATTATTAAAACATCCATTAGTGATGTAGTGCCTACGGGCCAACCTTATTAAAACATCCATTAGAGATGTAGTGCCTACGGGCCAACCATATTAAAACATCCATTAGAGATGTAGTGCCTACGGGCCAACCATATTAAAACATCCATTAGAGGTGTAGTGCCTATGGGCCGTAATAATTGTCTTATAAAGACAAAAGGCAGTGGTAGTCTATGACTCCCTGTCAGAAAGAGATAAAAGAACTACGGTTCAAATCTCTATGCCTTTGATTCTCTGAAATCTCGGTTAATATTATAAAACATCATCATGATTAGGCTTTATGCCGCCAATACTATTTATATAGCTGAAATAGGATATATTCAAATCCTAATATTTAATGAAATAATAAGTTAACCAAATATGGTCTCTGTACCATGGTTGACAAATTGTCATAAAAGACAATTATATAATAATCTCCTGAATAAAATTTTGTTATCTTCTGTAACAGATTCAAGTTACAATGGCGGATCCCAATGGAGAGAACAGCCACACAAATGAAGATGACTATGACAATACGCCAGTGCATCTGACAGGCGCACAACTGAAGGCTCTGATTGACAATGCTGTTCAGGCAGCTATTGATCGTCAATATACTGAGTCCCAAGGCAGAACCGTGTCAAAACCACCCTCTAAACCAAAGACACACTCCAAACCACCCTCTGAACCCAAGAAAGATGACGACAAACACTCGTCCACTGAGCACAGCGTTCATCGCGATAGAGAATATACCGATGCATCCAGTGCTAAGGGTTGCACCTACAAATACTTTGTATCATGTAAGCCCCGGGAATTTACAGGGGAGAAAGGTGCTGTTGATTGCATCACCTGGCTGGATGAGATGGACACTATAGTGGACATCAGCGGGTGTGCAGCGAGGGATGTGGTGAAGTATGTGTCCCAGTCTTTTAAGGGCGAGGCCCTGGCATGGTGGAGGGCGTTGGTGCAGGCATCTGGTAAGTCTGCTTTGTACAAGATGACATGAGAGGAATTTATTGCCCTCATTAAAGAAAACTACTGCCCTCAGCACGAGGTTGAGAAGATAGAGGCTGATTTTGTCTCACTGGTGATGACGAACCTGGACTGCCAGGCGTATTTGACGAGTTTCAATACCATGTCTCGTCTAGTTCCATACCTTGTGACACCAGAACCCAGAAGAATCGCCCGTTTCATTGGGGGATTAGAGCCTGCAATAAAGGCTAGCGTAAAGGCTTCTCGGCCGACGACCTTTAGGTCAGTTACTGACCTCTCCTTGTCTCTAACTTTAGATGCTGTCCGTCTGAGGACACTAAGGAACAAGGAGGCTGAGAAGAGAAAACGTGAGGATGATACCTCACGAAGATCAGGGAAGAAGCACCGTGGAAGCGGTGAAGGCAAAAGAGGGTCGGAGGCAAAGAAGGAGGGGCAAGCTGATGGAAGACCTCACTGCAAGGTCTGCAAGAAACCTCACTCCGGGAAGTGTAGGTTTGCGTCTGGTTCACAGTCGCAACAAAAGACTCCATCCTGTGGGCTATGCAAGTCCAAGGATCATAAGACCGTGGAGTGCAAAAAGATAAAGGATGCAACCTGCTATGGTTGTAATGAAAAGGGGCATATCAAGAGTAATTGCCCAAAGTATGCCAAGAAGGCGGAAGAGACAAAGAAGTCAAATGCGAGAGTTTTTCGCATGGATGCAAAGGAAGCGGTTAAGGACGACAATGTGCTTACAGGTACTTTTCTCGTAAATAATATATTTGCAAGAGTACTATTCGATTCTGGCGCTGATAAGTCCTTTATAGACCAGAAATTTTGCCAACTACTAAATATGCCTATCAAAACCCTTGATGTGAAATACGAAGTAGAATTAGCAGACGACACGATAGAAACCGTCTCTACTGTTCTAGAGGGATGTGAAATGTCCATTAAGAACCATTCTTTTCCTTTATCTCTACTTCCCTTCAAATTAGCGGGTTTTGACATCGTGCTAGGCATGGACTGGTTATCCCATAACCAGGCCCAAATCATTTGCGGCAAGAGGCAAATAGTTTTAAAGACACCGAGTGGTGAATCGCTTACCATTCGAGGAGATACGCAGTACGGGTTGCCCGAAGACGTATCTATGCTGAAAGCTTCAAGATGTTTGAACAGAGGCTGTGTAATTTACATGGCTCAGGTGATAATAGAAGAACCTAAGCCAAAGATCGAGGATCTTCCTGTCATTTCTGAATACCCCGAGGTTTTTCCCGAAGAACTACCTGGTTTACCACCAGATAGACAAGTGGAGTTCAGAATAGACATCATTCCTGGAGCAGCTCCGATAGCAAGAGCACCTTACAGATTAGCTCCGACGGAAATGAAAGAACTGAGGACCCAGTTGGATGAACTGCTGGCGAAAGGTTTTATCAGACCTAGTTCATCTCCCTGGGAGCTCCTGTCCTGTTTGTAAAGAAGAAGGACGGATCGATGCGGTTGTGCATCGACTATAGAGAACTGAATAAAGTTACCATAAAGAATAGCTATCCTTTACCAAGGATCGATGATCTATTCGATCAGCTGCAAGGAGCAAGCTACTTCTCGAAGATCGACTTGAGGTCGGGCTATCATCAACTAAGGGTCAGAGATGAAGATGTACATAAGACAGCATTTAGGACTCGCTATGGTCATTACGAGTTCCTAGTGATGCCTTTTGGGCTCACAAATGCACCGGCTGCGTTCATGGATCTCATGAATCGCGTCTGCAAGCCGTATTTGGATAAGTTTGTCATAGTCTTCATCGACGATATCCTTATATATTCCAAGAACCAAGCAGACCACGAGAAGCACCTCCGTTGCATTCTCGAATTACTACAGCGTGAGAAACTCTACGCCAAATTCTCAAAGTGTGAATTCTGGCTACGAGAGGTTCAATTTTTAGGACACGTTGTGAGTGAGCGTGGTATCCAAGTGGATCCCGCTAAGGTAGAGGCGGTTATGAACTGGCAAGAGCCAAAGACGCCTACCGAAATCCGTAGCTTCCTGGGGTTAGCAGGATACTACCGGAGATTTATTGAAAACTTTTCGAGGATTGCTGCGCCCTTGACTTCCTTGACCAAGAAGAAAGAAAAGTACATTTGGGGCCCAAAGCAGCAAGAGTCCTTCGAAATACTGAAGCAAAAGCTAAGCAACGCACCTGTGTTGACATTACCGGAAGGTACAGATGAATTTGTAGTTTACTGCGATGCATCACACACAGGCATGGGGTGTGTGCTTATGCAGAAGGGCAAGGTGATTGCCTATGCTTCAAGGCAATTAAAGGTGCACGAAAAGAATTACACCACCCATGATTTGGAGTTGGGTGCCGTTGTATTTGCACTGAAATTATGGAGGCATTACCTTTATGGTATTAAATTTGTGATTTATTCTGATCACAAAAGCCTCCAGCACCTGTTCAACCAGAAGGAGTTGAACATGAGGCAGCGCCGTTGGATGGAGACCCTGAATGACTACGATTGCGAGATCAGGTACCATCCCGGCAAGGCGAATGTAGTCGCTGATGCCTTGAGCAGAAAGGAAAGGATAAAACCTATTCGAATCAATGCCAAGAGCATTGAGGTCAAGAACAATTTAATTGAAAGGATTTTGGCTGCACAGCGAGAGGCTGTGTTGGAAGCTAATTATCCTAATGAAAAGTTAGGAGTAACTGAGGAGCAGTTGACTCTTAGCAAGGATGGAATCCTTAGGCTGAACGGACGTATATGGGTTCCGATTTATGGAGGACTACGAGATGTTATCCTCCAGGAAGCCCATAGTTCCAAATACTCAGTCCATCCTGGTGCTGACAAGATGTACCAAGACTTAAAGGCAAATTATTGGTGGATAGGCTTGAAAAAGTCTGTAGCCGCCCACGTAGCAAAGTGCTTGACTTGTGCCCAAGTCAAAGCCGAGCACCAAAAGCCGTCTGGATTGCTACAACAGCCTGAACTTCCCGAGTGGAAGTGGGAATGCGTAACTATGGACTTCATAACCAAGTTACCCAAAACCAGGAAAGGAAATGATACAATATGGGTCATAGTTGATAGGCTGACCAAATCAGCTCATTTTCTACCCATCAAGGAGATGTATAGCTCCGATATGTTAGCCCAACTTTATGTTGATAAGATTGTAGCCTTACACGGCATACCTGTGACTATTATCTCCGATAGGGATACCAGGTACACGTCTCATTTCTGGAAGAGTTTCCAGCAATCTTTGGGCACACGTTTAAACTTTAGTACGGCTTACCATCCACAGACGGACGGTCAAAGTGAGCGTACTATCCAAACGCTAGAAGACATGCTTCGTGCATGTGCGATCGATTTAGGTGGTAACTGGGATAAAAACCTACCCCTGATCGAATTCTCCTACAATAATAGCTACCACACCAGCATAAAGGCTGCGCCTTTTGAGGCACTATATGGTAGGAAATGTAGATCGCCTGTTTGTTGGGCGGAAGTAGGAGAGGTCCAATTATCAGGACCAGAGATTGTTTTCCAGACAACGGACAAGATTGTCCAGATCCGGGAACGTCTCAAGGCTGCCCGCGATAGGCAGAAGAGCTACGCTGATCCAAAACGTAAGGATCTTCACTTCGAAGTAGGTGAAAAAGTGTTGCTTAAGGTATCACCTTGGAAGGGGGTGATGCGTTTCGGCAAGAAAGGCAAACTGAGTCCGAGATACATAGGACCTTTTGAGGTCATTGAACGGGTCGGATCAGTTGCCTATAAGTTGAACTTGCCTGAAGAGCTCAATGGAATTCACAATGTATTCCACATCTGCAATCTCAAAAAGTGCTTCGCCGATGAATCATTGGTGATTCCACACACAGATGTGCATATAGATGAGAGCTTAAAATTTATAGAAAAACCTTTGTCGATTGAAGATCGACAGGTGAAGAAGCTTCGCAGAAAGCACGTACCGATCGTAAAAGTCA
Source organism: Helianthus annuus (assembly GCF_002127325.2). Classification (NCBI taxonomy): domain Eukaryota; kingdom Viridiplantae; phylum Streptophyta; class Magnoliopsida; order Asterales; family Asteraceae; genus Helianthus; species Helianthus annuus. Next base: position 113,155,412 of record NC_035446.2, read on the forward strand.
AATGGGATGCTCGTAGAGGTCCTGAATATACGTGGGAAGTCGAAGCTACAATGAAAGAAAAGTACCCCTATTTATTTGAGTAAATCTCGGGTCGAGATTTATTTTAAGGGGGTGAGGATGTAACACCTCGAATTTTTGTGTCCAATAGTGTGTTAACACGTGTCATTTGTTTACACGTGGCATTGATGATAAATAAAGGACCAATTTTGACAAACCTTGAAAGTATATAAATTCGAGGGTTATAAATGTCAACAAGGGTAAATATACTGTATAGTAACCCTAAATAATGCTTGTACCTTCAAACGAATAAATCATAAATCATACGGAAGCGGAACGCGGAAGAAAGTGAGAGATTTCGAGCTACAGGGGTTAACTGTGTCAACATGTTTAATTATACCTCTGAGTGACCCTTTAACGTTCCCAAGGCTTCGTAACAGTATTATACGCTCACTAGAATATACTGTATAAAATTCCGCGGAGTTCCGTTTTAAAACAAAAGAGTTATACTCAAATTCGTATGAGAAGGGTTAAAAGCGTCAATAATGAAAGTTAAGGCTTTCTGAACAATTAATAAAATAAAGGGGGACTTAACAACACGGGTAAATAACACGAGGTCCTTAATTGTAATTAACCGAGGGCCAAACCGCAAAGTTACCCCTTCAAACCCGAAAGGTCAGGTAAATCATTACGAAAGATTTCGTTATTAATTACCAGATTCTGTAATCATTTCAAAAGATTTAGAAATTCTGGAAATCTAACCTCTCGCGGCCCGCGTGAGGTTTAGACATAAGTTGAGGCGGGCCGCGAGCCACCTCAATTACGCGTCTGAGTTCTTAAACTCAGGCGGCCCGAGTGAAAGTAGCATGGAATGTCCATGCGGGCCGCGTGGGACGCCCAGATGCAGAAACATTGTAACTACTTGACCTTTGGACCCTTTGAACGACCAACAACCAATTAATGGGGCATGGGCACTCTATGCTCGACCCATAACACTTAGGGGACATCTGCCCATCATCCACACTCAGTGTAGCATGAGTTGTAATGATCTTAGAGCCTAAGTTTCACTATAAATAGCCATATTGGCTCATAACAATTCACACAACACAAATCAACTTCTCTAGTCATTCTAAAGAAGCTCCAAGCATCTTTCTCTGCTCTATAAGCAAGAACACACTTCTGTAAGTCGTTCATACTCATTTTGGTCCTGCATTTCCATAGTTATAGCTCATAAACGCAACCGTCGTAACTAACGGTTGTCATTACAATAACTTGCAAATGGTTCAGTCTTATGACGAATCAAAAGTGGTTATGAGTTGGTATTTATGTGGGTAATAAACCTCTAAAAAGGTCCCCCCTGATCACCACTCTAACTATGTCAAATATCGAGTCAAACGTGCGATTAAAAAGTCAACAGAAAGCTATTTTAGCGATTTATGCATAATCTGTAATGTATATGTTATGAAACCTGTTTTGACACTTATAAAACATGATATTAAGTATATAAACTTGTTTGCGCTCGTTTGAATCGACCATTTGCTATATTGACCCGGTTCGGAGCCGAATGTCGCAAAAGTTTGACTATTGCATTGACTTCAGTTCTGACCCGTTTTAGTGAGGTATAGATATACCTTAGGACTCTCTTAGGACCAGGTCACATGTTGGTATAAACCTCTGTGGTCGGTTCATGAGTTATCCGAGTCTTTTGCGCAATTCCGTCATTCGCCTAAAAGTTGACCGTAACGGCCTTTTAAAATTAAAACGAGTATTTCGGACACGTGAACGGACCAAAACCTTGCTTATCAAATTATAAGCATGTCCTTAAAGTTTCACATCAATCCGAGGTCTAGAATGAGAGTTATGCTAATTAGCGCAATTTAAATAAACTTTTGTAATAAACGGCGCAATTAGCATAACACCTATCTAAACCAAGATTCCGTCACCAAAACTTTTACCCACTGTATTAAAATAATATTTTGGGAATTTTAAATATTTTTAATAATTTTTACCTCGCTCATAACCTACGGTTATGGCTACGGTTCGGTAAATACCGAATATGCCCTTTTCGGCCAAAACATGAGTTCTACAAGGTCTTTTGACCCGATTCCAGTTGCTACTGGTTTTAAATAATAAATAAAGTATTTTAAGCTTTATAAGCTGTTCGGGAAACTCAGATTTCCTGTAGAACTCGAAAAGCCCTTTTAAAGTCTTTAAAATGACCGAAAAGCCCCTACGGGGCATAATATTAACTTAAACTCGTTACGGGCGTCACGGAAGGTATCCTACGGATACCACAACCCAATTAAGGCATATTGACTTAGGAAATAAGCGTACGACTCTCATGGTTAACCGTTTCGCCTATCGCGCGCACGGTTCGGCTTATGAAACTAGTTTTCATAAATTAGCCGATACGGGTCAAATTATATTATTTGAACCCCAAATTCCAGAGTGTGAACCATAAACCCATATAAAACAAGTCTCTGAACTTGTTGGGTCAGAATCACACTCCATTCTCGGTTTTCGCCTTTTCGCGCGATTAAACCATATCTATATATATCGGAACCAACCGGTCTAGGCTACGGCCATTATAACGACTTGTTAGGATTCTAAGAGGTTAATTAAAACCTTCGTTCCAGATTAGGAGCCCCAGTAAAAGCTATCGGTGATTTAATCCAATTAAGGAAATATACTTGCAAAGGTAAATACTTTAACTTATTTCCCCTATATGGGCTTGGGTTACGGTATATTAATACCGCTTGATTGAGCATTATATTCTTCCATCGCTTAGGTGGTTAATTAAATAATATGATCGGCTCATTTAAACAGTTTTGTTGCTTATAAGCCTTTGGGGGGTTTAATGACCGTTGTCCCGGATATCCTTGGCATCATTTTACGAAATGGCCACGACCATCGGCATCCCGGTGTAGGCGTACACCCGGTATAAAGTGTCGACATTAAATTAAAAGACGTAGCTGTTGGTTTTTATACTGCGGTTTTACGCAACGTGGTGTGTCTATAAATCTTTAACCCGGCACGACCCGGGCTACTGAACGCATAAAAGAACATGTAAAACGTTCACAAGATTTTATTATAATTTTCCCAAGTTATAAAAGAGTTTGTGCCTTGTGCATTCAAATCAATTTTAATAAACATTTTCAAATGTGTCAGTTGAATGTATTTACCAGTGTAAACTGACGTATTTTCCCAAAAAGATTAAGTGCAGGTACCTAAACGTAAATTGGCTGGTATTAGCTCCCTAGCGGCGTGATAAGTCTCGCAAGCTTGATTGCAGTATCTGATGGAACAATACTTTATGTTTATTTACGATCCGCTGTGGATATATTCAACTTCTGTAATACATTTGATATTACAACCAGAGGTTGGAGTATATATATTTATCTTATGCTTCCGCTGTGCATTATATAATTGTGTGGTTTGACTATATTGTTGCCAACATCGTCACGGTAATCCCCCACCGGGCCCACCGGTGAGACACGTGGAAATCGGGGTGTGACACTTTTGCTCAATTTCAAACTCTACATCGCTTTCTGGAGAATTATACGCTAACTGGTGCTAAAACGTACTCAGTTTAATGCGACAAATACTCCGGAACATCAACATATACTCAACATACCTTAAATAACCTTTACATAACTTAGAAATAAGTTTTGAAGGCTTTGGTATAGCAAAAACAAGTTAATTCGCTTACAGGGACTAAACTTGACAAACTGCGAAAGTATGCCAATTTAAACTGTAACGAACATTCCGGAACATGTCCATAAGTTAAACATACCATAAATATCCTTTACATAGCTTAGAAATAGGCTTTGAGGGGTTTGGTATGCTAAAACAAACTTTTGGATCATTCAGGGGCTAAAAGTGTCAAAAAGTGCACAAGTTTGCACTTTCGCGCATAACTTACGTTCTGAATACATCCGGACATCCAAAAATTTATGTAAGCATCCTTATATTATGCCTTAGTGTATGGCATGAGAAAAATCCATTCGTCGCGCAATTTGGATCGTCTTTCGCGCTTATGCGCATTCCGTCGTAATTAAGCGAACATCGCGTTCGTACGACCAAACGAACCAACATCCGGAACATTTTTGAGCATGTTTCATGTCCACAATGCTTGGGCATCATTTTAGGGCCTTAAAGTTAGCCTTACGGGCCTTAGAAGTGTCGGAAATGGCTTAAATACGCAACAGGGACCAAAACTGCCATTTTTGAAAGTATGTGCAGATCAGAAGCTTCAGGCGGCCCGCGTGAGTTTTGCCTAAATGTTGAGGCGGGCCGCGTGAGACTGTCAGATAGAATAAATGTTGCATTTAATGCAGTTTGGCCTTTCGATCGATCAAGGGGCAATGCCCTTTCACCCAATTAAGAGCCAAGGGGCATTTTCTGACTTACCACAACATTGCGACAAGTGTACGCACGAGATCGTGGCACGATATTCGATAAATGATCCTAACGGTTCCACTTTTCCTATAAATACCCCCCCCCTTGTTCCAAAAACCCACACAATCTGATCTTAAGGCTCTAAGTTGGAACCATTGTTTCAAACCTGAGCTATTTGATCTAGATTAGCACTCGGGGACCCTCCGTAAGTCTTCTTTCGCTCTTTTATTCGCTTTTCGAGTCCGAAAGTCAACGTTTTGTTGACTTTCTGCATTGACCAGCTGTCACGGCTCCCCGACCCACCCTGGACGGAGTCGGGGGCCGTGAGGCAGTTCCCGGTGATACCCGTGGTATTTAATTTATGCGGCAGCGGAAGTCTTTTATTACAGGATCTTTTCACCGTAAAAATTGCTCGTTTAATATATTATACAAAGTTTTATGGATAAATTCCCATAATTTACAATCAGTTGATTTCACACAGAAATCATTATTTGCCAAAACATGTTTTATTTATTTATTCACACTGAGCCACTTCTCTGAGCTTGTAGTGCTTTACTGCACTTTTCCTGGATCACACAGATCACCTGAAACATGTTTGAAAAAGGTTTTGTCAGCGGGGAAATACTGAGTGAATCATTCTGTTTTCTAAAACGACCCGTTAGTTATTAATTTACAGTATTAAGAGCGATTACAATGTTTCTATCAACCAATTATCAAGAATGGGTATTTGTCACTCGACCGGATCTGTGACTGTGGTCATACCACTATTGGGTCCCGTCGCCCCAATAGTGACGGTTCACTCACATAGAGTGATACTCACTCACCTAGAGTGATAAAAATAGTAATGTGCACAATACCCCACATACCAGCTGTAATTTGGTGATTACAAAGACTTAATCCATGTAATTATAACCTTGAAAATAATTTGAGGTATTGTAATACTTACTCACAAACTGCGAGAAAACAGTTTAAAAAGGAGAATGACTCACATTGCAGATTAACGAGCAATAGATATAAGCCTACTGATTAGCCTTGATTAAACCTAATTTAACACAATGCACACACAGGCAGGTTAGTAACTAATACAGCAATTACGTCAATTCACGAGATTAAACCTTCACAACTCAGTGCAATACTCGGTAATTCAATCGGATTCACAACGAATAACAGAGCAGAGTCCGAATTCGAACAGCACTCTAATATTCAAGTCGAAATCACGACGAATAATCAAAGTACAAGCTCAATTGAGCAGCACCTGGACTATCGTTGGATAGTTATAATCAATCGGACGTTGAATCGTAATAGCGATCGAGTTATTACCCTGATTGCGGCCGCGTTTCGATAATCGTGTGTGTTGTGAACTGTTTCGTCTATAACTCGATGGTTACAGAGAATTTGGACGTCGAATGAACACCAAAATTCAAGTGCCAACGTCCCCTATTTATATCTGAAAAATGTGCTCCCTCGCGCCACGCGAAGAAGACATGTGTACCCGTCGCGTGGCGCGACGAGTCTATTTCTTAGCCTAGGTTGTTTCGTGTCCTAGATAGCCTTGCTGAGTAAGTTAAACGAACAATTTTCGTTTCTACAGCGAATTTAGAGGATAAACGTCCACTAGGGTTTAACCCCCCTGAGTTTTAGGGGCCCTGGTCCTGATTCCGATTGTTATGAAAATTTTAGGGTTTATGCGGAATTATTTGGGTTTCTCAATTAGGGTTTCCTTAATAGCTAATTACCATCCTAATTATCGATTTTCGTGACAGTTGTTACATCCTCCCTACCTTAAGAAAAATCTCGTCCTCGAGATTTATTGGAATAAATGAGGATATTTGCGCTTCATTTCTGATTCTAGCTCCCAAGTGTATTCTGGTCCTCTCCTTGAATTCCATTTGACTTTGACCAACACCAGTCGTTCATGTTTGAGAAATTTGACTTTTCTATCTTCGATCTGTAGTGGTTTCTCTATAAACTTCAACTTTTCGTTCACCTCTACATCTTGAAGAGGTACTACCAGGGACTCATCTGATAGACATTTCTTGAGATTGGATACATGAAATACATCATGTACTCCAGATAATTCTTCTGGTAGTTGTAAACGATACGCAACTGGTCCTATTCGTTGGCTTATTGGAAATGGTCCTACGTATCTGGGACTCAGCTTTCCTTTCTTACCGAATCGTACTACTCCTTTCCAAGGAGAAACTTTTAAAAGTACTTTATCTCCGACTTGAAATTCTAAAGGCTTGCGACGTTTGTCTGCATAGCTCTTCTGACGATCTCGAGCTGTTTTCAGTCTTTCCTTGATCTGAGGGTTATCTTGTCAGTAGTTTCTTGTACAATTTCAGGACCTGATAATTGACTTTCTCCTATTTCTGCCCAACATACTGGGGTTCTGCACTTGCGTCCATACAGTGCTTCGAATGGTGCAGCTTCGATGCTTGAATGATAACTATTGTTATAGGAGAATTCAATTAATGGCAAATGGCTATCCCAATTACCACCAAAGTCAATTACACATGCTCGGAGCATGTCTTCTAGAGTTTGTATTGTCCTTTCACTTTGTCCGTCTGTTTGTGGATGATAAGCAGTACTTAGATTTAGTCGAGTTCCCATTGCTTTCTGAAAACTTGTCCAGAAATGAGATGTAAAACGACTATCTCTATCCGATACAATGGAGAGCGGGACTCCATGTAGGGATACTACTTCGTCCATGTACAGTTGTGCTAACCTTTCCATGTTAAAGGTTTCTTTCATTGGTAGGAAATGAGCTGACTTGGTTAATCGGTCTATGATTACCCAAATTGCATCATTACCTCTTTTGGTTTTGGGTAACTTTGTAACAAAATCCATTGTTATGAGTTCCCATTTCCATACAGGCATTTCTAACTGTTGTAGTAGTCCTGAAGGTTTCTGGTGTTCAGCTTTAGCTTGTGAACAAGTTAAGCACTTGGATACGTATTCGGCTATATCCTTTTTCATTCCTATCCACCAGAAATTATTCCTTAAATCTTGGTACATTTTATTATTTCCTGGGTGCATGGTATACCTAGATTTATGAGCTTCTTCTAAAATCTTATTTATTAATTCTCCTTGCTTAGGTACCCAAATTCGTTTCTTATGGAATTTCGAAATTCCATCATTTCCTTGTTCTAGTTCTTTTAGGTAACCTTTCATTCCTTCAGCATCATCTTTGATTGCTGTTTTCTGAACTTCTTTTATTTGTGCTATTAAATCTACTTGTAGATTTAACCTCAGAATACGAATTCGTTTCTGTTTCTCATGGTACTTACGACTTAAGGCATCTGCAACTACATTTGCCTTTCCTTCGTGATATTGAATATCATAGTCGTAGTCGCTCAGCATCTCCATCCATCTTCTTTGCCTCATGTTTAACTCTTTTTGCCCAAATATATATCTTAAACTTTTATGATCTGTATAAACAGTAAACTTACTTCCATACAGATAATGTCTCCATATCTTAAGGGCAAAAATTATGGCTCCTAATTCTAAATCATGAGTCGTATAATTTTCTTCGTGCTTTTTCAATTGTCTAGAAGCATACACAATTACCTTCTTGCGTTGCATTAACACACATCCATAGCCTAATTTTGAAGCATCACAATATACTTCAAAGTCTTCTGTTCCTTCGGGTAAAGCTAAGATTGGTGCATTCGTCAATCTATGCTTTAAAATCTTAAAGGCTTCTTCTTGTCTAGGTCCCCATTCAAACTTAGCAGCTTTACAGGTTAACTTAGTTAATGGTATGGCTATTTTAGAAAAATCTTTGATAAATCGTCTATAGTATCCAGCTAAGCCTAGAAAACTTCTTATCTCCATAGCTGTTTGTGGGACTTTCCACTTTGTAATTGCTTCTATCTTAGCAGGATCTACATGGATACCTTCATGATTTACCACATGACCTAAGAATTGTACTTCTTGCAGCCAAAATTCACATTTCGAGAATTTGGCATAAAGCCTTTCTTTTCTTAACAAAGTTAAGAGTGCATGCAAGTGTTCACAAAGTTCTTTTTGGCTTTTGGAATAAATAAGTATATCGTCGATGAAAACGATTACAAATTTATCCAAATATGGTTTACAGATTCGATTCATCATGTCCATGAATGCTGCTGGGGCATTTGTTAATCCAAAGGGCATGAATGTAAACTCATAATGACCATACCTAGTTCTGAAGGCAGTTTTAGGTATATCTTCTTCTTGTACTTTCAACTGATGATATCCAGATCTTAAATCTATCTTAGAGAAATACCTAGCTCCTTGCAATTGATCAAAAAGATCATCAATCCTAGGTAGTGGGTATCGATTCTTAATCGTAACCTTATTCAATTCTCTATAATCGATACACATTCTCATTGATCCATCTTTCTTTTTCACAAACAGTACTGGTGCACCCCAAGGGGATGAACTTGGTTGTATGAATCCTTTGCTTAATAATTCATCTAATTGCTTTTTCAATTCTAGCATTTCGGTAGGTGCTAATCTATATGGTGCTTTAGCTATTGGTGCAGTACCTGGAATTAAATGAATTCTAAATTCTACTTCTCTATCAGGTGGTAATCCAGGTAATTCTTCTGGAAAAACGTCTGGGTATTCTGAGACTACGGGAATGTCCTGGAGTTCCTTATCTTTAGTGTTAATGATTACGGAAATCATATACACCATTTCCTGTTTTCTTGAATAGCTAGCCAATTTCATTACTGATATGAATTTCAATGGCTTTCGAGGTTTATTTCCAGTAATCAAAATTACTTCTCCTGTAGGGGTTTGAATTTCTATTGCATTTTTGTCACATAGGATTCGTGCATGGTTGGCTATTAACCAATCCATTCCTAATACTACATCGAATCCGGCTAAATTCATTGGTAACAGATTTGCAGAAAACTTATGGCCTAATAATTCTATTTTTCCTTCTTGCCAGATTTTATCTATGTTCACAGAATTTCCTTCTGCGGTTTCAACTGTGAAAATTTGCCTAAGAGTGGTTAATGGTAACTTAAGAGCTTGACAAAATGAAGTATTAATAAAACTTTGGTTCGCACCAGAGTCAAATAATACTTTTGCAAATACGTCATGTACTAGGAACGTACCAGCTATCACATCCGGAATGAGTTCGGCCTCTTGGGTGGTCAGCTGGAATGCCCGCGCATTTCTCTTAGTTGCTCCTTCAGCTGGTTTGGTTTGGTTGGCTACAGGTTTAGCTAATTTAGGACATTCAAATTGGAAATGACCTCTTTCTCTGCAATTATAGCAAATTCTTGTTTTCTTCCTGCAGTCTTCTTCCCGATGTCCTTTGGTCTTGCAAAAATTGCAAACTATGTTGCATTGTCCATAATGCTTCTTTTTGCAAGTTTTGCAGAAAGGAGGTGATGAGGATTGCCCTGTGGCTCTTTTCTTGATATTACCCATACGAAACCCTTGGGTAATCTTCTGAGCTATTTCCTTCTTACGATCTTCCTCTCTTGTGCGTACTAACTCATCCGTTAGGGTATTAGCTAATTCTACCGCATCGTCAATAGTACGAGGTCTCGCAGCTTTAACGATGTTTCGGATTTCACTAATTAACCCCCAGATGTAACGAGAGATAAGTACCGGTTCTGGCGAAGCCAGTGTTGGCACTACCCTTGCGTATTCAAAGAATATCGAAGTATAGCCCCGGCAATCTACACCTAACATACGATGACTCAGGAACTTGTTTGCCATTTGTTCCTTCTCGTATTCGGGACAGAATTTTCTTTCTACCAGACTCTTAAATTCTTCCCAATTCATTGCATAGGCTACCCTTCTTCCTTTTGCCTGGAGGACCGTGTTCCACCATTCGAGTGCTCCTTCTTTGAACAGATTTGATGCATACATCACTTGATCCTCTTCAGCACATTTGCTTATTGCAATTACTGCCTCGGTTTTCTCTAACCAACGCAGTGTTGCAGTTGCCCCTTCATTACCTGCAAATTCTGCGGGTTTGCAAGCAAGAAATTCCTTGTAAGTGCAACCAGGCGTTGCAGCTTTTATTCTCTTAGGGAGTGGGGCCTGTTGCGGATCATGATCATCATGATTGCCGCCTCCATTTATGCTGTTACTGCCGTTATCTTCCGGAATACGTTTACTAGGAATTAATTGTGGTTCGGCAGGTTTCTGAACAGCAGCTACAATTTCTGGAATAGCATTAGCTATCCCTTGGGCGATAAAGTGCTCAATATCTTGTCGGGTTATATATTGATCTTCCTGTTCTTGCTCAGATTGATTTACTTCATTAATTGGTTCATTGTTAGCGTTTTCCATCTGCTAATTAGTAGGAATTATTAGTGTCTAACTTAATAACAAATTTAGCACAGATGAACATATAAATTACTACAACATACAAACATAACCAAAATTGTCGATTTCTCGACTGTCATTTTGTTATTGTATATTGCATATGCATCCGTACACACCATATCTTACAAGGTTTTATTGCCCATTTTACAGAATCAGTTTTACTATATTAGTTATAATATAGACAAACTTTTTCCAGCCCTTCCTATCTTTTGGTCCACTGGCAGTTTTTTAGTAACGACGCTCCCTCTCGTCATACTTCCAAGAGATCTGCTCCCCCATTTCCCTGATCCTATTCCCGGTGCCTATCAGTTCTTCACCGAACTGACGTAACTCAGCTAAATTTTCATAGCTCATTGGCGGATTAGGGATAGGTTCTGGATCAAACTGTGGGAGAAAACTATAGGGACTATTAACTATATTTTGGAATTGCCAGTCATTAGTCCACCATTCCTCCATTTGGCCTAATGGTCTAGTGTGAACTAGTGGGTCTAGAATAGCTGGTCCTAGGTTTAGTGGAAATTGGGCTGTAACAGGATAAGAGAAAAGATTATTGTTGATAGGCTCTAGAACATCACAATTATCCAGTAGGCGATTTATTCCGTCCTGGAACGTGATTTCCTCAGACTGTTTAGAGCTTTCGCCAATTTCTATTCCCTTTTGCTTAAGATCTATTCCTATTTCCTTTTCTGGTGGTTTCAAACTTTCTCCAGTTTCTATTTCTTTTCCCTTGTTCATGCTCACAGGATTTTCTATTTTAGGAAGTCTCCTAGTTGCTAGTTTCCTACGGCGTACTTTCCTCCACCCTACGTATCTTCTCTTCTTTTTAGGTTTGGCTTTTTCCAACGGTGGAGCTTTGAATTCCACAGGTTCTTCTATGTCAGCAATGTAACCAGTAAAGTCGTGAGAGACTTCGATAGGCACTGGATATAAGTTGAGATTCTGGAATGCTTCCGACATCTCATTCATGCTGCATAGTATATATGCAAAATACAAGAATGCAATGTTAAAACTTTGGAACAAAGTTTAACAAACAAACACTGAAGTTTTATTGCATACCAATTTATACAAAGAACAACGGAAATAAACACGCTAGGACTTTATTTATTTACTGGATTGTGATTTCTCTTACTAGACCCAACTTATTGGATATTTAGAAATTGGCATTTTCTGCTACAGTAGCTAGCATATAGAGATTTGCCCATTTCTTGTCTATTTTATCTTCCCAAGGTGTACTATTACCCAACTCTTGGACTTCTGGGTTAAACCTAACTCTCTTGGTTCGGGGTTTCTTTTTCTCCTGACTCTTTTTAAGTATCGAATCCCTTTTCTCTGGGGAAAGAGGATTTTCATAGTTTGCCTTGCGGACAAAGATTCCTTCTTCTAAATTTACTGGGTTTTTAGAAGAAGATGCAACATCTAGTTTGTGGTAGATAGCAGACAGCTTTTGTTTACCCATACTGTAACTATGAAATAATCAGTTAATAAAACAAATAATCACAGAATGATAACTAATAGGATTAAGTATTTTCTCAAATACTTAATTCCGTAATAGGCTTAAATCAGTGGCTCGATCAGTGGCTCAATAGTTATTAATTATTAGTAATTGGCTCTGATACCACCTTCACTGTCACGGCTCCCCGACCCACCCTGGACGGAGTCGGGGGCCGTGAGGCAGTTCCCGGTGATACCCGTGGTATTTAATTTATGCGGCAGCGGAAGTCTTTTATTACAGGATCTTTTCACCGTAAAAATTGCTCGTTTAATATATTATACAAAGTTTTAGGGATAAATTCCCATAATTTACAATCAGTTGATTTCACACAGAAATCATTATTTGCCAAAACATGTTTTATTTATTTATTCACACTGAGCCACTTCTCTGAGCTTGTAGTGCTTTACTGCACTTTTCCTGGATCACACAGATCACCTGAAACATGTTTGAAAAAGGTTTTGTCAGCGGGGAAATACTGAGTGAATCATTCTGTTTTCTAAAACGACCCGTTAGTTATTAATTTACAGTATTAAGAGCGATTACAATGTTTCTATCAACCAATTATCAAGAATGGGTATTTGTCACTCGATCGGATCTGTGACTGTGGTCATACCACTATTGGGTCCCGTCGCCCCAATAGTGACGGTTCACTCACATAGAGTGATACTCACTCACCTAGAGTGATAAAAATAGTAATGTGCACAATACCCCACATACCAGCTGTAATTTGGTGATTACAAAGACTTAATCCCTGTAATTATAACCTTGAAAATAATTTGAGGTATTGTAATACTTACTCACAAACTGTGAGAAAACAGTTTAAAAAGGAGAATGACTCACATTGCAGATTAACGAGCAATAGATATAAGCCTACTGATTAGCCTTGATTAAACCTAATTTAACACAATGCACACACAGGCAGGTTAGTAACTAATACAGCAATTACGTCAATTCACGAGATTAAACCTTCACAACGATTAATCAGTGCAATACTCGGTAATTCAATCGGATTCACAACTAATAACAGAGCATAGTCCGAATTCGAACAACACTCTAATATTCAAGTCGAAATCACGACGAATAATCAAAGTACAAGCTCAATTGAGCAGCACCTGGACTATCGTTGGATAGTTACAATCAATCGGACGTTGAATCGTAATAGCGATCGAGTTATTACCCTGATTGCGGCAGCGTTTCGATAATCGTGTGTGTTGTGAACTGTTTCGTCTATAACTCGATGGTTACAGAGAATTTGGACGTCGAATGAGCACCAAAATTCAAGTGCCAACGTCCCCTATTTATATCTGAAAAATGTGCTCCCTCGCGCCACGCGAAGAAGACATGTGTACCCGTCGCGTGGCGCGACGAGTCTATTTCTTAGCCTAGGTTGTTTCGTGTCCTAGATAGCCTTGCTGAGTAAGTTAAACGAACAATTTTCGTTTCTACAGCGAATTTAGAGGATAAACGTCCACTAGGGTTTAACCCCCCTGAGTTTTAGGGGCCCTGATCCTGATTCCGATTGTTATGAAAATTTTAGGGTTTATGCGGAATTATTTGGGTTTCTCAATTAGGGTTTCCTTAATAGCTAATTACCATCCTAATTATCGATTTTCGTGACAGTTGTTACACCAGCTTATGGTCGATGCGAAGTTCATGGAACTTCATAACGTGAGCGTGATCACGATGGTTATAGTCCGTAGTGACTATACCTACTGATCACCACGTTATCTAGGCTCAGTGACGAGTCGTAGTTTCGGCCAAAATGTGCATTCTTGCATATTTTGTAACCAAACTACTCGTAGGCATCAAAGCCGTTTGTTTTGATGTCAAACCTGTTTTCAAAACTTAGTTAAGCATGTTCTAACATGCTTAGCTCGTCACTTTTAGTTTTGTGCTTATAGGGTCGTAAGGTAAGCGATCTAAACCATCGCTTATACTTTCGAACCCGACCCATTTGGTCGATCATTAGGATCCGACCAAACACATTAGGTGACCATAGCTATAACCTTCCGAGGTTATACCTTGTGGTCGCTATGTTAGGCGTTCCGAACGCGTTCTACGCGAGCGACACGTTAGGGTAGCATAAGCTACCTAAACGGGTCGTGATGGACCGTAAGCACTTAGGTTAAGTTTCATTTTAGTATGTAGGCTTTGTTAAACCATATTACACGAGTCTCCATACTCGTTTGGTTTACGAACCCGCATACTATTCGATCCTTCCGATTTAGGTCCGGTATATTAACATAGCTACCTATTAGGTGCCGTTTGATATTCCGTGATCTAGCATTGTTTGATTATTATACAAGAACTCAAAGCAATCTCAGGTGAGTACATTGAACCCCTCTTTTACTATTTTCCAAACTGTTTTGGGGTGAAACACATGTGCCTATCTGTTACTTTAATGCTTTCCATGTTTTCACATCATATGCCTGCTATGTTGTTAGTACATTATAGTACATGATTTCATTACATTTCATGCTATGTATGCCCATTGTGTGCGTACTTAGTACATTGATTTACATTACATTTCTGTTTCATATGTTTACTCAGCATATGGACACATTGATTTACATGATCATTTATGCTTCGTATGTTTACTTAGCATACCTAGTACAATTGTTTACATCACATGCCTTCATTTTGTTATGACATTTGGTTTGTTTAACATGGGACAATACTTCCTATATATAAATGTTTGTATAATATTACATATCTTAGCGTTATCTAAATCATTTCAGTTTAGACATATAACATTTTATACGAATAACACACTTTTCATAAAACATTGTCTTACAAAACAACTTATTATATTCAACTCATTTTAATTGGTTACTCGTTTAACCTTGCACTTATCTATACATATCATTTGATGTTATCGTTTTTCAAATGGTTTACAAAGCAAGACAAATTACAAGGTTCATGACTGACTGTTATTAAACATTCTTTAAACTCAAGTCATGAATCCCATTTTCACAAAACCTATGTATCTCACAGGCATTTTTATGCTGACGTACCTACTTTCACATGTGTTTTCAGGAGCTGTTCCATAGGACGATGAACACGACACTAGGGCGGACCTGTGCCTTAGAGACTAAAAACTGAAGATAGAACTAGAATAACTGTGTTTTGAATTCTGTACTTCCTTTTAAGACAATGTAACACCCTTGTTAATAAATAAAATGTAACTTTAATTTCCATGGTTGTATAACAATTAATTCTGTCCACAACACTCCCCGACGTTTTCCGCCGCGGTTGCATGTTATACGCGGTCGGGGTGTGACAGAAGAGTTGGTATCAGAGCCAATGGTTATAGGGAATTAGGTTATTAGTAATGCTTTGACCTAGACTATAACTTTCTAGGACCCTAACACAAGTTATCTTGTGTTTAGAGTTTAAAACATGCACATCACCTATCCTTAGGTGATAACCACAACGAGAACTTCGGTTCCGAATCCGCTTTGAAAATTAATCATCTGTTCTAGGATGATTGATTACTAGGTTTTGAACCCTCTGTTATAAGGTTTTGAACCCTCTGTCATATGGTTTTGAACCCTTTGGATTTTCAAAAATCCCGTCAAAGTTTTGGGTCAATAGTGTGAACACGTGCGAACTGGAAGAGTGAATGCCTGTACCCTGGGTTTTCTGTCTAAGGCTAGAGTGTTCGTACAAATCCACATAATCGGACCAGTCACTCTTACCTGGGAACTCTTGGGGTGAGTGTTCACTTATAGGCGAGCATGTCTTCGCGATACACTAATTCTGACCCATTCACTTTGACTAGATTCATGTCGCTTGTTTGCTTTGCGATGCATAACCGCCATCTTTGCTTTTGTTAATATTGCTTCATCTCATTCTCTTCATCCAATCATCTCACTCATTTCATTTCATGTTTTTCTCTTCTAGAATGCCTCCTCGACGCGACAACCAGATAGCTACTGCCGAGCTGGCAGAAATTATTGCGCAGCAGATGGCTGCTCAATTCCCAAATCTCTTTGCTCAATGGAACCAGGCCAACAACAACAACAATGGTACATGCAAATACAAGGATTTTAACTCAGCTAAGCCACTCAAGTTTAGTGGTTCTGAGGGAGCAACTGGGCTTCTTCAGTGGTTCGAGAGCATCGAGAACACTTTTCGCCACGTGCAGTGTCCGGATAATCGCAAAGTCGAGTTTTCTTCGAGTGTGTTTCAGAAGAGGGCTCTTACGTGGTGGAACGGGGTTATGAGAGATCAAGGTGCAGAAGTTGCTCTAGCTCAGACATGGGCTGAACTGAGAGCTCTTATGATGAGGGAGTTTTGTCCTCGTCATGAACAACGGGCATTGGAGAAAGAATTTGATGTTTTGAAGCAAGATAGTGGCGAGCACAGGGCTTATATGGATAGGTTTGAGGAGTTGAGTCTGCTTTGCCCAACTATGGTTACCCCACTCGATAAGGCCATCGAAAGGTACATCGACGGCCTACCTGACTCAGTACAAGACATCCTCACTGGTAGCAACCCTACCACACTCCGTCAGGCAATCGAGTTATCAGCGACACTGACTGAGTCGCAGATTCGAAAGAATAAGCTACACAGGAAGGGTGACAAGGGCAAGAAGCAGTCGGCTGATAAGGAAGATAGCAAGAAAGGTCAAAACAAGAAGGGAAAGGATTCTGGTTCCTGAAGGGGGTCAAGGAAGCGTAAGGCTTCCCAAAACTATGCTGTCACTACCCAAGCTAACCAGGCAGCTCCCAACCAGCCTCCAGCGAAGAAGCCCTATTCAGGGAGTGCACCTTTGTGCAATCAATGCAACAGTCACCATCAGCCGCAATATCAGTGCCGTTTCTGTACTAACTGTGGGAAGTCGGGTCATCTTGCCGATGTTTGTCGGTTTGCTCAAAACCGCGCAGCTCAGAACCCTGCTCAACAAGTTGCTCAGCAACAGGGTCAGGCTGCACGATCAAACTACCCACCAGGTGCTTGTTATAACTGTGGGGATCTGACCCACTACAGAAATCGGTGTCCAAGACTAGTCAACCAGAACCAGAATGCAAACCAGAATCAGGCACAGGCTCGAGGTCGAGTCTTTAACATGAATGCACAAGAAGCACAAGCAGACAACGAGGTGGTGAACGGTACGTTCTTTATTAATAATCAGCCAACATCTGTTCTTTTTGATTCGGGTGCCGACAAGAGTTTTGTGTCATTGTCTTTTGAGACAATGCTTCGCGTGTCTAGAACGAAACTAGGTAAACCTTTGACAGTAGAGGTTGCCAGTGGAGAACCCATTGTTCTTAATTCTGTTCTACGCAACTGCCAGTTGAACCTTAACGACCATATTTTTCCGATTGACCTCACGCCAATGCAACTTGGAAGCTTCGACGTTATAGTGGGCATGGATTGGTTATCTAAGCATCGCGCATAGATAGTTTGTTCTGAGAAGATTGTTCGTGTGCTGCTATCGACAGGCGAGATCCTACAGGTTCGTGGTGAGAAGCCTGCCGGTGGTCTCAAACTCATGTCTTGTTTTAAAGCTCGGAAATATCTGCGAAAGCACTATGTGGCTTTCTTAGCACATGTTACAGCAGATAAAGGCAAGGGTAAGACTATTTCAGATATTCCTGTCGTTCGGGATTATTCTGAAGTTTTCCCTGAAGAGTTACCTGGTCTACCTCCAGCACGCCAAGTCGAGTTCCGTATTGATCTCGTACCTGGTGCAAATCCCATTGCCAGAGCCCCATACCGTCTTGCACCGTCAGAGATGCAAGAATTATCTAAACAGCTTCAGGCGCTCTCCGACAAAGGTTTTATCCGTCCTAGCTTTTCACCCTGGGGTGCTCCCGTTCTTTTTGTTAAGAAGAAGGATGGATCTTTCAGGATGTGTATCGATTATCGTGAGCTTAACAAGCTCACCATCAAGAATCGATATCCCCTACCTCACATTGATGATCTCTTTGATCAATTGCAAGGCGCTTCTTATTTTTCAAAGATTGATCTACGATCTGGATATCATCAGCTTCGTGTGCATGAAGAAGACATTCCCAAGACAGCGTTCCGTACTCGTTATGGACATTATGAGTTCACAGTCATGCCATTCAGTTTGACTAATGCTCCTGCTGTTTTCATGGACTTGATGAATAGGGTCTGCAAGCCTTATTTGGATAAGTTCATCATTGTTTTCATTGATGACATCTTGATTTATTCTAAGACGCAAGCTGATCATGAGCAACATCTACGTCTTACATTGGAACTCCTAAAGAAAGAGCAGCTTTTCGCCAAATTCTCCAAGTGTGAATTTTGGCTTAAAGAAGTTCAATTCTTGGGACATATTGTCAACGAACAAGGTATTCACGTAGATCCCTCCAAGATCAGTGCGATCAAGGATTGGGATACACCTACTACTCCTACTGAAGTTCGTTCTTTTCTTGGTCTAGCGGGTTATTACCGCCGCTTCATTGAGAACTTCTCAAAGATTGCAGTTCCTCTAACTGCCCTAACTCAGAAGAACAAACCATTTGACTGGGGAGTCAAACAAGAGGAAGCGTTTCTGACTTTGAAACAAAAGCTTTGCGACGCGCCTGTCCTAACATTGCCTGAGGGCAATGATGATATCGTCGTTTATTGCGATGCATCTAAATTGGGTCTTGGCTGCGTCCTGATGCAAAGAAACAAAGTCATAGCATATGCATCAAGACAGTTGAAGATACATGAGAAAAACTACACCACTCATGATCTTGAGTTGGGTGCAGTTGTCTTCGCTCTTAAGATCTGGAGACACTATTTGTACGGTACAAAATGTGTGGTTTTCACTGACCACAAAAGTCTTCAACATATCTTCAATCAAAAGGAACTCAACATGAGGCAAAGACGTTGGGTTAAACTTCTAAACGACTACGACTGCGAGATTCGCTACCATCTTGGTAAGGCGAATGTTGTAGCCGATGCATTGAGTCGCAAGGAACGTACTAAGCTTCATTGTGTACGTGTCCAATCTGTTATTCAAACCGATATCCAAGCTCGTATTTCTCAGGCTCAACAAGCTTGTGTTTCACAAGGCTTGATGGATAAGGAATTTCCTTATCACATAACACCTGCTCTTGAACTGAAGGACAATGGATCGTATTACTTCATGGACCGTTTGTGGGTCCCAAGCCAAGATAATCTTCGTACCTTGCTTATGGATGAAGCCCATAAGTCTCATTATTCCATTCATCCTGGCTCAGATAAGATGTATAAGGATCTTCGTATTCAGTATTGGTGTCCTGGTATGAAGAAAGACATTGCCTTATACGTATCAAAATGCCTTACTTGTCTTAAGGTTAAGGCTGAACATCAGCGTCCTTCCGGATTATTGGAGCAACCAGAGATCCCAGTTTGGAAATGGGAAAACATTACTATGGATCTCATTACAAAACTCCCGCGCACAAAGAAAGGTCACGATGCCATCTGGGTAGTCGTTGATCGTCTTACCAAGTCAGCGCATTTCTTGCCAATCCGTGAGGATTTTTCGGCTGACAAACTTGCTCAAATCTACGTGGATGAAATCGTAGCTCGACATGGTGTTCCTTTGAACATCATTTCTGACAGAGATGCTCGTTTCACTTCTCATTTTTGGAGAACCATGCAATCTGCTATGGGGTCCCAACTTAATCTGAGCACAGCTTATCATCCGCAAACGGATGGCCAATCTGAAAGAACAATCCAGACACTGGAGGATATGCTTAGAGCTTGTGTGATCGATTTTGGTGGTAGTTGGGATTCACATCTTCCATTGATTGAATTCTCCTACAACAACAGTTATCACTCCAGCATCAACATGGCTCCTTTCGAGGCTCTCTATGGTCGAAAATGTCGTTCACCAGTCTGCTGGAATGAGATTGGCGAGGCTCAACTTACTGGACCTGCCCTCATTTTAGAGACAACAGATAAGGTTAAGAAAGTTCGTGATAACCTTCAGATAGCTAGAAGCCGTCAAAAGAGTTACGCGGACCTAAAACGCAAACCCTTGGATTTTCAAGTCGGTGATCGTGTATTACTTAAAGTCTCACCTTGGAAAGGTGTGATCAGATTTGGAAAGAAAGGAAAACTTGCACCTAGATACGTTGGACCATTCAAGATCGTCGAAAGAATCGGTAAGGTAGCCTACAGACTTGAGTTACCTCCTGAACTTGGAAATGTTCATCCAACTTTTCACGTGTCCAATCTCAAGAGGTGTTTAGCTGATGAGAACCTCCACATACCGCTTGACGAGATTCGTGTTGATAAAACACTGAAATTTGTTGAGAAACCGGTAGAAATCATGGAACGTGAAGTCAAGTGGCTTAAACGCAAGCGCATTCCTTTGGTCAAGGTTCTTTTGGAATCTAAGTGTGGACCCGAGTTTACTTGGGAACGTGAAGATCAAATGAAGGCAAAATATCCGCATCTTTTTCCACGAGTTTCCTCCAAATAAATCTCGGGACGAAATTTCCACAAGTAGGGGAGACTGTAACATTTGTGCTTGTAATCATTATGAACAGCTCAGTTATCAATAAAACAATGTTATTTTATCCCAATGTTTGTTTGGTTGTGTTTTACATTTTTCATGTTTTGACTTTTGCTCAATTTCAAACTCTACATCGCTTTCTGGAGAATTATACGCTAACTGGTGCTAAAACGTACTCAGTTTAATGTGACAAATACTCCGGAACATCAACATATACTCAACATACCTTAAATAACCTTTACATAACTTAGAAATAAGTTTTGAAGGCTTTGGTATAGCAAAAACAAGTTAATTCGCTTACATGGACTAAACTTGACAAACTGCGAAAGTATGCCAATTTAAACTGTAACGAACATTCTGGAACATGTCCATAAGTTAAACATACCATAAATATCCTTTACATAGCTTAGAAATAGGCTTTGAGGGGTTTGGTATGCTAAAACAAACTTTTGGATCATTCAGGGGCTAAAAGTGTCAAAAAGTGCACAAGTTTGCACTTTCGCGCATAACTTACGTTCTGAATACATCCGGACATCCAAAAATTTATGTAAGCATC